>NC_138768.1:231957310-232271413 GCF_965119305.1 Pelophylax lessonae | reverse complement strand
CAACCCTCCTTGTCTGTCTCCTAGGAAAGAAAATGTCAAAACGCAGCGGCGGAAGAAGCGGGGAGGCACCGGAAACCTGTCGATCCGGAGGAACCAATGAGAACAAGCCGAAAATGAACGGGGTCGGTGTGATTTGTAAATGTTTTTGCTGCTTCTTGTATTTATCTGAGTCAGTGGAGGTCAGGACTCCATAGGAGCCCCTGTGATGATGATGATTTCTAGGAAACGAATTGTCTCTGCACTAGGCTTGCTTGTGATCGGTTCGGGGAGGGTAGACTATAGCCGATCTAGATCGTGTGTGGCTGCTGACTTCTGTATTAGTTGAATAAGTGGAAGCATCTGCAGAGATCTCAGATAGAAGTGGCTGAAATGATGGCACTAGACATTCAGTCTAACTGCTGGTTTTATTTTAAGCACTACTTACATGTACATTAGGGGTAAATATATACTTTCTACCGAAAAAAAAAAAAAATGCAGAAAATGTAATGAGGATCTCATTGTATCTTCATGTATGGGTGCTGGTTGTGCAGTGTACCAAGTCTGTCCACCTACTATGTTTAGTGCTGAATCAACTGCCCATTTCTATGGTCCCTTTCACAGGGGCGGTGTCAGTTCAGTCTAATCCTCTGCTGAGCCAGATCCAAGCCGTGTCCCCCCCCCCCCTCCTCCATGGATATAAACAGCCCCATGCATGCACACTTACCTCTGTCCACCTCCTGGGTAAAACATTTTACCATTCGGTCCAACAGATCTGTACACACCAGGAGGTGGACAGATGAAGACAGGTGCTTCCACTCGCCCACCTATAGGGATGGTTTGCTGTCATTTTGGCTTTGGTTAAAAGATAGACCACCTGTGTGAAGGGGCCTATTTAATAATGTGAGAATTTGCAGGCAATCGACTATGAAGTTTAAAAAAATTTTTGCTGTCAAAGTTGGCAGAAAAAAAAATGCCTTATCTTGCGTTTTTTTTTTTTTTTTTCTACTCTATTGGCTAGAATATTTATGCATTCTATCCACTAGAATCAATTACCAGGCATAAGTGCATATTTATGCACGTTCAGGAGCATTTGCTTGGAAAAAAACACAAGTGCTTCTCCAGGAAAGCATGATTGACCCCTTCTTTTTTTTTTTCCTTCCCCTTAATGCTTTGCATAAAAATATGCTACAACACCTGAATTGGCATGTTGGCTAACGTGCAAATTAATTCAGAGGTGTTAAGAAAAAAAAAAAAAACCTTGGAAGGCTTTTTTTTTTTTTTTTTTTTTTTTTTTTTTTCCCCCCCCCATGTGCCTAAAAGGGTATTAGCATTCCCCCCATGTGCCTAAAAGAGTATTGGCAAAAGCAGCTTGAGTTACGTGCAGGTGAATTACAATAGACATTTTAAACCCAAAAGCAAAATTTGGAGGGGAGGAAAAACAAAAAAATTGTGTGTGTGTGTATATGTATGTGTATGTGTGTGTGTGTGTATATATATGTGTGTGTATATATATATATATATATATATATATATATATATATATATATATATATATATATATATATATATTATATTTTAGTACAGACCAAAAGTTTGGACACACCTTCTCATTCAAAGAGTTGTCTTTATTTTCATGACTATGAAAATTGTAGAGTCGCACTTCAAGAGGTAGTCACCTGAAATGGATTTCTCTTCACAGGTGTGCCCTGTCAGGTTTAATAAGTGTGATTTCTTGCCTTATAAATGGGGTTAGGACCATCAGTTGTGTTGTGCAGAAGTCAGGTGGATACACAGCTGATAGTCCTACTGAATAGACTGTTAGCTGCTTTTTTCTTGCCATAATACAAATTCTAACAGTCTATTCAGTAGGACTATCAGCTGTGTATCCACCTGACTTCTGCACAACACAACTGATGGTCCCAACCTCATTTATAAGGCAAGAAATCACACTTATTAAACCTGACAGGGCACACCTGTGAAGAGAAATCCATTTCAGGTGACTACCTCTTGAAGTGCGACTCTACAATTTTCATAGTCATGAAAATAAAGACAACTCTTTGAATGAGAAGGTGTGTCCAAACTTTTGGTCTGTACTGTGTGTGTAATAAATATATATATATATATATATATATATATATATATATATATATATAAAAAATAGTGTGTGTGTGTGTAAATTATAAGTTGGACTTGCAGTAGGCGGCACTTTGTTGCAGCATGAGCAACTTTCCATCTGTTGCCCAAATTGGGGCATGTTCACCCCAAAATTTCTGCTTTCTGGATGCATTTTCATACATTTTTGATGTCTTCCAGTGCTTTTTTTTTTTTTAAAACTTGAAAAAACTGTTATTCAGGAGAGTGTGCATTTTGGTGTGCTTACAGGCGTTTTGATGCATTCCAGATGAAAAAAAAAAATGCAGCAAGCACTGCTGTGGACCATTGGAATACTTGGCAAATGCCGTGCATGCCCTGGAAAGCATCAGTTGTGAACAAACCCTTAAAGTGAGTCGAGCGGGGTGCTTTTCCATCATTCAGGAGAGGGAGGCAGGCGTTGTCAGGATTTCCACATTGGCCAATCAGAAGAATCATTTGTGTTCTTTGATAAAAGAATATTGGAAAAGCACTCATTGCAACTCTTTTATTCTGTTAGCTAATGGGAAGTTCCAGTGCAGCTGCCAGAACAGATATCAGCTTATTGCATGTAGCTAATGCTACTACAGTAAAACCTTGGATTGCGAGCATAATTCGTTCTGGAAACATGCTTGTAATCCAAAGCACTCTTATATCAAAGCGAATTTCCCCATAAGAAATAATGGCAACTCAGATGATTCGTTCCACAAGTCCTTCAGTTTATAGTCTATATACAAAGATTATAGCAATGTGATAGGTTGTGTAACCATAAAATGTCCATCCACAATATGCAGCCTTCCCAAGGGGATTAGAAGAAAAATCTAGCAGAGCTACAGAATATAAGAGAGATGAGAGGCGCCTCTAAGTGTAGCAATATGGTTCCATTTAATGAAGGTTCAACATTTAGCAACTCACATGGTTGATGATTAAAATAGGCACACCTAAGTATTCAGGCATCCGGGGTAAAGCTGTCCACATAGACCATCTTCTGAACCACCGGCTCTCACCACTGTCAGTCTGCAATCATGACCGGGAAGAATAGCCTGCAGTAGAGTGATCTGAAAGTGAGGCTTTGAATCACTCGTAGAGTGCAGCGGGGAAGGGATAATGAAGATGGCTGTCCAGAGGATGGTCTATGTGGACAGCTTTACCCCAGACGCCTGCATACTAATGCCCCATACACACGTGCAGATTATCTGCAGACTTTTGTCTGCAGACTTACCTTTTCTATGTAGTGCAAGGGCCTGCCGGATTGCATACAAATTGAAAGTGTTTAGGTTTGACCTCATATTATATGGTTTTGGTAAGTCTGCAGACAAAAGTCTGCAGATAATCTGCACGTGTGTATGGGGCATTAGATGTGCCTGTTTTAATCATCAACCATGTGAGTTGCTAAATATTGAACCTTCATTAAATGTAACCATATTGTTACACTTAGAGGCTCCTCTCTTCTTTTTTATACATGACGCTACTATCAAGACATCGCTTGTATATCAAGTCAAAATTTATTTAAAAAATTTGCTTGTCTTGCAAAGCGCTCTCAAACCAAGTTACTCTCAAACCAAGGTTTTACTGTACATTATTGCAGCCTGAAAAAAATAAAAACGAACACAGCCATATATTTACTTTTTTTGTTTTTGAGTTAGATACCCTTTAACGTTGACTAAATAACGTAACTAACATTTTTCTGAAAACTCAAGCTATATTGGTATAAAACCTTTCTTTGTATATATTTGTACAAGCCTTTTTTTTTAAATGTCAGTTAATAATGGAGTTGTCTGTAGGATGTGGGACGTGGAATTCAATCGAAAATCGACTCTTTTATGAGTCCTACCAAACCACCTAGCGTGCGTCCTCCGCTTCAGGAAGAAAACTCCACTCCACACCATGAGGAGCGCAAAAATATGGGTAAAACCCTTTCAGATCATCCCAAAAAAGCAGAAGGTAAGAACCATAATGTAAAACGGGTATTTGTTGGTAAGCATATAAACTGGTAGCCTGGATTGTTTGGCTAAGATCATGGTTACATATGGTTACATATGTTTACATAGCAATCTGTAGGAAAATTAACCATGTTTGTTACAGCGTATATTGGTTTTGGTATAAATGCTTTCTTCCTCAAATGTTGTTCTGAAATTTATCAGTATGTTAAAGGGAAAATAGCTGTATGCGGTAAAGTGTAAATATTCAGAAAAGGGCAGGGGTAATAATGTGCTTTGGAAGACCACTTTGTAAGATATTCAAACCAAAATGATTAAGGTTGTGTGTCACATTTTGAAGAAAACTCGCAACCTAAAATTTAGGTTGAGTATGGGTAGGGCACCTTGTTTGTGAAATTACAATTCTCTATGGAGCATACAAAAGTAAAAAAAAAATCCTGTGTCCTTCCCTTGCTTTTTAACTTAAGTTGTGTCTGCTATAATGACAGCAAGTGATGGTTCCAAGGCTAGTAGTAGTGGGGAAAGAGATGAATGGCTTTACAGTGGTATATCCTTACAATGGATCCATCAAGACTAGTATAGTTCAAATCTTCATCCTAATCGAAAAACATTTTTAATGCAAATGTGCCTATACATATGGAGGTTTTATGCAGTCAACAGTAGGGCCAACTTTTGCCTACAATATACACATGTATGGGCTCCTCAGATAAAGGAGTACTATGGTCACAGCATACACTTTAATTCCATAAAATGAGCATTTTAATAACCATAAACAGTAGTTTTTATTTCACTGTATAAGCTTACTTGAAAACCTCATATTTTCATTTGAGTTCTGCCCATCTGCGATTCCTGAATTCCCTGTATGCTTTGCAGCTTCTCTGCTGTTTACATTCAATTTTCTAAGGACTACATATCCCATGGTACCTTACCGCCTGCAAGCTGATTCCTGTACTGACTCCGCCTCCTGAAACTCCTCCAGCACCTCTGTGGTTCGGAAGGCAGGCTCTGTGAAATGTGTGACACAGCAGTGACTACTCACAGGGCATAGTGAATATATGTCTGAGAATTTAAGGAAGTAAATATGTGGGGATCTTCACAAAGTACATTTGCAACTTTAAAGCAGAACTAAAGAATGCAGAATACTGTACTTCTCTTTCGTTCATTGACTGACACAGCTCCTGGTATTCATAAACATTGGGTTATACTGCCTCCTACAGGAGTAGGACACCAGGTAGAAAAAATTCTTGCTACACCCATGGACAGTCCCAGGGGGTATACTCTCTCTCTCTGCTATAGCCACTCAGTTTTTTTTTTTCTGCCTAGTAAGGAGTTAGTACCTAGTTCCTTGCTGGGATCTTTGGTCCTGGCAATTTTTTTTTTTTTTTCTTCTGGATTTTTCCTGTGAGATCTACTATCAACTGTCCGACTGGGCGATGGCCTGGGTAATCTAGATCCAGTGGTCACCCCAGTGAATGCACGCAGACCTCAGCTCAGCGCCGGCTGCAAAATAGCCCCACTAGACTGGGGCTGGCCTGCGAGTTAAATTAAAACGCCTCGCGAGGTTGCATACGACAGGAGTCTCGGTCCAAGTCGCAGCGTTCCTCCTGTCTGGAGGGGTGCCCACCTGGTTCCTGGTATGGCGAGTAGCTGTTCCCACACTCCACCCCCCCCCCCCCCGAGGGTTTTGGGGTGGATGTGGGCACCTCCTTGGGACCGTCGGACCCCCGGGTTCCCCTCCTTCCCGCAGGCACCCCCCCTTCCCGCAGGCACCCCCCCTTGCTGAGTCCCTCATCCTGCCCCCCCCCCCTTCCACATACGCTGGGGCTGATTAGGGGGTCTAGCCACTTTCCTGGGGTGGGGCCAGGGTGCTGACTGGTGATAGCGGGGAGCGCTGCCAGTGAACGGATGATCCACTGTGCAGGGGGCGGGGTTGTACCTGGTGTGGCTCCTGACAGGGCCCCCCATCCTGCCTGGATCTGTCCTTGAGGCCTGGTCTCCCAATCCTGGGTCCCTGTATGCCTTGTGGTGCCACCATTTTGTTGTAGCCTGTGTTCTATTACACCGCACCCATGTTTGTGTAGTCCGGTGGCCATTTTGCTGTGGTTTGCCATTGAAATTAGCGGCGGCTATGACAGTGGAGCCCTGTGGGCGGCGATGGGCTAGCAAAAAGCGCCCCCTGCCTCATCTGTCTCATCAGATCCTGAATCTGATTCGGCCACTGTGGACACGGGTCACCCTGCTGGATCTGCGACCACACGCCTGGAATCTTCTGATGGTGAGGATGATTCCTCCACGTCTGTGACCGCGCACGAAAAGGCGTTGGTGGATGCACTGATTATATCTGTGCGTGAGACCCTGAAGATGGGGGCGCAGCTGAAGCTGCAATGGAGGCGCAGGTACCCTTTTGGCACTCGCAAGCCATCCAGAGCGGCAAAGGTGTTTCCTTTTCCTGCCTATTTTGACAATTTCTTGCTAAATAGTGGAGATGATCAAAGCGTCCCTGGGGTTCCTAAGCACTTTATTAGGCGTAACCCTTTATGAAGAGTCCCTCCTTCTGAAGTGGACCTTCCCATCGGTGGTGGACCCTCCGGTTTCAAGGTTAAACAAGGCAACCATGATTCTGGTCTAAGTCCCCAGCCTTTAAAGATCTGGCTGACCGGAAGGCAGAAGCTGTGGCCCCTGCCATATGTACACTCTGCCTGGTTCGGCAATGAGGCCAGTATTCACCATTGCCCTAGTGTCGCAAACGCTGACCAATTGGGCTAAGCTCTTAAGCCGTGACCTGAAGGGGGAATAGCTCCCCCCTGCCTTTGCCGAGCTGGCGGACCAGCTGGTCCAGGGGCTGCAGTTTTATCTGTGATTCCTCTTTGAATGCGGCTCCCCTGATGGCATGCACCTCTGTTTTGGCAGTGGTCCTTCGGCGTGTTTTTTGGCTCAAGTGCTGGTCTGCAGGTCAGACTTCAAAAAAGGCTTTGACTGAGCTTCCTTTCCAAGGAGATCGCCTGGATGACATCATTAACCACTTGCCCACCGCTCACATGGAGCGTACTGCGGCAAAGTGGCTCGTTCCCTGTAGGCGGCATTCGCGCGCCGCCGGAGGCGCGCTCCCGCTGTTTTCATTCACAGCGGGAGTCGGGCCAGGGGAGGAGCAGCCGCTGCTCTGCCCCGATCGTCAGGGATATAGATAGATATATATATATATATATATATATATATATATATATATATAGCACTGATTACTGTAGAAATGTCAGTCAAGGGTCCGATCTGTCCGCCGCAATGTCGCAGTCCCGCAAAAAAAATCGCAGATCGCCGCCATTACGCGTTTAAAAAAAAAACCCACCAAAAATGACTAATCTTTCCCTTTTGTAAACGCAATAACTTTTGCGCAAACCAATCAAAATACGCTTTATTGCGTATTTTTTTTTTTTTTTTTTTTTTTTCAAACAGGTAGCAGGAAACAAATTGGCCAAAAATTTTAAAAAAAATTGATTTTTACATTTTTTTGGGGGGAATTTCATATAAAAAATGTTAAAAATATTGTTATTTTTTCAAAATAAACGCTCTTTTTTTTTTTTTTGTTTTATAGTGCAAAAAGTAAAAATCGCACAGGTGATCAAATACCACCAAAAGAAAGCTCTGTTTGTGGGGGAAAAAAAGGACGTAAATTTCGTTTGGGTACGGCGTCGCACGACCGCGCAATTGTCAGTTAAACTCGCACAGCGCCGAATCGCAAAAAGTGGCCTGGACGGAAGACAGCAAAATCCTCCGGTGGTTAAAGGTCTCACAGGGGGAAAGAGTACTTTTCTTCCACAGGGTACTAAGGGCAAGGAACCTCGTCGTAGATGTTCTCCGCTCATTTATTTATTTTTTCATCCCTCAGGGTCGACTTGACAAGGGATTGAAGTTTTTCAGGGCCTCTTCGGACCTGGTTTGGCAAGCAAGATTGGGCTTCTCCAGACCCATGGACAAGGCCCCTTCAGCATGAAGGTGTGCCCTCACCGGTGGGGGGGGGGGGGGGGGAACGTCTTTGCTGGTTTCTCTACCCGTGGACTTCCCTAGTGCAAGACAAGTGGGTCCACAAAGTCATTTGGTCAAGCTATAAGATCGAGTTTTGTTCTTGTTCCCCAACAAGGGTTTTTCCTTCCACCTTGCGCCTGTCCCCAGACCGCTTGCAGGGCCTGTTTGGGGCGGTATAAGACCTGTTCCTTATAGGGGTGATTGTCTTGGTTCCGACTTAGGAATATTTTCAGGGTTGTTAGTCAAACATGTTAACAGTCCCCAGGAAGGAAGGCAAAGTGCATCAGATCCTGAACCTCAAGGCGCTAAACAGCTTTGTGTGGGTACAGAAGTTCAGGATGGAGACCATTCTAAACGGTGGTGGCATCCCTGCGTCAGGGGGGACTTCTCGCCTCTATCGATATCAAGGATGCCTACCTTCACATTCGAATATGTGTCTGTCACCAGCGTTTTATCCACTTTCCTGTGGGAGAGGAGCATTATCAGTTTGTGGTGTTACCCTTTGGTCTCGCCCCCTGGACGATCTCCTGCTGCTCTGGTGGACAACCTGGAGATCACAATACGGACCATGCGGGAGTTTGACTGGATTCTGACTTGCATGCGGGTGCTGGGCCTTATGGTGTCTACCTTTTTTGAGGCAGTTCCGTTTGCACAGTTCATTATGAGGTCCCTGCAAATGGAGATTTTAACTAAATGGGACAAGTCTCTGGACAATCAGATCCAGCTGAGTCGGGGAGTCCAGACTACCGATCAATGTCTTGGAACTCCGAGCAAGTGTCTGGATCATCGGATGGATCGTCTTCAGGGTTGTCCAATCAGACAATGCCATGCCCATGGCTTATGTCAATCAAGGGGGCACAAGGAGTGTCCTGGCAGCTCTGGAGGTAGCAGGCTTTCTAAGGTGGGCAGAACTGTTTGTTCCAGCCCTCTCCGCCGTGCACATTCCCGGGGTGGAAAATTGGCAGGCGGATTATCTGTCGGCATGCTTTAGATCACAGGGAGTGGTCCCTTCATCTGGAGGAGTTTCATCAGCTGGGTCTCCGGGGCACTCCGGAGGTGGATTTGTTGACATCTCGGCTCATCAGAAAGGTGCAGAAGTTTGTGGCTCGGTCAGGGAGTGTCTGGTGGACATCAGACACGCTTCTGGCTCCGTGGGGTCAGTTTTGGCTGATTTATGCCTTTCCTCCTCTCAAGCTTCTGCCCAGACTTCTTTGCAGGTTCGAGGCCGAAGGGATTCCGGTCATCTTAGTGGCTCCGGACTGGTCTCCCTGGGCTTGGTACGCCGATCTGGTGCGGCTGGTCACCGGCGTTCCTTGGAAGCTTCCTCTCAGGGAAGATCTTCTGTCCCTAGGACCTATCTTCCATCCTGCTTTACAGTCGCTGGCTTTGACAGCTTGGCTGTTGAACGCCAGGTGCTGATGGATAGGAGTTTATCTAAACTGGTGATTCCTACCCTGTTGAAAACTAGCAAATCTACTTCTAGGAAGAGCTAACATCGTACGTGGAAGACGTACATTGCGTGGTGTGAGTCTCTTGGGGTTCCTCCTTCCTCTTCGGAGGCTCGGATCTTAAGCTTTCTTCAACGGGGGGTTGAACAAAAATTTGGCCTAGAGTACCATCAAGGGCCAGGTGTCGGCTATGGCAGTCTTCTTCACAATGACCTTTGGCCACACACTCCCTAGTGCATACCTTTCTTCAGGGTGTCCGAAATTTGGTTCCTCCAGTGCAGGCTCTGTTGTCGCCTTGGGATCTTAATTTGGTGCTTTCAGTTGTGCCGAAGCCTCCTTTTGAAAAATTTTGGAGATTCCGCTGCTTGCGTAGTCTCAGAAGGTGATCTTTTTTAGTAACTATCGTCTGCACACAGGTTGTTGGAACTGGCGGCGTTCTCCTGTCATTCACCTTACCTGGTGATTCACAGGGATAAGTTGGTTCTTCGCCCCTGTCCGATGTTCCTTGCAAAGGTTGTCTGCTTTTCATTTAATTGAAGACATTGTGATGCCTTTCCTGCGTCCCAGGCCTAAACATCCTAAGGAAAATGCCTTGGATGGATGTGGTCCGGGCAATTAGGGTGTTCCTGGCAGCTACGGAGTCTTTCAGGAAGTCAAACTCTCTACTTATGCTCACAGATGGACCTCAAAGGGTTGTCTGCTTCCTTTGCGACCATTTCTAGGTGGTTCAGGCCTATTCCATCAGGGGTTCGGTTCCTCCTCCTCCCGGTCAAGGTCCACTCTACTAGGGCACTTAGTGCCTCCCTGGGCTTTCCGTCATCAGGTGTCGGTGACGCAGGTTTGCAAGGTGGTCACCTGTTTGTTGGTGCACACTTTTTCAAAACTTTTATAAAGTGGATGTGTTGGCATCTGCGGATGCTTCCTTTGGCCGTAAGGTTTTGCAGGCTGCTGTTTAAGAGGACCTGATTGTTTGTTTTTTCAGGTGGGCTCCGGTTGTTTAGTTGAGCCCCTGTTGCCTGGTTGGCTAATGTTTAGCCTTGGGAATTTTTTGGTTGTTCCCACCCCTCATGTTAATGAATACCAGGAGCTGTGTCCATCTATGAACGAGAGAGAAAATGGGATTTTTGACTTACCGTAAATTCCATTTCTCTGATGTTCATTGACGGACACGACTACCCACCCCTCTGCGGCGTTATTATTCTCCTGACACTGTTTGCTACAAAACCGAGTGGCTAATAGCAGAGAGAGGGAGCATACCCCCTGGGACTGCCCATGGGTTTAGCCATAATTTATTTTCCTGCCTAGTGCCCTCCTCCTTCTGTAGGGGGCAGTAGAACCCAATAGTTATGAATACTAGAAGCTGTGTCCGTCAATGGATTTAATGGTGAGTCAAAATCCCCCTTTTCCAGCAATGCAATCATTGTATCCCCCGCTTGCCACTGACCTCTTCACAGGCTTCTTCCTGGTTCCAGGTTTCCAGCCCCCTGATTGGCATTGCATACACCCAGTAGTCCATTCAGCACACTGGCACCAGGTTGGGATGGTTTGTGCAGCTGTGCAGGCGCAATTCAGTAGAAGATTGTAAGCGAGAAGGAGATATATTTTTTCTGTAATAATATAAAAAAAAAAACACACACACACATATAGATAGATAGATAATCTATGTATGTGTATGTGTATGTGTATATATATATATATATAGTGTGTGTGTGTATTTTTTTTTTTTTTTTTTTTTTTTTTTTATTTGAAAAAAATATGTATAAAATAATGCAATCTAAAGCTGCCAGCTTGCTTCAGGCTTGGATGCTGACACATCCCGCTAGTGAAGCCTTTGCACCCAACGCAAATGGTTGACAAGATCCAATGGCTTGAATAAAATTGGCATTCTCAGCTGCCGTTTGGAGTTAGTTTGCAAGTATTAGATATAACTTCTGAAAAAAGCGAGTGTTAAAAAAAAAAAAAAAAAAAAAAAAAATTGTTGGGTGATTGTGATTTATCTCAGGGTGAAAACTTTTTTTTTTTTTTTTTTCTTTTTTCCCATTAGGTTTTAGATAAGGGAGTTTTGTCTTGGCTGTGTTAATTGTTTTACCTGCATATGGTATATTAGTGATGAGTTTAAAATACCTAGGTGAATGCAGCATCAGTCCCCTGCTGCCTCCTAAGACTGAGAAATCGAAGAACTGAGCAATCGACTGCTGATTGCTTAGTTCTTGGTCTTCACTGAGCAGAGAGCAGTAAGTGTCAGTCACTGGCTCTCTGCTCTGCCCCGCCCCTCCAGCACTCCCCGGGGTGCCGGGCTGTGGAAGGGATGGAAGCGGCTCACCCAGGCCCTAAGTGTGCTGAAGGGCTGAGCCAACTGCTGGTCAGGCATCTGGATGGATCACAACATTAAAGTCTGGACCCCGGAGTGACATCAGCTGACAGCAGACTTTAGCCTGCTGTTGGCTGAGACTGGATCACAGGAGTGCAGAACTAAGCGCACTCCTCTGACCCACAGGAGAAGTAGGGCAAAAAGAGCTTTGGCCCTATGTCTCCTTTAAAAAAATCTATTGACCATGAGATAAGTCCCAGCAGGCCTTGACTGACAGTTGCTTTTATGTATGGGATGAGATGGAGAATCCGGTTTTTGACAGTAGCGGCTCTAATGGCTGCTGTATATACACAGTGATTTCTTGGATGTTATTTCTACAGCTGGGAATGACCCGCAAATACAAAGGGGTGGGGATGCAACAGGGCGGAACGACAAGGGTATCAATCACTCACACATTCTCACACACGTGTATGTTGAATGTGTAAGGTCCACAACTAGTTGAGTGCCGAAGCTGTTGTTATATTATACATTTTTATTTTTTTGGGGAGGCCTTAGTTCTTAGTCAACACAATTATACAGCGTTTTGAAAGGTTATTGAGCTTTTTTTGTTTCCTTCAGTACTTATGTGTCTTGTCTGTATATGAATTTTTTTAGCCGAGAAGATGAAAATTGTTGCTATAGCAGAACCAATAAGCAAAGCCACAGAGCACAAGGACAGTGAAAGTAGTGTGTCGGATAGTGCCCTGGTCCAGAAACAAAGCTTGACTGAGCCACAGAAGAAGCTGCCCCCTACTGAGGAGAAACGAGAGCCAAAAAAGACGGTCAAAAAAACATCCAACAGACGGAAGTGAGTTTGGAATGTTTTCATGGTAACACTGGTTTGAATTTAAATTGGATTAATAATCCTGTGTCTGTCTTTATCATCCTTGCCCTAATTGTTTAAGTACTAATGCAAGCAGAACATGCCCTCAAAGTTCTAATTTTATTCCATACCGTCCTTGCTTCATAGTATCAACCCAAAGTTATCAGGCAGGTGTTGCAAGCGTCTACAAGAAGGGACATTCCTTCACATATGATGGCTATGCCCTGCTCTCCACAAATAAGGGGCAACGGTTCATAATGATTTTAGCTGTATTTGGCACAATCCTTTTTACCCCAGCACAATATTCTCTTCGCTGTACTAAGATTTCAGCTCAGTGCTATAGGAAATCTTAAATAATCCATATGATCAATGCAATGAGATTAGGCAAACCAAATCATTGGTTAGATACTTCCTCGGAATCTGAAGGAATGGTTCATAAGGCAAAATAGAAGAGGTGGAAGAGCATATTCACATTACTCAGGACAGACTGGGAAGTTTCACTAAGGTGTAGGTGTGTTAGCTTCATTAGCATAGTCCCTCTGCCGCAGTCCCAGACTTAAATGATGCAGCTGTACGGCCACAGCTACACGAAGTTAAACAAATTTTAAAAGAAAACACTGAATCCAGCAGGAAGATACACCCTGCAATTCAGGGTAAGGGGTGGAAGGTAGTTGGGTATTCTTTATGGGACTATGCTACACCGTAACCACTTCAATACTGGGCACTTCCTGCCCAGGCCAGTTTTCAGATTTCAACGCTGTCGCACATTGACAATTGCGTGGTCATGCGACACTGTATCCAAATGAAATTTATATAATTTTTTTGAGACAGACTTTTCTTTTGGTTACAATCACCTCTCGGTTGTGTGTTTTTTTTTTTTTTTTTTTTTTTTTTTCTAAAAAAAACAAAGGTTTTTCTTAGCTTCCATTATAAAATTTTGCAAACAAGTAATTTTTCTTCGACAGGCGCCAATGAGACTGTGCTGATGGTCACAGAGGGTGCCTGATGGTTCTGGGAGGGCGCCCACAGAACTGGAGTCACGCTGTAGTTGTCTTTTAGCTATTGGATGGGGGAGGAGGAGTTAAACATGGGTGGAACGTTAAAAAAATGGTCTTTGCTGTGCAGTATAGCCTTCCATGTATTGGACTTTTTTATAATCTGCACAGCAACCAGTCTAAAGGATTGTAGGTATAGTGGCAAATTGCTTGGCTTGTTGAGCAAAAAATATACTGGATATTTAATGATATTTTAAATGGAACACTTAGTTTTGCTTTACTATTTTTATTATTTTTATTTTTTTCCCCCAGAGTACAAGTAACCAAGCCAAACAAAAAACTTACAGATTTTTACCAGGTTAGAAGAAGCTGTAGGAAAAGCAAAACTGAGCTAGAGGTATGTATTTAGAATAAAATGATTTATTATTGTGCTTGTATACATGTAAAATGCTGAACATGTCTTTATATTTTGCAGTTGGAGGAGAAGAAGAGAATAGATGACCTAATTATAAGTGGCAAAGAGGAGGGGATGAAGGTAATTGACAGAGCAAGCTTATTTTTAGAGGTACACTTTAGCTGAAATTGAACATGAACCCCAGAGTTACATGCAAGGCAACACAGCGTACCTGCTAAGTCGTTTTTTTAAAATTCTTTTTACCAGGCACTTCTGTAGTATCTTGATCTGCCTTCGTCCCTTTTTTCAGTTATCTGGTGTTTTTTGAACATGCTTGTGATGCTGGAAAACAATCCGCACAACCTTCTTGCAAATGGAATGCCTGATGTACTAATTTTTTTATTAAAAAGTAAGAAAACGTAACATTTATTGCCCTGTTGTACCCTTTCCCCCAGCCTAAATGAGTCCATCCTACTTGCTGAGTTTACACTGCTAAGGCCCCCTCGCCGTAGTTTAGATCTTATACTGTCACTTTTTTTTTTTTTTTTTTTATGCAAAGACGGCGTATGCGTGATGTACTCATAGACTTCAGTGGGTCCAGGAAACAGATATACTTTAACCTCCTCACATCCGCGCTACAGCCTATATACGGCTGCAGCGCGGACTCGAATTTTCAGGAGGCCGTTTTTAAACGGCCTCCAGTGACACGCCCCCCCGCGCGCTCCTGCGAGCGCGCAGCGGGGAGAATCTGTGTCGGCCGTGTCCAAGGGACACGGCCGATCACAGATCGTGGTGAATGGCCAATCACAGCGGCCATTCACCACGTGATCAAGCCGTCCAATGAGAGATGATCTCATATGTAAACATATGAGATCATCTCTCATCGCCGGCGCTCCTTCCTCACACAGACACTGCAGTGTGAGGAAGGAGGGGGAGCCGACAGCCGCTGGGGACACAGAGACATGTAATCAGGGCACTGATCACCAGTGCCCTGATTACTGAAGGTAAAAAAACCACACACATTGCCCCCCCATCAGTGCCCACAGTGCCCGCCATCAGTGCCCCCATCAATGCCCACAATCAGTGCCCATAGTGCTGCCAGTCAGTGCCCATCAGTGCCTGCTCATCTAGGCACTGATGAGCACTGACTGGCAGCACTATGGGCACTGAGTGTGGGCACTGATGGTGCCGCCCATCAGTGCTCATCAGTGCCGCCCGTCAGTGCCCATCAGTGCCACCCGTCAGTGCCCATCAGTGCCACCCGTCAGTGCCCATCAGTGCCGCCTATCAGTGCCCATCAGTGCCGCCTATCAGTGCCACCTATCAGTGCCGCCTATCAGTGCTCATCAGTGCGGCATATTAGTACCTCCTCATCAGTGCCCATAAGTGCAGCCTATCAGTGCCCATAAGTGCAGCCTATCAGTGCCCATAAGTGCAGCCTATCAGTGCCCATAAGTGCAGCCTATCAGTGCCCATAAGTGCAGCCTATCAGTGCCCATAAGTGCCGCCTATCAGTGCCCATCAGTGCCGCCTCATCAGCGCACATCAGTGAGGGAGAAAATTTTATTTTCAAAATTTACTCGCAGAAAATAAGAAAAACTTTTTTTTTTTTTTTTCAAAATTTTCTGTCTTTTTTCTTTTTTTTTTGTAAAAAATAAAAAACCCAGAGATGATTAAATACCACCAAAAGAAAGCTCTATTTGTGTGAAAAAAATGATAAAAATGTCATATGGGTATAGTGTAGCATGACCGCGCAATTGTCAGTCAAAGTGTGACAGCGCTGAAAGCTGAAAATTGGCCTGGATGGGAAGGGTGTTTAAGTGCACAGAAGGCAAGTGGTTAAGTGGTAACACATATCAAATGTGCAATGCACATACAAAGAGTCTTAGATGTGCAGATGTAAAAGGTGCCTAATTCCAGCCACCTTCTTTCCCGTTATGCACCTCAGAAACAATTTGCACATAGTAGTGGTCCACTGATGTCCTCTGCAAGCTATAGATCCCTATTGGAGCGATGTATAGCAGGAGGAGGGACAGGTCAGCGCTGAACTCCAGAATAAGAACATATTGTCTGAATACAATAGGCATGTGTGCTTGGTGTGTTGCGTCCAGATTTTTGCAGTAATCCAGAGTGAAACTCTCTGTGCAGCAGCTTCACTGTTGCTTTCTTTCCATGTACAGGGTGACTGGTTGTGTCCTCTGCCCCATCCTGTAGTTTTCCGCAGACAGTCTGTAGTGAGTAGGTCTGCTGTTTTCTCTCCCTATGTGCATCACCATGATAAGTGACGGCTTTACTTTTTTTTAAATTGCTCTAAGCCTCATATTGATCTTTTAGATGGAATACTGACAGTTTGCCGTTTTTTCTTTCAATTCAGATTGATTTTATTACTGGTAAAGGCCGAGGTGTGATTGCAACTCAGGATTTTCGTCGGGGAGAATTTGTTGTAGAATACCATGGGGATCTTATAGAAATTACAGATGCGAAGAAACGAGAACAAGCCTATGCCCAGGACATTTCCACTGGCTGCTACATGTACTACTTCCAGTATTTAAATAAAACCTACTGGTGAGTATATGCAAGACTACTTTTGTAGCACTTGCTTTGAAAGAAACCTGTATATTAATTATCTATATCTGTGTATATTTGAAGAGCTGTGCTGATGCCGATGATGACTGAGATAATGTCTGTATATTAGTTGGTTTGAGGGGCTGGAATGTATTCAAGCGGTATTCAAGCCCGCTTTGGTATTTTTACCTATAGGTAAGTCTCTATAATAAAGCTTACCTGTAGGTAAAATTTTATATCTGCACTGTTTAGGATATATTCACCCTGCATGCAGCTGCTGACTTCACCGGCGCATGCGCTCTGAAGGTCCGGCATACCGTGCCGGACTTTCAGAGCTTCTTGCCGGAGCCAAGGGCTCCCGTCGAGTGACATCATCGCGACTCCAGCTACTCACAGCTCCGGAGCCCGGAAGAAGTCAGCCCTCTCAGCGGTGACCAGGCAGCGCTGGAAGGGCTTCGTTTTAGGGTAAGTGTTTCATAATGTGCTAGTATGTGATGCATACTAGCACATTGTCTTACAGGTGTTTTTTTTTTTTTTTTTCCTGCAGTGGTTTACTATCACTTTAACTGTTAGGATTGTCTTTTTAACCTCAGATGATCACTTTAAAACTGTACACAAGACATACATTTGTAAGGCAAGATGTCATGCAATTTTGAATTTCTTTCAAAATTTAACAAAAATGTTTTATTTTTCATCCATTTAAACACACAGGAAGTCATATACTGTCAGGTTATACTGCTGCCTACAGGAGGATTGGACACTGGCAAACAAAGAAAAACGTAGGCCAGCTGAGGATAAACTCTCCTTTACTCAGCAAGCCTGAGTTTTTTTGCTAGTGTCTCAGGAGGGTGGCTATCTATCTAGCTAGCTCTGCTGGGAAAAGTCTAACCATTTTATAGTAGCGTATTCTTCAAGGTTTTTCTTCTAGATTTTTTTTTTTTCTTCAGTCAAATTTCCTCATACACTGAGCTGTTTTTTTTTTTTTTTGCCTAGCTTTGGAGTGCCATACAGTATCTGACAAAAGTGAGTACACTCCTCGCAGTTTTGTAAATATTTTATTATATCTTTTCTTGTGACAACACTGAATAAATTACACTTTGCTACAATGTAAAATAGTGAATGTACAGCTTGCATAGCAGTGCAAATTTGCTGTCCCCTCAAAATAACTCAACACACAGCCATTTAATGTCTAAACCGCTGGCAACAAAAGTGAGTACTCCCCTAAGTGACAATGTCCAAATAGGGCCCAAATTGTCAATATTTTGTGTGGCCACCATTCTTTTCCAGCATTTCATTTAATACTCTTGTGCATGGGTTCGCCAGAACTTCAAAGGTTGCCACTGGAGTCCTCTTCCACTCATCCATGACAGCACAGAGCTGGTGGACTTTAGAGACTATGCGCTCCTCCAACTTCAGTTTGAGGATGCCCCACAGATGCTCAATAGGGTTTAGGTCTGGAGACCTGCTTGGCCACTCGATCACCTTTACCCTCAGCTTCTTTAGCAAGGCAGTGGTCGTCTTGGAGGTGTGTTTGGGGTTATGTTGAAATACTGTCCTGCGGCCCAGTCTCAGAAGGGAGAGGATAATGCTCTGCTTCTGTATGTCACAGTACATGTTGGCATTCATGGTTCCCTCAATGAACTGTAGATCCCGAGGGCCGGCAGCACTCATACAGCCCCAGACCATGACACTCCCACCACCATGCTTGACTGTAGGCAAGACACACACTTGTCTTTGTACTCCTCCCCTGGTTGGCGCAACACACGATTGACACCATCTGGACCGAAAAAGTTTATCTTGGTCTAATTAGACCATGGGACATGGTTCCAGTAATCCATGTACTTAGTCTGCTTGTCTTCAGCAAACTGTGGGCTTTCTTGTGCATCATCTTTAGAAGAGGCTTCCTTCTGGGATGACAGCCATGCAGACTAATTTGATGCAGTGTGCGGCATATGGTCTGAGCACTGACAGGCTGACCCTTTACCCCTTCAACCTCTGCAGCAATGCTGGCAGCACTCATACGACAATTTCCCAAGGACAACCTCTGGATATGACACGGAGTACATGCACTCCACTTCTTTGGTCGACCATGGCGAGGCCTGATCTGAGTGGAACCTGCCCTGTTGAACAGCTGTATGGTCTTGGCCATCGTGCTACTGCTCAGTTTCAGTGTCTTGGCAATCTTCTTGTATCCTAGGCCATCTTTATGTAGAACAACAATTCTTTTTTTTTTTTTCCAGATCCTCATAGTTCTGTCATGTTGAACTTTCAGTGACCAGTGTGAGAGAGTGAAAGCGATGACACCAAATTTAACCCACCTGCTCCCCATTCACACCTGAGACCTTGTAACACTAACCACTCACATGACACCAGGGAGGGAAAATGGCTAATTATGCCAATTTTGAACTTTTACACTTAGGGGTGTACTCGCCTTTGTTGCCAGCGGTTTAGACATTAATAGCTGTTTGAGGGAACAGCAAACTTACACTGTTATACAAGCTGTACACTCACTACTTTGTAACAGTGTCATTTCTTTAGCGTTGTCACATGAAAAGATATGTTAAAATATTTACAAAAATGTGAGGGGTGTACTCACTTTTGTGAGATTCTTCCAGAAGCGCATTTGAGAGGTCGGGCACTGATGTGAACAAGAAGGCCTGGCTCGCAGTCTGCGCTGTAATATATCCCAAAGGTTTTCTATCTGGATGAGGTGCAGGCCAGTCAAGTTCTTCCACCCCAAACTCGCTCATCCATGTCTTTATAGATCTTGCTTTGTGCACTGGTGTACAGTCATGTTGGAAGAGGGAGGGGCCATCCCCAAACTGCTCCCACAAATTTGGGAGCATGAAATTGTCCAAAATGTCTTGGTATGCTGACGTCTTAAGAGTGCCCTTCACTGGAGCTAAGGGGCCAAGCCCAACTTCTGAAAAATAACCCCACACCATAAGCCCCCCCACCAAATGATTTGGACCAGTGCAGAAAGCCAGGTCCATAAAGACATAGATTAGTGAGTTTGGGGTGGAGGAACTTGACTGGCCTGTGCAGAGTCCTGACCTCAACCCGATAGAACACCTTTGGCGAAGACTGTGAGCCAGGCTTTTTCGTCCAACATCAGTGCCTGACCTCACATGCGCTTCTGGAAGAATGGTCAAACATTCCCATAGACACACTCCTAAACCTTGTGGACAGCTTTCCCAGAGAAGTTTAACCTGCAAAGGGTGGGCCAACTTAATATTGAACTCTACAAACGAAGACTGGGATGCCATTAAAGTTCGTGCCTGTAAAGGCAGGTGTCCCAATACTTTTGGTAATAGTGCATCACCAGCTAAGAAAAATTACAAATGCTAACAGGGCAGTTTAGATGGGGGTGGATGGGAGGCAAGGGAGGGGGGTCATATTTAGCCTGGAATGGGGTTTTTCATTGCTTTAAAATTGTTCACTGCATACATGACTTGGTCTATTTCAGTGTTGATGCAACAAAAGAAACAAATCGTTTAGGAAGGCTTATAAATCACAGCAAGAGCGGAAATTGCCACACCAAACTACACGATATCAACAATGTACCTCACCTCATATTGATTGCATCGAAGGACATAAAAGCAGGAGAAGAACTCTTGTATGACTATGGAGATCGGAGCAAGTCATCCATTGAAGCACATCCTTGGCTTAAGCTTTGACCTGCATATGGATGGATTTTACCCGTTGCTTTTGTGAACTAATTTGGTTTTAGGCAGCCCCTTTTCCATTAGTGTTGCACATTTAACACTTAGATGCCGACAGCCTTTATCATAGTATTTTTATATTGATAGTTTCTGTGCTTACAAAGCATTTAGTTCTGTACACAAGGATGTTTTTGTCTTCAAGTGGTTCTGACAGGATCATTGCTTCAGACATCTTGTTGGGTAGTCTGATATTCAAAGCAATCACTTTGATATCATTTTAGCTGCAAGTGAAAGACTATTAGTAAATATCATTTCAGTACCAGTCTAGGGCAAACAGTAAATTTGTGTATGTGTATTTAAAGGGGAATTTAAGACCAAATTGCTTAAATGTATTCTTCCTGTTTTATCAACAAGCAGTTGTGGGCAACACAGCAGTAAGTGTATACAGTTAGGCCTAGTAAGTCCCCGTTCACACTGGGGAGACCTGTCAGGCGACCTGGTCGCCTGACAGATCGCCGTAGGTCGCTTGCCATAGAGAAGCTATGGACCCGTTCTAATAGGAGCGACACAAGTCGCTCTGACTTAGAAAAAGGGTCCGGAGCTTCTTTGGAGCGACCTGCATAGACTTCAATGTTATGAAGTCCGTGCCGGCCGCTCTGAGGTCGCCCCGGCAAGTCGGATCGCCCCAGTGTGAACGGGGCCTAAAACAACCAAGCATTTCCATATATTGACGTATATCCACAGCAACCAAAAAGCAGTTTATCTTTATCTTGGCTGCAGTAAAAAGATGGAAGATTTCTTTTGATATGCTGTAAGTTTTTGCTGTCTATATAGAGTAATTGTTGCCCTTTGTGCTCCTTTGCTTAACATAAACCTGAAAGGGGCTGCTGTTGCACACCATCCTCTGAAAATGCTAGTTGTCTGGTAGTTATGCTGATCTATTAGCTTTACTATTAGCCGTTCACCTCGAATAAATATGCAGATTTCAAAAGTCATGGCGCAGTATGATGTCTTCTACCTCCATACTTGCTATTGATAAGCGGTTAAGTCTGAAGAAAACAGGTCAACATGAAAACCAGTCAACTATTATTTTTAAGTAATTGAAGCCTATGGGGGAGATTTGCTAATGCTGAAGTGTACAAAGTCTGGGGCAGCTCTGCAGAGAAACCGATCCGCTTCCAGGTTTTATTTTCAAAGCATAATTGAAGAAGCTGAAGTTAGAGCCCTGGTTCATACCAATGTGATTTGTCATACAATTTGAGAGTTCAAAATCGCATGACAAGTCACAGCCCATTTGCAGCCAAGGAACCCTTGTGTCAAGTCGCAGCGACTTTAAAAAGGTTCCTGGACTGTTTTTTTAAAAGCCTACTAAACTAACTTTTAGGACAACAGCAGGCATTGGCAGAGAATGCTGGCTTCTTAAAAAAAAAAAAGGACTCCAATTCATGAACGCCCCACCTGCTACTTATCGCGTGACTGTGCCTAGGCTTTTAAATGGGTCACTTGGGTACCTTCACAATCGGGGAAGGGTGGAGAGTATCCCTGACCTCTAAATGGCTAAGCTATAGCTGAATTTAAAGTGGAAGTTCAGGTTCTTTGGCTGGTGATTGGTCATTTTTGTAAGGTTCGTTTGACAAGTTTAGGACTAGAAGTTTTCTTTAGTTCAAAATGATTTTTATTTTTAGGGAGCCACCTGCTTTTTAAAACTGCACGCAGGGGAAATCCAGGTATCATGGATAGATCTGGGAATAGCACTTTTAATACCCATAACAAAAGCATGTTTGTCTCCATCATCCCCCTGGAATCTTTACATGTTTAATACATCTATTGATCATCAGATAGCACCTGGTTTTGATGGCATTGCTTGACCATTGGGCTAGGCTAATAGTGGGAATTGGATGGGTTACTGTACCCGCATGACTATGGAAGCAGTAGGTTGACAGGTCATGGGAGCTCTCATTCAGCTTTCTATGTGGAAAGATGTAATATTCATTCAGTGCTGTGTATTTTCCCCTGTTTTACATTACCTATAAGGCATGTTTTTGTATTATAGCAAATACCTCTTGATATAGAAGGTTAAAGTCTGTGTGTGTCTTTTTTGTTGCGCGCCCAGCATGGCAGGCTATTAGATATTGGAAAATCATTGGAAACATTCATCTGCATGAAGTGCAAATTGAATGCAAATGTTCTTTGACCTGCTACACTTTTGTCCCCTTCTGATTAAAAACAAAATGTTAATGCCTTTTTAAGTGGATGACTATACAGTATTGTTGGAACAATGGAGGCAGCCCATATAGAAAATGTTGTGAATAGCTGCCAAATTAAGTTCCTCCTGTCTTCCCTCCAGAATTATAATTATGACTTTTTAAAGCTGAAATTTAAGTTATGGGCAATTTTTGCATAGTTCAGTTGGTCCAGCTTGTAGGTTTGCATGTGCCTTACCTGGCCAGTCTCATTTATTGGCAAATCCTAGCACATGGAGGATTTCCTTTATCTAAAAAGGCTAAATATATTTTAACCTTTTGTTAAATTCAGACCTTTCAACTGTCTGAATGTGGTGGTTGGAGAGATGAGGACCCCTAGTTTTAGGTAATGATGCCAACCAACCTGTCAGTGGCAGTCGCTTGTACAGCAAGGAGGGGAGACTAAACCCTGGAACTTCAAAGATCTAATTTTTATAAGGGGCTGCTAAGACATGGATGCTTTACACCTAGCCTGTCCATAACTTTTAAAAAATTATTTGTCTATAGGCTATCATTAAGTTGCTATTTTAAAGAGAACCTGCACTGGGAAATTATGGCAGCTGCCATTTTTTTGGGATATTAGTTGTGTGGCTGGCATACTGATCCAATTGCTTTAGTCATTTCTGAACAGAACCTGAAAGAAAGCAGCACTGCTTCAAGTGCTTTGATTTGGAACAGCAATGTAGATCAGCTGTTCTTAATCAAATTTTAAGTTTTTTTTTAGTTTGCTCTACCCCTGTTCACATCGGCGCAATTTGACATGTCCCAATCAGTGTGACGCCGCACCGATTTCCAAAAGTAGTTCCTGCACTACTTTTGATGACTTCGGGGGCAATTTCAATAGACATCTGTGCATGAACCCGCACAGATGTCATTCAAATCGCCCCCAAGCTTGCACTGAAATGCGGGTTTGAAATTGTGCAAGTTCAGCTGAGCTCGCACGTTTTCAAACCCGCGTTCACTGTGAACCTACCCTCTAGGTCAGTGACTCAAACTTATTGAAGCCAGCAACAGCCATGCAATTTCTACTTTTAGAAGACCATCAATGGCAGCCTGGGAACAGGCATCCTTTAAAATGCCTCCTAGGCCCTGGCTTATAAAATTTGAACCTTGCCACCTAGTGTTTCAGCTTCTAATGTTTTACTGAGTGCTGGAATATCAGGATAGTGTTTAAAAAAAAAAAAAGTGTACCTATTTTAATTGCCTTGATCTCTGCCATAGCAGGGCATGACTTCTGTATAAATGTATTTCTTATTTGGTTTGAGTAATCCAGCCTGCTGCAGTTACTGTAGAAGCCCAGATTGTTCTAGGTTTTTTAAATGCATTGTATAAAATATGAAAGATGTTTTTATATTCGGGAAAATAAGGATTGTGGAATAAATATTTATTAAGAAATGTGTGTACCTTTTTTTTTTTTTTTTTTTTTTTTTTTATTTCTTTGCAGTTTAACTAAAATTCAGTTTAAACCCTGCAAAAGATGTAGTAAAAAAATGCTGTAGTTTTAACCACTTCAGTACTGGGCACTTACTCTCCTCCTACCCAGGCCAACTTTCAGCTTTCAGCGCTGTCACACTTTGAATAACAATTGCGTGGTCCAGCAACACTGCCCATAAAAAAAAAAAAAAAAACTTCTTAATTTTTTTCACATAAATAGCTTTCTTATTGTTTGTATTTAACCACTTAAGCCCCGGAGGATTTAGCTACTCAAAGACCAGGGCCTATTTTGCGATTCGGCACTGCGTGACTTTAACGGACAATTGCGCGGTCGTGCGACGATGTACCCAAATGAAATTGACGTCCTTTTTTTCCCACAAACAGCTTTCTTTTGGTGGTATTTGATCACGTGCGATTTTTACTTTTTCCGCTATAAACAAAGAGCGACAATTTTGAAAAAATAACTTATTTTTCACATTATTTTTTTTTTTTTTTTTTTTTTAATATGAAATCCCCCCCCCCCCAAAAAAAAAAAAATGTAAAAATCAAAATAAGCGTATTTTGATTGGTTTGCTCAAGTTATTGCTTTTACTAACTACGGGAAAGATTTGTCGTTTTTTATTATTTTTTTTTTTTTTTTTTTTAAACTAGTAATGGCGGTGATCTGCGACTTTTTTTTTTTTTTTTGCTGGACTGCGACATTGCGGCGGACAGATCGGACCCTTGACTGACATTTTTGACACTTTTGGGGGTACTAGTGAAATTATTACAGTAATCAGTGCTATACATATGCACTGTTACTGTAAAAATGACACTGGCAGGGAAGGGGTCAACTCTATTTTTGATCAATGGGTTAAATGTATCCCTAGGGATGTGATTCTCAATGGGTTAAATGTATCCCTAGGGATGTGATTCTAACTGTGGGGGGGGCGTGGCTTGTGAGGTAAGCGCAGATCCTACATAGCAGTGTTGTCTCTGCAGTTACATCAGGGAGTATGACAGACGGCTGTGTTTACATGAGCTGTCTGCCCTCTCCAGCGGGAGATCGCGAGTGGCTGGCGGACATCGGAGCTACCGGTCACTCGCGCGGGGATGTCAGGGAACAAGCGGGGGCGGGAGCGTGCGCTAGGCCCCCTAGAGGCTCGTGGGCGAGTGACGTATCGGTACATCACTTTGCCCGGGGGGGGGGGGCAGTCGGCAAGTGGTTAATTACCACTGAGTTTTTTTTTTTTTTTTTTTTGTAAATAAAAAAAGACTGAAAAAAAAATTTGAAAAAAACAAACCCAGTGTTTTCTTCGTGTCTGTTAGTAACCTTTTCTTCATCAATTTAGGTCAAAATGCTTTCTAATACATTTCTTTAGTAAAAATAACCAAAATATGTGTATATTATCTAGTCTGTAGGTAGGTGTGTGTAATAAATATATATCCTATAAAACCCCTCACATTTTTGTAAACCTTTCATGTGACAACACTGAAGAAATGACACTTTGCTTCAATGTAAAGTAGTGAGTGCACAGCTTGTAAAATAGTGTAAATTTGCTGTCCTCTTAAAATAACTTAACACACAGCTATTTAAAGTCTAAACCGCTGGTAAGATAAATGAGTACACCCCTAAGTGGAAATGTCCAAATAGGGCCCTATTATCTATTTTCCCTCCCTGGTGTGATGTGACGCATTAGTGTTACTAGGGCTCAGATGTGAATAGGGAGCAGGTGTGTTAAATTTGGTGTTATCGCTCTCACGCTCTCATTTTGGTCACTGGAAGTTCAACATGGCACCTCATTGCAAAAAAGAATTGTTTCTCTACATAAAGATGGCCTAGGCTATAAGAAGATTGCCAAGACACTGAAACTGAACTGCCACATGGTAGCCAAGACCATACAGCGGTTTAACAGCACAGGTTCCACAGAATAGGCCTCGCCATGGTCGACCAAAGAGGTTGAACGCACGTGCTCCGCATCATATGCAGAGGTTGTCTTTGGGAAAAAAGACATATGAGTGCTGCCAGCATTGTTGCAGAAGTTGAAGGGGTGGTGGTCAGTCTGTCGGTGCATAGACCATACGCAGCACACTGCATCACATTGATCTGCATGGCTGTCTTCCCAGAAGGAAGCCTCTTCTAAAGAGGATGCACAAGAAAGTCCGCAAACAATTTTCTGAAGACCAGCAGACTTAAGGACACGGATTACTGGAACCATGTCCTGTGGTCTGAGACTAAGATGATAAACTTTTTTGGTTCAGATGGTGTCAAGCGTGTGTGGCAGCAACCAGGTGAGGAGTACAAAGAAAAGTGTGTTGCCTACAGTCAAGCATGGTGGTGGGAGTGTCATAGTCTGGGGTGGCATGAGTGTTGTCGGCACTGGGGAGCTACAGTTCATTGAGGGAACTGTGAATTGCCAGCATGTACTGTGACATACTGAAGCAGAGCATGATCCCCTTCCTCCGGAGACTGGGCTGCAGGGCAGTATTCCAACGTACCGACCCCAAACCCACCTCAAAGACGACCACAGCCTTGCTAAAGAAGCTTACTGGCCAAGCATGTCTCCAGACGTAAACACTATCGAGCATCTGTGGGACATCCTCAAGCAGGAGGTGGAGGAGTGCAAGGTCTCCAACATCCACCAGCTCCGTGATGTCATCATGGAGGATTGGAAGAGGACTCCAGTAGCAACCTGTGAAGCGCTGGTGAACTCCATGCCCAGGAGGGTTAAGGTGGTGCTGGAAAATAATGGTGGCCACACAATATTGACACTTTGGGCCCAATTTGGACATTTTCACTTAGGAGCGTACTCCCTTTTTGTTGCCAGCGGTTTAGACATGAATGGCTATGTTGTTGTTTTGAGGGTACAACACTGTTATACAAGCTGTACACTCACTACTTTACATTGTAGAAAAGTGTAATTTCTTCAGTGTTGTCACATGAAAAAACCCAGAAATTGGGGTCCTAAGACTTTTCATGATAATGTGAATGACCAATGGTGGCGCATCAAGCACGTGCTAGTAGTACCTAAGCGCTTTAAACGCCGTTATCCCCTTTGCGGAGACTTTCTCCAACCGTTGGACGGTACCAGGTTGAACAAATCTACTATAGTGCCTGTGGAAGATTCCCCCGGTCTTTCCCGCCATCTTCATGTGTTGGCGGGTTCAATTCTAAAGCTGGTTTTTGTCTGTTTTAGTATCAGACAGTTACGGAAGGATTAAGGTTCTGAAAGTGAACTTTGACCCTGACATAGTCCCTCTGAGCTTTTGGAACTTATGGACCAAATGGCTCAGGCCCTGGTGTTCCGGTTTGATGCGTCCTGAGATGCGGCTCCCCAGGTGGCCAGATTTTTGGCTGTGGGGATTGCCCTACGGCGCATGGTTTGGCTGAAGATCTGGTCAGCTGAACAGGCTTCCAAGAAAGCCCTGACCAATCTTTTTCTGGGAGAGCGTTTGGTGACTCGCTGGATGAGTTGACCAAAGATCTGACTGGTGGGAAGAGTACTCTTCTTCTAAGCGGGGGCCTTCCTTTACCGCTCATGGGTGTTTTTTTTCTTTTTTTTTTTTTTTTTTTTTTTTTTTCAGAGCTTCTGGAGGGACTAAGAAGCACTGGGGCAAACCCAAGGCCAGTCAGCCCAGTTCCGCAGACAAGTCCTCTTCAGCATGAAGGGACGCTCTCATCCGCTTCTGGGGTGGGTGGATGTCTGCGCTTCTTTTGGGAACTCTGGACTTCCTTCCTTCATGACAAATGTGTTCGCGAACTGATTTGTTCCGGGTACACGATCAAATTTTGGTCCCGGCCGGGGAACAGGTTCTTCCAGGCAAATCTTCACCTGTCCCCGGAGCGTTTGAAAGATCTCTGGGAGGCTGTACAGGATCTCCTGGCTCAAGTAGTGATTGCGACCGGTTCCTCCGCAGGAATGCTCTCAACAAGGTTTCTATTCAAACCTGTTTATGGTGCCCAGAAAGGAGGGCACAGTTTGTCCAATCCTGGATCTCAAGGCTCTGAACCGCTTTGTGTGGGTACAGATGTTTCGAATGGAGTCCATTCGGTCGGTGGTGGCATCCCTAAATCGGGGAGATTTTCTGGCTTCCATTGATATCAAAGATGCATACCTGCATGTTCCCATATTCGAGGGACATCAGCGGTTCTTCTGCTTTGCAGTGGAAGAGGAGCATTTTCAATTTGTGGCGTTACCCTTTGGTTTTGCCTCTGCTCCCAGATTTTTTACCAAGGTCCTGGCCTTGTTACGTCAGAGAGGTTATTTTAATTTTGGGATATCTTGATGATCTCCTGTGGCAAGCAGACTCATTCGGATCTGTTACAGTTCAGACCCTTCAAGAATTCGGGTGGACAAAAAGACTACTGACGCCATCCGTACGGGTCATTTATCTGGGGCTGACTCTCGACTCTGCCCTGGCGAGGGTCTTTCTCCCCTTGGACAAGCTTTAGAGGTTGCAAAGGGCTATCAGGTTGCTGATGGAAACTGATCGGTTTTCCTTGCAGGCTTGCATGAGGGCCCTGGGCCTGATGGTATTGACCTTTTGAGGCTGTCCCTTTTTTTTTTTTAACAGTCTCACTTGAGGCCTTTGCAAAAAGAGATTCTGGCGAGATGGAACAGGGACCCTTATCATTGGACCAAAAGATTCACTTGAGCCATCTTACAAAGTTGGCTCTATCCTGGTGACTACAGTCACCTACCTTGTGTCAGGGTTAAAGTCCTTCCTGCTGCTGTTCTGGACGGTGGTCACCACGGACACCAGCCTGTCAGGCTGGGGTGGAGTGTTGGGGAAGCTCTGTCCCCAGGGGACTTGGTCGACAGTCTTCCTTGCCGATCAATATTCTGGAGCTCAGAGCGATCAAGCTTTGCCTGTTTCACTGGACGTTTTGGATTCAATCGGACAATGCTGTGGCTTTAATCAATCATCAAGGGGGCACCAAGATTGTCCTGGAGGCCGAGATTCTGGTATGGGCGGAAGACCATGTTCTTGCTCTTTCCGCAGTCCACGTTCCGGCTGTGGAAAATTGGCAAGCGGATTACCTGAGTCGTTGGGTACTGGATCCAGGGGAATGGTCCCTTCATCCGGAGGTTTTTCATCGCCTGTGTGTCCGGTGGGGGACTCAAATGGATCTGTTTTGCGTCTCCCCTCAACAGAAAAGTCCAGCGGTTTGTGGCCAGGTCTTGAGATCCTCTGGCCGACGCCACAGACTCCTTGGTGCCAGTATTGGATGATTTATGCCTTTTCTCCACTCGTACTCCTGCCAAGGTTTCTTTGCCAGGTGGTGGTGGAAGGCATTCTGGTGGCATCAGACTGGCCTCAACGGTCTTTGTATGCAGACCTGGTAAAGCTGGTCGTAGATCCTCTGTGGAGACTCCCTCTGTGGGAAGATCCGCTGTCTGAGGGACGGATCTTCCATCCTACTTTACGGTTGCTGGCTTTAATGGCTTGGCTGTTGAAAGCCAAGTGTTGAGAGTTAGAGGTCTTGGTGACTCTGATTCCTACACTGTTGAAGGCTAGGACGCCATCTTCGCGGAAGATATATCCCCGTACATTTCATGGTGTGAATCGCTGCAGCTGCACCATCGCTTGTTTTCTAGCTAGTGTTTGCCCCTTTTACAGAAAGGGGTTGAGGAGCGGTTGGCTTTAGGCACTATCAAGGGCCAAGTGCCATGGCTATTTATTTCCAACATCCATTGGCCACTAATGCCCTGATTCACACTTTTATTCCGTGTGCGTCATCTGGCTCCTCCGAGGAAATCCCTGTTGCCTCTGTGGGATCTCAATCTAGTTTTGTCTGTCCTTCAAAAACCTCCTTTTGAGAACATTAGGGAGATTACTTTGCTATCTTTGTCACAGAAGGTTGCCTTTTTTGGTGGCCATTACTTCTGCTTACAGATTTGTTTTTTGTCTGTCTGTGTCTGTCGCTGTCCTGTCGTTCGCCTTATTTGGTGGTCCACTGAGATAAAGTGGTACTCTGACCTAGTCAGTCTTTCCTCCCTAAGGTGGTGTTGAATTTTCATCTTAAGGAAGGCAACACAATGTCTTCATTATGTCCTAAGCAATTTGCCTTTCACTCTTTTGGATGTGGTTCGGGCAATAAGAGTTTCTGACAGTAACTGAGTCCTTTTGGAAATTGGACGCTCTCTCTTTGTCCTTCCTGACGGACCTCGGAAAGGTTTGGCTGCGTCTGCTGCGACCATATCCAGCTGGATCAGGCAGACGGTTGTTGAGGCTTTATTTAATCAAGGGTCAGGTTCCTCCTTTACATGTGAAGGCGCATTCTACTGGAGCGCGGAGTGCCTCTTGGGCTTTTTGCCATCAGGCCTCTGTAGTGCAAGTTTGTAAGGCGGCAACTTGGTCGCCTGTGCATACTTGCCAACAAATCTACCTTGTAGAATTATTATTTTTTTTTTTATCTTCGGATGCCTCTTTTGGCAGAAAGGTTTTGCAGGCTGCTGTTTCTTAAGAGAATATTTTTTCTCTTGGGGGGTTTTTTTTTGCCTGGGTGAGCTCTTGTTTTGGTTGTGCTTATGTTCCCAGTTGGCTACGTTTTTAGCCTTTGGAGTTTACGTTACTTTCTTCCCACCCATCATGCCTACACTACTTTGGGATGTTCCAATGGCTAATGAAGATGAATGCTGCGTCTGTCATGTTCCAATGGCTAATGAAGATGAATGCTGCGTCTGTCAATGGACAAAACTGAATTTTTTTTTTTGTGTAAGAACTTACTGTAAAATCTGTTTCTCGGAATTCCATTGATAGATGCAGCACCCACCCCTCTGATATGGGAATGGTTTGTGTCTCCTCTTTACAACAAAACTGGTTTGCTGCAGTAGAGGGTGTGTGGGTTATGTCTGAGGACTGACCATTTTTTTTTTTTCCTGCCTTGAACTACTCGTGCAGGGGGCAGCATAACCCAATGGCTAATGAAGGTGGAGGCTGCGTCTGTCAATGGACTTAAGAGAAATGGATTTTACGGTAAGTTTTTTTACAAAAATCCATTTTTTTTTTTTTTTTAAAAAGTTCCCTTTTAAAATATAAAAGACAAGCTAAGACCCGGCTGGGAACTAGGTTCTACTCTTAAACTAGGCAGAAACAAACTGAGGTGTGAGAGTGCCTGCAATGGTCAAGAAGATATGGAGCTGTGTCTGTCAATGAACGATAAGAGAAAAACCACTGTGAATAAAGTGGAAATAGTGTTCAAAATGTGAATAAATCCAGTATGTATACGTGTGTGTATGTATGTATATATATATATATATATATATATATATATATATATATACATACATACATACACAGTGGGTACGGAAAGTATTTAGACCCCCTTAAATTTTTCACTCTGTTATGTTGCAGCCATTTGCTAAAATCATTTAAGTTCATTCTTCTTCCTCATGAATGTACACATAGCACCCCATACTGACAGAAAAACACAGAATTGTTGACATTGTTGCAGATTTATTAAAAAAGAAAAACTGAAATATCACATGGTCCTAAGTATTCAGAGCCTTTGCTCAGTATTTAGTAGAAGCCCCCTTTTGATGTAATACAGCCAGGAGTCTTTTTGGGAAAGATGCAACAAGTCTTTCACACCTGGATTTGGGGATCCTCTGCCATTCCTCCTTGCAGATCCTCTCCAGTTCTGTCAGGTTGGATGGTAAACGTTGGTGGACAGCCATTTTTAGGTCTCTCCAGAGATGCTCAATTGGGTTTAAGTCAGGGCTCTGGCTGGGCCATTCAAGAACAGTCACGGAGTTGTGAAGCCACTCCTTCGTTATTTTAGCTGTGTGCTTAGGGTCATTGTCTTGTTGGAAGGTAAACCTTTGGCCCAGTCTGAGGTCCAGAGCACTCTGGAGAAGGTTTTTGTCCAGGATATCCCTGTACTTGGCCGCATTCATCTTTCCCTCCATTGCAACCAGTCGTCCTGTCCCTGCAGCTGAAAAACACCCCCACAGCATGATACTGCCACCACCATGCTTCACTGTTGGGACTGTATTGGACAGGTGATGAGCAGTGCCTGGTTTTCTCCACACATACCGCTTAGAATTAAGGCCAAAAAGTTCTATTTTGGTCTCATCAGACCAGAGAATCTTATTTCTCACCATCTTGGAGTCCTTCAGGTGTTTTTTTTAGCAAACTCCATGCGGGCTTTCATGTGTCTTACACTGAGGAGAGGCTTCCGTCGGGCCACTCTGCCATAAAGACCCGACTGGTGGAGGGCTGCAGTGATGGTTGACTTTCTACAACTTTCTCCCTTCTCCTGACTGCATCTCTGGAGCTCAGCCACAGTGATCTTTGGGTTCTTCTTTACCTCTCTCACCAAGGCTCTTCTCCCCTGATAGCTCAGTTTGGAAGGGTTCTGGTCGTCCCAAACGTCTTCCATTTGAGGATTATGGAGGCCACTGTGCTCTTAGGAACCTTAAGTGCAGCAGAAATCTCTTTGTAACCTTGGCCAGATCTGTGCCTTGCCACAATTCTGTCTCTGAGCTCTTCAGGCAGTTCCTTTGACCTCATGATTCTCATTTGCTCTGACATGCATTGTGATCTGGAAGGTCTTATATAGACAGGTGTGTGGCTTTCCTAATCAAGTCCAATCAGTATAATCAAACACAGCTGGACTCAAATGAAGGTGTAGAACCATCTCAAGGATGATCAGAAGAAATGGAAAGCACCTGAGTTAAATATATGAGTGTCACAGCAAAGGGTCTGAATACTTAGGACCATGTGATATTTCAGTTTTTCTTTTTTTAATAAATCTGCAACAATTCTGTGTTTTTCTGTCAGTATGGGGTGCTATGTGTACATTCATGAGGAAGAAGAATGAACTTAAATGATTTTAGCAAATGGCTGCAATATAACAAAGAGTGAAAAATTTAAGGGGGTCTGAATACTTTCCGTACCCACTGTGTGTGTGTATATGTGTGTGTGTGTATATATATAATATATATATATATATATATATATATATATATATATATATATATATATATATATATATATTACACACACACACATGCACGATCCTCTGTGCAAGTCTTTCTTCCACAAACTCACACAAAGTAGCTAACCAGAAGCCTAGACCCCCATAAATAAAAGGAGTACAATGGGTCTCCAAAAATTTGGTCCAAAGCATTATTCAGCGATTACATAATTCATCACATGTCTCATGAAGGGGTCCTGCAAGACTCTGAAACGTTGCTGTTTGCTGTCACAATGTGATCGCTGAATAAAACTTTAGACACATTTTTGTGAAACCCAGGCTGTGCTGGTGACATTCCTCATTCTGATTGCTCACAGGTCCAGCCAATAGCCACTTTGGCATCCACTTTCACAGGAACGTGCAGTTGGGAAGATTGCGTTGGAACCCTAAATCAAAGGGTCTTAATGCGCTTGATCTTTTAGGTAGAAACCAGGCAATTCAGATGTAACTGTGGTAAAATATGAATGTGTTTATTTAACCACTTTACCACTAGAGCATTTTGCTGTCTTATGTCTGGGCCACGTTTTGTGATTCGGCGCTGTGCGACTTTAACTGACAATTGCGTGGTTGTGCAGCGCCGTACCCAAACGAAATTGACGTCCTTTTTTTCCCCACAAATAGAGCTTTCTTTTGGTGGTATTTGATCACCTGTGCGATATTTACTTTTTGCGCTATAAACAAAAAAAAGAGCGTTTATTTTGAAAAAATAATATTTTTCACATTTTTTTTATATGAAATTCCCCCCAAAAAAGATGTAAAAGCCAATTTTTTTTAAATTTTTGGCCAATTTGTTTTCTGCTACCCATGTTTGGTAAAAAAAAATCGCAATAAGCGTATTTTGATTGGTTTGCGCAAAAGTTATTGCGTTTACTAACAAAGGGAAAGATTTTTGTCATTTTTGGTGTTTTTTTTTTTAACGAGTAATGGCGGCGATCTGCGATTTTTTTTTTTTTTTTTTTTTTTTTTTTTTGCGGGATTGCGGCAGACAGATCGGACCCTTGACTGACATTTTTGACACTTTTGGGGGTACCAGTGACATTACTGCAGTAATCAGTGCTATAAATATGCACTGTTACTGTAAAAATGACACTGGCAGGGAAGGGGTTAACTTTATTGGAGAGGGAGGGGTTAATGTATGCCTGGTGCTTACTGACGTGTGTGTGGGGGGAGGTGACTGTGTGAGACAGGGACAGATCGGATGTCCAGCTATGCTGAACACTCCGATCTGTCATTCCCTGTCACTGAGGAGATCTGCCCGCTTGTGTTTACACAGGCGGGCGGATCTCCACACTAGATCCCAGACGATCGGGGCAGAGCAGCTGCTCCTCCCCTGGCCCGACTCCCGCTGTGAATGAAAACAGCGGGAGCGCGCCTCCGGCGGCGCGCGAGCGCCGCCTACAGGGGAGGAGTCTAGGGCGACGTAGGTCTACATCGTCAGACGGGAACGAGCCACTTTGCCGCAGTACTATTCCAGTACTCAGCGGTAAAGTGGTTAAAAAGAAGTTAAGGTACTCAGAAGACACAGTATTGGGAAAGGCACATCAAACAAGCAGTGCTTCACTCTGGCTGCCGAGTGAGCATGATGATGTCACAACTGATGTCAAGAGGCAAAGGCACAATACTATATTGAAGCATATTCGCTTATGTTAGACACGAGAATAGAATCAGAATACTTTATTAATCCCAAAGGGAAATTATTGCAAAATAATGTGGATATTTATAAACCGATCCACTTCTGATTTCCGTATATCTCCTCCTGCGGAGTGGCGCTACCTTGGGCTCTACTTTTTCTTCTGTGCTTAATCAAATCAAACCTCACCAATCCCACTTTGCAATCAATAGCTTGGAATTCTGTGAGTATGAATACATTATTATTCCAGGCCAGGCCCACCCCAAAACCCTCCAGGGGTGGAGGGGGGAACAGCTACTTTCCACACCAGGAACAGGGTGGGCACCACTCCGGACAGACCAACGCTCCATCGGAATGTGGGTGCTGTCGGCCATGAGTAACGTTGTGACTCAGGCTGAAGTCAGGTCGTATGCGCCCACGTGAGCCGTTTAACTCGCAAGCAAGCCCCCGTGCAGTAGGGCTATGTTGCGGCCGACCTAGCGCGGAGCGGAGGTCTGCGCGCGCTCGCTGGCCAGACTGGGGAGACCCTCTGGATCTAGATTATCCAGTCCGTCGCCCAGTCTTCTAGTTAATTGTAGATTCTCACAGGAACAAAATAACAAAGAGGAAAAAATTCAATATAAAAAAAAAAAAAATGGTCAGGACCAGAGATCCCAGCAAGGAACTAGGTCCTTACTCCTGACTAGGTGGTAAACAAAGGAGTGCCTATAGCTGAGAGTGGGAGTATACCCCCTGGGACTGCCCCATAGACGTAGTCAAATTCTTTCCTGTCTAGCCTTCTACTCCAGTAGGGGGTAGCATAAACCCACGTAGTCATGAAGATGAAGAACTGTGTCCGTCAATGAAAGAGAATAGTTTGCTTTTAGGTTGAATACTGCTTTAAAGTGATTCCTGGAGTGCTCGCTATGCTGATCAACAATTGGGCATTTTCAATTTTTTTCGGGGGTCCCTTACCTTATTTTCAGGGCATTTTTTATTGTACTTCCTCCTTCTCCCCCCTCTGTGGCCATGGCTACCAACATCACTTCCACCTTTGCATTGCATCCTGGGAGCTGTTTGTCATCACTCCCAGGAGGCTGGAATCAGGAAGAACTCCCAGAACACTCCCTGGAATCCGGAAGAAGGACACAGCAGATTACACTGTTGCTTCAGATGCCCACATCCAAGATGGCCGCGCTCAGACAGCATTTTTAAAAGTAAGATTTTAACTAAAATCCAATAATGTACACCTTGTAAGTAGAATAGCAGTTCTGTAAAGAGCGATGGATTAGTATTCTAGGGGTATTTTTAGTTAAAAAAGGTATTTGAGGACGGAACTCTGCTTTAAATAGTACTGTAGTGTCTCCATTCTTGAGGGTAACTCGGTACCTGAAAAAGTCAAATTTTCCTTTCTTTGCTCTTTGAGTGTACATAATTGCTAAAAGGGTTGTGATGTTTAGAAAACCATTATTCGAATCTTAATTTAAAAATATACTTCGGTGCAGCATATCAGTGTACTTTCTGTTGGTATGGTTGAGTTTTGAATTGAGAATTTGAGTTTTCTTTTACTTTCACTTTCAATGATAATGGTAAACAGGACAAATAGAGGGAGTGAATCTCCATCACAGGCAGGGGCAGACTGACAACTCATGGGGCCCTCGGGAAATAGGAGATCATGGGGCCCCCTGCGTCTCCACCCACACTCACACAAAGGGAAATAACTGGAACCAATCTTTTGTGTCTCTCATAGCATCAGCTAGAGCAGGAGAGGTTAACTTTCAGCTGCTGCAGTGAGAGGCACAAAAGTTTGGTTCCAGTTTTTCCCCCACCTGCTGCACTGATCACCTGCTCTAGCCCCACATAGTCCCCCTGTTGTGGTGGGGGTGAGAACTGCAAAGGTCCCCCTTGCACTAGGGGCCCCTGGTCCCAAAAACAAAGTATTGTGGCGTTTTAGCGCGTCACGGCGAATAATGGGTGTGGCCAGATTGCGAATGGACGGGGCTTATGGGACATAGTTAACCACTTAAGCCCTGGAAGATTTTACCCCCTTCCTGACCAGGGGGTATTTTGCGATTCAGCACTGCGTGACTTTAATGGACAATTGCACGGTCGTGCGACGCTGTACCTAAACGAATTTGACATCCTTTTTTTTTACCACAAACAGAGCTTTCTTTTGGTGGTATTTGATCACCTGTGCGATTTTTTTTTTTTTTTGATCATGCGCTATAAACAATAAAAGAGCAACAATTTTGCAAAAATAACAATATTTTTCACATTTTCATATGAAATTCCCCCCCCCCCCCCCCCCCAAAAAAAATGTAAAAATCAAAATTTTTTTACATTTTTGGCCAATTTTTCTGCTACCTATGTTTGGTAAAAAAAAAAATCACAATAAGCGTATTTTGATTGGTTTGCGCAAAAGTTATTGCGTTTACTAAGGGTACGTCGGGTACGAGCGGGGGCGGGAGCGCGCCTCCGGCGGCGCGCGCTCGCCCCCTATTCGCTCACAGGCTAGTGACGTACCAGTACGTCACTTTACCTGGGAGGGGCTGACCGCCACCGTATATAGTCGGGCAGCGGTCGGCAAGTGGTTAAACAAAGCCCAGGCTCACCTGTACCTGTAAATGTGCTTTGATTGTTGTGCCACAAGCAAGAGTCCCACAGACACAAATAAACCTCAGCACAATCAGTAAAAAAATGACTGTCTATACTAGGGCTGGGCGATTTTGCCTAAAAAAAAATCTTCGATTTTTAAAGAAAAATTCGAGTTTAGATTCGATTTTCGATTTTTTTTCCAATGCACTTAAAAAATGACTGCAGAGTCTGGAGGGAGGACTGAGGAGGAGAAGCGCTGTATAGGTGTGTCTGACTCTTGACGGACCACCGCCGCGCCTGGATGTTGTGACGTCAGCTGCGGGCGGTGCGTCTGTACAGGGGCTGCGCTGTGATAGGTACAGTGACAGTCCAGAGAACGAGTCCACAGTAACCGGCCACCTTTTTTAGTTTGACTTGTTTGAAAGTAACTATTTTTTTTTTCAAAAATTTGAGTTTTTTCTGCCTTGTGCAGCCAGCCCCTGCGTAACTACACACACCCTGGGCTCCAGTCCAGCCAGCTCCTAGTCCACAGGAACAGAACTCCAGTCCCCAGTAACGTTTGGTTTGAAACGTTTTTTTTTTTTAAACTCGAGTTTTTTGTACAATACTAGCCACCGAACTCCCCACCGCCGCGCCTGGATGTGACGTCAGCTGCAGGGCGGGCGGTGCGTCTGTACAGGCCGGGGCCGCGGCGCGCTGTGATACATTTAATGATTTATTGTTTTAATCTGATGTGTATCAGGATTTATCTGATTGGCAGAGAATCACATGACCCATAGACCTGGTCAGAGATTGTCTGATCTGCAGATTGAACACAACCTCGTGTACTGCCCCTGACACCTCTGTACATCACCAAAGAGGACACACTTGTCTGACTGACTGTTAAAGTGAAATGCCTCCAAAGTCAGAATTGTCATGGTCGGTGGACTTTTTATTTGTAATTTAACAAGAAGAATTGTTGTCAATGTACATGGGCCTTGGCTTCAGTCCTCCTGTGTCATCAATGGGGTCACAATATTACATGTAATACTAGAGGGGGCGGCTGGGGACCACTGGTGCAGTAGAGGGGGCAGGGCGGCCGACGCTGTAGATGGGTCACGGCCTGGGGGGGGGGGGCGGCCGACGCTGTAGATGGGTCACGGCCTGGGGGGGGGGCTGTACCGCTGTGATAGGTACAGTCTCCCCGGCCTGGATGTGACGACAGCTGCGGCGCGCGGTATCACAGCGTGCCGCAGCCCCGGCCTGTACAGACGCACCGCCCGCCCCGCAGCTGATGTCACATCCAGGCCGGGGAGACTGTACCTATCGCAGTGCGCCGCAGCCCTGGCCTGTACAGACGCACCGCCCGCCCCGCAGCTGACGTCACATCCAGGCACGGCGGTGGGGAGTTTGGTGCCTAGTATTGTACAAAAAACTCGAGTTTATAAAAAAAAAACACGTTTCAAACCAAAAAATCGATAAATCGATTTATCGCCCAGCCCTAGTCTATACAGAACAATCTCTATAGAGCAAGGATTCACTATATATAACAAGGACCATCTCTAAAGAACAAAGACTGTCTTTACATACCAATCTTTATAGAACAATGGCTTTCTGTATATAACCTGGGCCATCTACAGAACAAGGACTGTCTCTATATAACAGGGGCCCTCTCTACAGAACAAGGACTGTCTCTATATAACAGGGGCCGTCTCTATGGAACAAGGGCTAGCTCTATATAACCTGGACTGTCTCTATATAACCTGGACTGTCTTCACAGAACAAGAACTGTCTATAACAAGGACCGTCCCTATATAACAAGGACTGTTTCTACATAAAAAGGACCGTCTCTACATAACCGGGACACAGTCTCTATAACCTGGACTGTCGCTATATAACAAGGACTGTCTCTATATAGCAGGGACTTTCTCTATCTAACCTGGACTGTCTTTATATAGTAGAGAACTTCTCTATATAACAAGGACTGTCACTACAGAACGAGGACTATCCTTACCAAACAGGGATTAAAACTATGATATATATATATATATATATATATATATATATACACACACACATACACTTAGTAGAGGGTTAGAAGACAATAAAATGACAGAGGGTTTTTTTTTATGAGACGGTGCTGTCCTTATTAACTTCTTCCTGCCTACGCTATAGCCGAAAGATGGCTACATTGTGGGCCTAAATTTCCGGGAGGGCATCCATGTATGTCCTCCCATGCATGTGATGCCTGCGCGTCCCCTGCGGAGCACGTGCGGCTCGCTCTGTGATCAGCGAGTCCATGAGACTCGGCTGATCAAAGATTGGAGTAAGGGGCCGATCCCGCCCCTTACCACGTGATCAGCTGTCAGCCAATGACTGATTGCGTGATGTAAACCGAGCCAGTAATTTTTATTTTTTTCCTCACGCTGACAGCATGAGGAGAAAAAAAAAAGCCGATTACCATCTGAAGTAAATGGGACATCGGCCCCACACACTCCAGACTCAATGCTGCCTTATCAGTGCCACCTATCCATGCCTACCAGTGTCACCAGTGCCATCTATCACTGCCCATCAATGCTGCCTTATCAGTGCCGCCCCATCAGCGCACGACAGTGATGGAGAAAAATTACGTGTTTGCAAAATTTTATAACAAACTCTGAACATTTTGGGGTTTTTTTTTTTTTTTTCAAAATTTTTGGTCTTTTATTTGTTTAGCAAAAAAAAAAAAATCCCAGTAGTGATTAAATACTACCAAAAGAAAGCTCTATTTGTGTGAAAAAAATGATAAAAATGTCAGATGGGTACAGCGTAGCATGACTGCACAATTGACTTTCAAAGTGTGACTGCACTGAAAGTTGAAAATTGGCCTGGCCAGGAAGGGGGTTTAAGTGCCCAGTAAGCAAGTGGTTAATCAGGGACCTGGACAATGACATACACAGTAGTGGGTGAAGGAGAGGGACTGGTTTCCAGGTCAGGGACTCTCTCTCTATCTATCAGGACCCCTGTGTACTCTGACATGTTGTGTATGCAGTGGGTGAATGGTCTCTCAGCATGCAGCCAGTGTTGTCCAGTGTCTCAGTGTAGCACACACACACAGGCAGTAGACATGTACAAAACACACTGACAGGTGAACAACCCACATCCCCTCCTAAGTACTCCTTCATATTTCCCTCACCTCTCAGCACAGCCTGGTATGATTCTTCCAGCACAGCCACAGAGCATACCAAATGGGCAGGTTAGGGGGGGGGGAGTGAGAAGGAAGGAAGCACACTCAATGCTGGATTCATTGACTCACCCATTCAGAAAGCTCTAGACACAGTGCACTTGTTCCCCAATCCCTCACTCTGACGATCCTATGTGTCTTCTATGGAAAGGGTAGAGGCTGGAGATTCCCCCCTTCCAGACACTCACTGTGGGGTCGGACGGGGCATCGCTGGTGCCGGCTGCTCAGGGGGAATTTAAATCCCATGCTGTGAAGTGTTAGTCACCCTGAGTAGCGAGCCCCTGGGAGGTGAATAAGTGCAGACTGCAGATGCTGGGAACGGGGCCCCCTACTGACCTCGGGCGGTGCCCGAGAGCCCGAATGGTCAGTCTGCCCCTGTTTCACAGGGGCACAGACAGCAATAAAAAACTGACAGGGGTTATACTTTAAAAAGTATTTAGCATCTCTGCCACCTGACTGCAAATTGAATAAGGAACATGAATAATGCAGCTCTGTGATCATTCATATGTCCTTAAATATTTGTTATATGCAAGCGTTGTAAATACCTAAATTTGACTTGGTATGAGCCTATTGCAGTCTCTGTAGAGCAACATTAGAAAGCAGAGTGACAGAGAGATGAGCTCATCACTGTGCTACTTCTTTTTTCAATATACAGTTATAAGCTGGTCAGGGGCAGGGGCAGGTCCAAAACAAGCTGGGCTCTAAGAAAGTGGGCTAAATAATGATGGTCAAAACAGTGAGGGCAGCTAGTAGCAGAAAAAGTACAATGGGGGAAAGCTTTGTATTACAGGTGAATAATGCAGTAAAAATCTGTTTTTTGGACCATTTTATCTTGTTATGTTTGTCTGGAGTTCTGCTTTAAATCACATTACAATGGAAGGCCACCTTTATTACTTTTATTACATGATAATGTAAATACAAGGAAACTACTTTACATTAACAATATGAGAAATTTAAAACCAAAATTACCAAAATGTGTTTATTGGCAGTAAAGAATTCACTTCAGGCAATTTTATAAGAAAAGTATAAACAAGTAGATTATCTGTACAATAAAAACGTGTACTTTAGGAATGCATTATTTTGGAAAAGAACACCTTTCATAGGCATTACATTATCTTCACACCTTCCCAAACAGCAACTCTATCCTAAATAGCATACCAGATAAGCATTTTATTCATCAGTCCTACTCTACAATAGATAAAATAAAAATCTGATCTTTATATTTTCTGATCTGCCGCATGAACTTAAGCTTTACTCCAGCCCGATAAAAAAAATATATGTAATATAACTATGTATTCATTCAGAACTGTATTTTTAAATACAGGTAGTATAAGCACCTGAATTATGTCTTTCTTTTAGCCTCTTGCAATGCCCTATATAGTCCCATGCAGACTGGAGAGGGTTAAGTAGTGCCCTGACCCAGTCAGGGCTCTACTGTTTTCACGCTGCTTTCAGTCCAACAGCTTTTTGTTTACTGCCCAAACAGTTGACTGGAAACATGTTACATATGTATTTAAAGTGAAACCAGGTCCATTACCAAGCTGTGCTGCTTTAAGGCCCAACTTTACTATAATGATTATTTATTTGATAAAGGGTAAGACCCTCTGTCAAGTTTTTATTGTGGTGCCTCATCGGGTAATTTACCCTCTTCCTGTGCTGGAGTAGCCAATCTACCCATAAAGTAGAGCTGCACGATTCTGGCCAAAATGAGAATCACGATTTTTTTGCTTGGAATAAAGATCACGATTCTCTTTGTAACATCTTTTACATTAAAAAAAAATTGGGATAACTTTACGGTTTTGTTTTATTTTTTTTATTTTGTTATTCATTAAAGTGTATTAATTGCGTTTGAAAGACTGCTGCGCAAATACAGTGTGACATAAAAATTTACAACAATCACCATTTTATTTTGCAGGGTCTCTGCTAAAAAAAAAAAATATATAAATGTTTGGGGGTTCTAACTACTTTTCTAGGAAAAATAAACTGATTTAACTTGCAAGCAACAAGTGTAGGAAAAAGGTTTAGTCTTTAAGAGGTTAAACTTCCTTCCTCCGGCAGAGGGAAAGAAAAGATACAATGTAATCATTTGTGTTTACAGTTCAGTGGGAGACTAATGCTGATAGGCTTTTGCGGGAGGCTCTTTTTTTTTTTTTTTGACAGCTGCTCCCTCATAGCTATGTAAAGAATCGAGCAAGTGTCATGTTAAGATCGTCAGGGGGAGTGAATCACGATCTCGATTCTGTTACGATTAATCGTGCAGCTCTACCATAAAGGTTTTTGAGATCTGCTTTTTACTAAACTAGAGGCTATAAAGCTGGCAACGCTGACTGGATCACAACACTGGCTAAACAGAATTAAAAATATTTTGCAGGACAAGACATATAATATATGTATTTCAGTGTCGTATTTAGTGGTTTGCCTGAAACAAAATCGTGTTTAAAGTCAAGAACAAAAATGTAAGCTTACAAGTCTTTGATGTGATGGCTGCAGTAGGTTTTGATACACTCTAAGCTTTACATGTACAAGGCATCATTTTTGTGAGGTGCCTGTTAATACTATTTAAATTCTCCTGATCATTTGCTCTATAAATCAGGTAATTTCCGGATCCCATGTGCAGCGAACCCTGGCTACTGACTTTAGATCTTGCACAAATATACAAGTAGCTATAGCTATATTCTTAATGTGGACCTGTACGTTGCCCATTCTTTATAGAAAGGGCATTATTCATGATGTATTTACCTTCCCTGTGCTTCCCTGGAATCTTGGTACATGAGATGACAATCACGAAACCTAAACTATGTCATATTGGGGTAGAAGTGTGCAAGTCGAAAGTTACAAGGGAATCTTAAGCGGTTTGGTGACAGATCTGGGCACCCCAAGTAGATAAGTACAATATGTTTAACATCCCTCCAGTAACGTTATCCTGTCATGCAGCTCAAAATGGGCAAAGTTTTGGTACAAAGGTAATGCCTTACCTATGTTCAAATGAAAAGGTGATAACAATTATAACACTGTTCAGCCATAACACTATGACTACTGACAGTTAAAATTAACATTGATTATCTCTTTACAATGGCATCTGTTGGTGGGATATATTAGGCAGCAAGAGATGTCCCTGAAGTCATCGCGTTGAAAGAATGGGCAAGTGTAAGGATCTTAGTGGCTTTGACAAGGGCCAAATTTGTAATGGCTAGATGACTGGGTCAGAGCGCCTCAAAAACTGCAGCTCTTGTGGGAATATAGCGAACCAGCGACAGGGTCATAGGCGGTCAAGGCTCATTGATGCATGCAAGGAGCAAAGGCTAAGCCATATAGCCCGATCGAATAGAGGAGCTACTGTAGCTCAAATTGCAAGAAGAGTTTATGCTGATCTTGATAAAGAGGTGTCAGAACACACAGTGCATCAAAGTTTATGTATGGGGCTGTATAGCTGCAGAACAGTTAGTGTGCCTATGATGACCCATGTTTAAAGCAAAATGGACCTACAATGAGTGCGTGAACATCAGAACTGGACCACAGGAGCAATGGAAGAAGATGGCCTGATAAGATGTATTCAATAATTGTTTAAGGAACACAACAATCAATTCAAGTTGTTGATTGGCCCCCAAATTCTCTAGGTCTTAAGCCATTTGAGGATCTGTGGGATGTGCAAGTCTAATCCAAGGTGGCCCGACTCACAACTTACAGGACCCAAAGGATCTGCTTCTGACTACATGGTGCCAGACACCATAGCATAACTTCAGAGGTGTAGTGGAGTCTATGCCTAAATGAGTTATGGTGGATGAACTTCTTGTTATGGTTGATTGATGTAAATGTTACTGCCATGTGCTTTAAAGCCACTAATAACCCTGGCAAAGACAAGTCAGGGCACTTACTGAAAGACTGTTAGAATAATGATGAATAACATCTGATTATATGTGAACTGATCCTTGGCTGTCAATTGGTCATGGTTCTGCTCATAATCTACAATAGGTTGATGGTGATTATTCATAAATATATTCCAGTATTTAACCCCTTTCACATTTCCAGTTCCTTTTATAACTGCATTGAACACAATTACTGTAATAAAGCATATTTTACACTTGGGTAAGTCTTGTATACCTACATTAAAATATCTGATGGTCCAAAGTAAAGCCAGTTTACAGAACCTCTTGGAATGACAAATACTTCTCTTATAGTAAAAATACATAAGGCAAAAGCAGCAGCTGATTTCCAAATCACTTTGCTTGTTTTTCTTGTTGAAATGAGAACCTGAGAAACACAAAAACAGATAACATGTAAAAGGGCTATAAACACTATATATCGGTCAAATTGGCAACATTTTACAAACCGTTCTATAGAAAGATGCCATGTGCCCCTTCCCCTGCTGAGCGGCATTCGCCTGATAAATAATTGGTGGTCATCCTCCCTATGTCATACATCTGTGGTAATCAGGGTCTCTCTCCCTTTGTCATACATGTGTGGGGGAGAGTAAACATGGTTACTCTCTCTCTGTTATACACATGTGTGGGTGGGAATAATCAACTTCCATAATGCAATGCATTTTTGGACAGATTATTCTTCTGCATACTTTTGAATGGGTACAGAGATATTAATCATGTCAACAGGAAACTCAGGGTCCCTTCTCCTTCCTTCCCTTCATTTCATTTCTACATTCTAGGCCTTTCCCTTGCTCTCCCCACCCCTCCCCTTTCCTTTCCCTTCCTATCTTTTTCTACTAGCTATTTTCTCCCCTCCCCCCCCCCCTTCTTTTCCTTGTTTTTTCCCCTCTTTTTTTTTTTCCTTTGGCCCTTCTTTTTTGCCTTTCTCGCTCCTCTTTTGCGGTACAATGAGAACTACCACTTTTACCAGCCCTGCCAAAGTAAAATATACTTTATTACATTTTATATTAATTTCTAGTACCTGGTAACGTGTGCCTGCCATACTGCCCCCCTGTGTCCGCAGTGGGGGAGTGCCTCTGGCATCCCGTATCCTTGCTACTTCTGTTTGGCCGCTCTCTTGGGTAAGAACCAAAGCTCTTCCTCCCTCATGCATCATACTTTTTACCCATGATTACATTGTTTTGATATTTGATGGTTTTGTTATAGATAAATTGTCTATAATTACCCTGAAGAAGCGTTTTTTCACTGTGAAATATGTGGAGGACTCAGCATAAGTCCAAAGAATAACTGCACCTTACTAGCAAACATCAGCTTGGAAAACTAAGAATTATTGCAATGTCTCTCTAATTGTACTTTATCGTTATGGACATTTGTCTTTGTTTTTAACTATGGATAAAAAATCCATATCCTTCAATTCTATTGATGATGTAATCCTTGGGTACCTAGATAGTCCATTTCTTCCTTGTTAGGGGCACAAGAGGGGATGCTCCAAGCATTTTCTTAAGATCCAAAGAAGAATATGCATACTTTTTGTATTTAGAGAATATTTGCTTATCCTTGAGTTTAGCTTTCAGTTTATGGATTTGAGTGAAGTGCTAGGTTCAGTATTAAAGTTAGACTAAAGTTAATGTTCTTTTTATCACACGTTTTTAGTGCAAAATGTCCACTTCAGAAAATAAAAAAAGTGACCTGTGCGCAATACAAACAAATCATAGTAAATGACGTTAAAGTAGGAAAAGAAAATGACAATGCCATGCACTGATATTAGCGTATAACATGCACTTTTTAATGCAACAGATTACAGTTTTAAGCCTAGTACACACGATTAGATTATCGGATGAATGATTGTTTTTTTTGGATGCTATTCTCCATATCGTAAACGAATAGGTTACTAAAGTACGAAAATTCTCGTATAACAGAATAAAAATTCTGAAGTGATGTAATGTGTTGTATTGTATTTTTATTGCATTTTCAGATGAAAACTGTACTGAATAAACAAAACTCTTACGATCTGGTATAGAACGAGAAAAATGTTTGTGTTTTTCGCTTTAGAAAATTTCGGACAGCTGTGTACTAACGATCAGATTATTGTACGATCGCTTCAAAAGCGGTATATTTTGTACAATAGTCTGATCGTGTGTATGAGGCTTTAGGCCTAATTTATGATTGAGATGATTACATTAAAGCGCCTACCGCTTTAACATGCATTTCTTTATTGTTTTTTCATGCTTTTGTGAAGCTTGTCAGGCCATTCGCGCCACTTGCAATTTTTCTATTGCTTTTTTATTTTTGCCTTGCAGCTTTCAGAATTTGTAAAAGATCCCCGAACCATATATTGTCTGAAAGCACAACCAGTACAATACGTTTTTTAGGCCCCTTGATATTTGCACAAATGTTCATGAGCTCTCTCAAAATTCACTAAAATCACTATTAGTGGATACAGTACATGGCAAAATTTACAAAATTTCTGCTAAATTTCTTCTAAATATATAAGCTAAAACTGTATTGAATTAGTACATAACAAATATTTGTAAATTTTAAATTGTGCCTTTTTGTGAAATCATGAAAACTGAAGGTGCGCAAAATTATAAATAAAAACAATTTACCGTATATACTCGAGTATAAGCCGAGGCACCTAATTTTACCACAAAAACTGAGAAAACGTATTGGCTCGAGTATAAGCCTAGGGTGGGAAATGCAGCAGCTACTGGACCCAACTGGCCCACTACGAAACCCAAAACGGGCTGCGGGCACAGTGCAGGGCTGTGGGCATGGTACAGGCTATGGTACAGGAGATGCAGTGCTGTGGGCATAGTACAGGAGAATCTCCTGTACCATGCCAGCAGCACTGCATCTCCTGAGGAGATGCAGGGGCTGCAAAGGAGTCTCACTTACCTTTCGGTGAGGCACCCTACATTTAAAAATGGTGCCACCCGGCACCAAAACGTCACCGCGCATGCGGCGTCTGCCCGGGAATAGCCAAGCGTGTACGAGCTTTCCCGAGCGGCGGCGGCGCATGTGCACTGCACCGGAGAAAGGTAAGTGGGGACCCTGACTCGAGTATAAGCCGAGGGGGGCTTTTTCGGTATACGTGCTGAAAAAGTCGGCTTATACTCGAGTATATACGGTACTCTAAAAATCCGGAGGTAACCATTGTTCACAGCTTTCAGAGTTTGTAAAAGACCCCCCACACCATACATTTTCTAAAAGTAAAGGACCAGTAGAAAACAAAAATAATACAGATTTTTTTTTAGGTCTGCAATAGTTGCACAAATGTTCATCAAATGCTATTTTTACTAAAGAGATACTAAAATCATTATTTTTTTTTAAATCAGAATAAAGTTTTTATTAACAACTTTTAACAATACAATAAACAAAGCAAAATGTGGCGGAGGTGAGTAACACCATATATTAGCAACCGGGCTGCACACTGCAGCTTTGCCAGTCCCAGGTAAGTATTGTTACAGATTAGGCTGTAACTAGTACAGTAAATCCTGGCACTCTTTGTAGTTGTTTTGCTTTGAACCAAATATGTAATAGCCTATACTTGGGGTACCTTTTGTTGGACTTTAATAAGAGCCGGGCTTCCGGGGGAGTCTGAGCTTCTACACAGTGTAACGCCACAGCTAATGTGGAATCAGTGTGTGTTTCCCCCTCGACCGATATCATTTATGCCGTTTGGCAGCTGCTGCAGCTGGGCTGCCAGATATTACAGCCAGGGGTTTGGGAAAGCTAGGCCCCCTGTATCCTTAGACCTCTGGAGTTGCTCCAGCCTGACTCTAGCAGGACCCCGATTTCCATAGTAGCGAGAGGAATATGGAATTTACCACTCTAAATATTTTAAGGGTATAACCACAGGTGTATTGTGGAGGAAATAGAGCAGCTGGGGCATTAAGATAATAAAATTATTATTAGTGCACACAAACAAAACATCACTTACAGAATTCCAGCTAATTTGCTCGTTCACATGGAGTGTACTAAAGTCTATGCCTGTGGAGGGCCGTGTTTACCCACCCAGGTGTTCTGCGCATCCCCATGCAAGCAGTCCTATTCATGTAATTTGGGATGAAATGGCTGCATGGGCATAGCCGCTGCTACAAATCTGACATCCATGTGGGTGTAGGCGCATGACCCTGACTGCAGACAGTGTGAGCTCAGGGACATGCACCTGCACCCACATGAATTTTAAATTGGGAGCAACACCTGTGTTTCGTGCAGTTGCTACATGCCAAATGACATCAGTCGGACTGCCTGCACAGGGATGCACGGAACACCTGTGCATCCCTGTGGAGGTAAACACAACCTTGCAGGAGTGTACGCTGTAGTATGCTCTGTGTAAACAAGGCTTTACTATGTTTTTTTTAAACTGTGGATTAAAATTGTCAATGCCTCAAAGTTTTCTATTAATCTGTATTTTATTATTACAGTACATGTAATGCCAGTATGCTGTAACATGAATTATACTTACAGGCTTTTCACTGATGACTTCTGTTTTTTGCCTTCATTTGACCTTGGAGAGCTGGTAATTATGGATTCGTCCTCCAGCATAATGATGTGGTCCTCAGTTGGAGGAATGACACCACTAAGATAAAAAAATATATAATTCAATCTTTTCTTATTTGTGCAAAAGAGAATAGACAGGTTATTCCAATAACAGGACAGTGAAAAAAGATTACCTTTTATAACAGTGCAACTCATCTTGAGCAACCAAGAGCTGAACCTTCAGCTTGTTGCGTTCTTGTAACACTTCTCTCAGCTCTTGCAGTGTAAACCGTGGCCGGTTTGGGTCTGTCAGATCAATGATCATTTTGTCTGGCCCAGGATCTGTCTGTGAACATCAAATATGTAATTAAAAGTAAAAAATATCTAATTTTACAATAGCTACTTCTTATTATATCTACCCTATCCATATTTCTTTACAGTACTGTCAGGTACAAAGTAGATTTTACTACACATTCTATCCACTTACTAACTCCCACCTGTAAATGCCAGGCAATCATGAATGTACTGTAGACAAGGGGATATAGAAACGACCTGTTCTAATTATCTGCCCTCTTCCTCACAACAACTTTTGTATATTAATTTTATTTTAGTGATTTGCATGAGAACAGAGCGTTTTATACAAGAAAGAGATAAATTACATTTATTTCAGCCCTACTTTTTTCCATTCTTTTGCATAAAGTATATTTTGGATATCGGGGTCAAAGTAATTTGTTTTAAAGAAATTGCATTCTTTTAGGGGTGAACAATGCCTTTGCCTTAAAATGCAGCATTTACAACTCCAACTTGCTCTTAGCATCCAACATTATATTAGGAAACAGGCACCTTAATTGCTGTTATGCAGCTTCCTCTCAACCAGCTTGCCCTGTCCACTGCAGATTTTTCTCTGTAAAGGCAGTTTTTTCAGTAAAATAACCAGTATGCAGAGTTTGCAGATGAGGAAACTCCACAAAAGATAATGGTGCTCCCATTACCATTTTGCTCTATGCTTTCACACATTTTCCTCTATAGATTTTCCTTGTCTGCAGACAGTGCATGTCAGAGCCTGAAAAAAAACGCTGTTTGCAGAGAAAAGAAAGCACTGGATGGGGAAGTCTCGATAAGATACAGAATACATAAATAATCCCGAAGAGAAATTGGGAAATTGTTGATGATTATATATAAATATAAAACACTTCCTGCGCTAATCTAAAACCTTACTACTATACCTCTACCATTCAGAGTGCTCGAGCCTAAACCTTTGAGAAAACTGACTGGCGCAACGCGTAAGTTGGGCAGAGCCGCGAACACCAGGTTATACAACTGAGTTTATGTTGTATATTCACTTCTAAAATGTGAGTCTGATTCTTATTTTAATAAAGTTTAGTTAACGATCTACACTACTGGATCTTCCTTTCTGCTTTCTATATATGCCATCATTCTATGGAGCTGAGGAACCTGGTTGCTGAAGTAGGAGACGAGTGCCTGTGAAACCCTTCTAAAGCATTTATGACCTTCCCTAACCAGTGAGGTCCACTGGAGCAAGTGAGAGGCAAGAGGCCACCCAGAGGTGGGGTGAAGGGCACTGAGGTGGAATATTGAAGAATATAAGGGTGTGTGGAATTGCACAGCCACTGGAAGGTGGAATCTTCCGATGGACTTTATTAATAGACTATACACTAAAGAAATTTATGGAGATTAATTTTACACTTTATATTTGCCAATGAATTTTCACTAATTTTATGATTGTATTTTCTGATTAATTTTTGCACAAATTACGCACCAAATTATTTAGTGAAAGATATCGCTACACTGGATAAGAGTTTATCGATAGAAGATCAGTGTCTTTTAAAAGAGATTGTAAAGTCTAATATTTTCTTTAATAAAAATAACAAACATGTAATACTTACCTGCTCTGTGCTCTTTTTTTTGTAATAAAACAAAAAAAAGAAGCTCAATATAGTTTAAGTTCAAAACGAGTTCTTGAAAAAGAGATACACTCAACAAACAGAAGTACATATTCAGCAATAACACTATACAGGTGCCTCTCCTACTCAAGGAACGGAGCAACGCAACAAACAGGAGCACGGCCAGGGCAGGGCTAGCAGTGTTCCTGTCTCTTTGTTGATGTTCTCCGTCTGCCGAGATTGGGGGAGGCCCCTGTATAGTGGACAGTCTTCAGGTTCTCCACCCAGTGGCAGCTACGTGTTATGTACTTCTCATTGTAAGTATATCTCTTCTTTTTTAAAACACTAGTTTTGAAGTTGTCACACTATTGAGTTTCTTCTTTTATGTTTTATTACAGTGGTTTCTGTGGAGGATAAAAAGCTCTTTAGTTTATCCAGGGCCAAGTGGATCTGCAGAATCTAACAGTTTTAATCCAAAGCTTTACACGCCTACCTTTTTAATTAGAGAGGCATGGTGTTATGGTGAGTGTTTGTCAAAATTAAGGTAGAGGCACTTTGAGCACTCAGTGGAACACTGGTGTGAAGATTATTTTATAAATACGATTTCATTTAGAAAGGCTACTAAGTCAATTGCTCAATTTTCACTTTGGTAGTAATGGATTTATCTTCAACTTCTCATTACTTAGTGAAATAAAACTTACTGTATATTGTCATGATGGTTTTGCATCTCATTGGGTGTTGTCATTTTGGGTTCGACTGACATCGTATGATTAATATTTATGTGGTCCACAGGGTAAATTATATGCGTGTGCTTATTTTTCACATTTAATTATTTTTGTGATATCTGTAATTTACTATACAGTGCTGCATTGGATTTAGAGATTACTGAATTCAAGGTTGTAGTTTATGTGTGGAATTTATTGCAGCAGTGTGATTTGTTAGGAGATCATTTCAAATTTAGTTTTTTATTTGAATATTTATACTTTTGTAATAGGGCAATATTTCAGAGTGGGGTGTGATTTTAAATCAAAATAACTACTTAACATTATCAAGTTTTATTTCACTAAGTAATGAGAAGCTGAAGATGAATCCATTACTATCAAAGTGAAAATTGAGCAAGTGACTTTGTATCCGACATTTTGGCAACCATGATCTGCTTAATGATCTTGAACGCCAATTATTATTTTGTGCAGTAAAACGCCTCACGTGTGTAGTCAAAAAAATATATAATTGTGTTACCTGGCCCTCAGCTTGAGCTGCAAAAGTGCTATGTGCATGGGTTCTTGTAAGCAACCATTTAAACAATTTACGGGGATGTGATAAATACATTAGGACCTTTTTCACACTAGAATGTTGTATTCATACATTACGCATGCATGGAAAGAACACTGTAGTTCAAAACTCATTCATTAAATTAACCTAGTTCACCACAGTGTGAAATCCATAATGTTAACATTATGAAATGGGTCACTGAACGGACCAGCTAAAAGCTGAATAATAACTGGGATTGACTGCTATGTTTTTTTTTTTAAGCCATTCTGTGTGAAAAGGTCCTAACATAGGAGAGATCCGATTGTTGCTTTTCTCTGGCCAAAACAGAACTACACAGATACCTGTCCAGGCTGTGAGCTTTCTCTTAGTAGCCTTTCAACCTCAGCTTTTAGGTTATCGCGTTCCATTTTGAGCTCCTCTGCAGTAAGACTTGACTGGTTCACCAAAGTTTCCAGGACCTCCAAAACTCGGACAATCTTAAACTGAAGGGCAGCTACAATGTCTGATACCCCACGAGCCTCTTTGTTGATCTTCAGAAGATCTTGGCCTATTACATGGGAGATATCATACACATCTTCCACTGTCATTTGAAATGGGTCCTTATCAAATGCCGATTCTGGCATTACATCCTCTTGTTCTGTTTCCATTATCTTCAGGCTGTACACAATCACTGTGAAATACAAAAGCAAAAGAAAAAAACAAAAGTCACCATGAATTTAGGGAGTGTTCAGTATGGTCATTTGCATGTCTGAACAGATAGACTCTGTCTTGAGCCCACCTATTGTGTATTCCATGCTTGGTGCCAAAGCTACAAACAGGCAGCTATTTCTTTTCACAATCATTTTCATTTACATACACAAAGTCAGCTCAACATGTCCTAGTTTACATATGTAGGGTGGCTACTGCTCGATATATACGTGGCCAGACACAACAAACCTTTTGTTTAACATCAAATGGGTGTGCATATCAGATTTAACAAAGAAAATTCTGAACGTTCTTAAAAAAGATCCCTTTAGCTACAACATTTTCTCTGTTATGATCTGTGAAAGAATCTAATCATATATACCAGGTTGGCAATTTTATCATGGTAGCACATCTGCAATTTATTCAAATTAAAAAGCCTACAAGAAGAAATAGGAGTTTAAAGCAGATCCTTGCTGAATCTGAGCACAACAAACCAAAAACACTATTTAAAGTAGAGGTAAAGGCAAAACTTTTTTCTTTGTTTTTAATAGAATAAGGGGTGGGGGGGGGGGGGGGTTATGATCCCTGTCAGATAGAATAAGGGAGGGTTATAATCCCTGTCAGATTTTTTTTTTTTTTTCGCCATCTGTGTCCCATTGCAGAGATTTCTCTTTACTTCCTGTCCCATAGCCAAACCGGAAGTGAGAGGAAATCCCTACAAATTAAGGGAATTCCTTGGGGACCCCCAGGTTACCAGGACTGGTGTGCCCATTGGAAGATTTCACTTCTAGTATTTTTCTGGGGACAACCCAACATTTGGGATTTTCTTTTACTTTCACTTTCAATGATAATGGTAAACACAAAGAGAAGGTTAATCTCCTTAACGGGGTGCACAGACAGCAATAAAAATGGTCAAGTGCTCTAATCCATCTCCACTCTATCCAAAACTAAAAAAAAAGTTTTGCCTTTAGTTATACTTTAATTGATTTTTAATATGCTTTAATTTGTTGAGAAATCACTTTAAAAAAACATCCCCCTAGCATTTTTGGGCATGGCCATCTTGAGTAAGGGCCAATGATTCATGTAGCATTCATTTCCTGGAATCTATCTGCCCTGCGCTTACACATGCAGGGCAGAAGAGTGTGCTTAGCCGAGAACCCCCTCCTCCTCTCCTGAGGACTCCTGGGATGTATGACATTTGCCTAGGCAAGAAACCAGGAAGTAGAGTATATATTTGAGTATAAGCCAACTTTTTCAGCACATTTTTTTATGCTGAAAAAGCCCACCTCGGCTTATACTCGAGTCATTTACCTGTTCTCCCTGGGGCTGACCAAATGTCAGCGGTGGCCGGCCGACAGGTACACTGCGCATGCGCCGCCGCCGCTTGAGAAAGCCCGTACTCACTCGGTCATTCTCGAGCAGACGGCGCATGCGCAATGTGTTGCGCCAGGCGGCACCATTTTAAAAATGTAAGGCACCTCGGGATGGGTAGGTAAGACCCCCACTGCATATCCTGCACCATACCCTCAGCCCTGCATCTCCTGCACCATGCCCTCAGCCCTGCATCTCCTGCACCATGCCCTCAGCCCTGCACCTCCTGCACCATGCTCGCAGCCCCGCATCTCCTGCACCATGCCCGCATCTCCTGCACCATGCCTGCAAGCCCGCATCTCCTGCACCGTGCCCTCAGCCCTGCATCTCCTGCACCATGCCCGAGCCCCTGCATCATGCCCGCAGCCCCTGCATCTCCTGCACCATGTTCAAAGCCTCTGCATCTCTCGCACCATGCCCGCAGCTTCTTCCTGTCCTGTACCATGCCCGCAGCCTCTGGTATCTATTTTTATTTTTGAAATTTACCAGTAGCTGCTGCATTTCCCACCCTAGGCTTATACTTGAGTCAATACGTTTTCCCAGTTTTTTTTTGTTGGTAAAATTAGGTGCCTCGGTTTAAATTCGGGTCGGCTTATGCTCGAGTATATACAGTAACTAAAGAAATGTAAAAAAAAAGTTTAAAACAAGTAAATACTTTCTGATCTAATTATGAATGCCAGCAGCATAAGGATTAAAATATTCAATGTTGATTAGGAGAGTGAAGTTCAACTTTAACCACTTACCTACAGTGCACTTTCACCCCCTTCCTGCCCAGACCGATTTTCAGCTTTCAGCGCTCTCACACTTTGACTGAGAATTACTCAGTCATGCAACACTGTACCCATTCAAAAATTGTGTCCTTTTTTTCACACAAATAGAGCTTTCTTTTGATGGTATTTAATCACTACTGGGTTTTTTATTTTTTGTGCTATAAATAAAAAAAGACTGAAAATATTGTGAAAAAACGCATTTTTCTTTGTTTCTGTCATAAAATTTTGCAAATTAGTAATTTTTCTTCACAAATTTTGGCCAAAATTTATACTGCTACTTATCTTTGGTAAAAATAACCCAAGTAAGTGTATATTATTTGGTCTTTGTGAAAGTTATAGAGTCCACAAGCTATGGTGCGAATCATTGAAAATTGATCACACTTGATCACACCTGATGTACTGAAGGCCTATCTCATTTCTTGAGACACTAAAAAGTCAGGAAAGTACAAATACCCCCCAAATGACCCCTTTTTGGAAAGTAGACATTCCAAGGTATTTAATAAGGGGCATGGTGAGTTTTTTGAAGTTGTAATTTTTTCCCACAATGCTTTGCAAAATGAAGATTTTTTTTTTTATTTTATTTTTTTTTACAAATTGCCGTATTAACAGGTTATTTCTCTCACACAGCACATGTATACTTGCAACTACACCCCAAAACACATTCTACTACTCCTTCTGAGTATGGCGATACCACATGTGTGAGACTTTTTCACAGCCTGGCCACATACAGAGGCCTAACATCCAACCAGCACCGTCCGGCATTCTAGGAGCACAAATTTCACATATAATTTCCTGACAACCTATCGTACTTTTGAAGGCCCTGGAGCACCAGGACAATGGAAACCCCTATAAAATGACCCCATTTTGGAAAGCAAACACCCCAACGTATAATTTTTGAGGCATAATGAGTCTTTTGAATATGTCATTTTTTTCCACAAGTTTTTGGAAAATGTGGAAAGAAAATGAAAACACATTTTTTTTTACACAAAGCTGTCCATTTATGCAATATTTCTAACACATAGCATGTACATAGCAAAAATTGCACCCCAAAATACATTCTGCTATTCCTCCTGAGTATGGCGATACCACATATGTAACACTTTTTCACAGCCTGGCCACATACATAGGCCTAACATCCAAGTAGCGCTTTACACAAAGTTGTCCATTTATCCACTTTAAGACTGGGCCTATTTTTGACACTTGGTGTTTACAAGCTAAAATCATTTTTTTGCTAGAAAACTACTTGGAACCCCCAAACATTATATATTTTTTTTTAGCAGAGACCCTAGAGAATAAAATGGAGATCGTTGCAATATTTTTTATCACACCATATTTGCGCAGCAGTCTTCCAAATGCGATTTTTTTGAAAAAAAATCACTTTTTTGATCTAAAAAATAAGAAAACAGTAAATTTAGCAAATTTTTTTTCCATAATGTGAACGATAATGTTACGCCGAGTAATTAGATACCCAACATGTCATGCTTCAAAATTGCGCATGCTCACAGAATGGCGCCAAACATTGGTACTTAAAAATCCCCATAGGCAACATTTTAAAAATTTCTGCAGGTTACTAGCTTAGAGTTACAGAAGAGGTCTAGGGCTTAAATTATTGCTCTCGCTCTAACGATCGCGGCGATACCTCACATGTATGGTTTGAACACCGTTTACATATGTGGGCGGGACTTGCGTATGCGTTTGCTTCTGCGCGCGAGCTAACGGGGACAGGGCGCTTTAAATTTTTTTTTTTTTTTTTTTTCCTATTTATTTTATTTATTATTTTTTTATTTTTACACAGTTTAAAAAAAAAAATGTTTTGATAATTTTTATTCCTATTACAAGGAATGTAAACATCCCTTGTAATAGAAATAGGCATGACAGGTCCTCTTTATTGTGAGATCTGGGGTCAAAAAGACCTCACACCTCACAACTACACTAAAAAAGAAAAAAAAAAAAAAAATTGTTGAAAGAGGAAAAAAAAAAAAGCAAAAAAAAAAAGCGGCCCTTTAAACCGGTTGCTAGGCAACGTCTTTTGACGTAGCTCCGGTCCTCCAAGACCATAGAGTTGAGTGAGGGCCATCTTGCCCTCACTCGACTTCCTGTCTCTGAGGATCCGGGACCGGATAGTTTTCCCCGCTGCCGGCGGGTCCGGTAAGCTGGGAAAACGTCTGGGACGCGGCAGGAGGGGGGGGGGCACCTCTTCCCCTGCACCGTAAGGGTAATTCCGCGGCGAATCCGCCACTGGGACCACCCTTATCTGAAAGCCGACCGCCCGCCGTTTCAAAAAATACCGGGGTTATGGGGGCTATCTTCTGCCATAACCCCAGTATTTAGCTTTTAATGGCCGACGCATATAGTCGTTAGGCGGTCAGTAAGTGATTGCATGTATATGGCAAACAGGTGACGATGACTGATGGGGTGACAGGTGACGATGACTGATGGGGTGACAGGTGACGATGACGGATGGGGTGACAGGTGATGATGACTGATGGGGTGACAGGTGATGATGATTGATGAGGTGACAGGTGACGATGATTGATGAGGTGACAGATGACAATCACTGACCGGGTGACATGTGACGATGATTGATGGGGTGACAAGTGACGATCACTGATGGGGTGTCAAGTGACGATGATTGATAGGGTGACAGATGACGGTGACTGATGGGGTGACAGGTGACGATGACTGATGGGGTGACAGGTTACGATGACTGATGGGGTGACAGATGACGATGACTGATGGGGTGACAGGTGACGGTGATTGATGGGGTGACAGGTGACGGGGCGATGGTCACTGATGGGTGACAGGTGACGGGCGATGGTGCACGGCGGTACTGATGGCAGTCTCTGGTGACCGGTGAACTTTAGGTTACATTCACATGTGAGCGTAGCGATCACGGGCAGAATCACTGCGATTCTGCCCGCGATCCAGAAATCATTGCAAATGGCGGGACGCCTGTGCGTTGCCCGCTGTGCGATGTTGCTGCGATTTCCGCCTGCCGAATCGCGGTAACATCACGCAAACAACGCATGACGCCCCAAAGAAACTCTTGTACTTTTTTGGGCGTCATGCGATGTTTGCGCGATGTTACTGCGATTCGGCAGGCGGAAATGGCGGCAACATCGCACAGCGTTTGGGGTGCTATTGCAAATCACGGGCAACGCACAGGCGTCCCGCAATTTGCAATGATTTCCGGATCGCGGGCAGAATCGCGGTGATTTTGCCCGCGATCGCTGCGCTCACATGTGAACGTTATGGGTGTCAATTTCTGGGCACTGATGAGGTGACTGTTGGGTGACAGGTGACATTGGGGGGGGCTGAGGACTGTGTGGGGGGACCTTTATTACTGTGATTTTAGTGTGATTTTACTTTGTACATGTGTACAGAGCAGTAACTCACTATTTCTAGCTCTTCTCCCCTCATACTGGAAACTGTATGAGGAGAGAAGAGCTAGTAACAGTCAGTTACTGCTCTGTGTTTACATTTTGTGATCGGCTGTGAATGGATTCACAGCCGATCACATAGTAAACAGTCACTGTCAGTGACTGTTTACTACCGCCGGTGACAGCTGTGTTCCTACGGAACACAGTGCCACCGACATGACCGCGCTGCGCGCTCCCGATCGCGCATGCGCGGTCATCTCCCGGCCGCCTCCATTGTGATCGGCTGTGTCATTGGAACACAGCCGATCACGTGGGAAACAGCCATGCCTATTGGCTGTTTCCCCCCTGCCGGTGACCGCCTGTGTCCCGGGGACACACCGACACCGGCAGTGCACGGCGGCGCGCCCGCGATCGCGCGCCTGCCGTGCTTGAATGGGCGGACGTCATATGACGTCCGCCCAGGATAATAGCCGCACCGTCCCGCCGTCATATGACGGCGGGCGGGCGGTAAGTGGTTAAGGTATCACTGCAAAGAGGTAAGTATAATAAAATATATCTATTTACATAAATATATTAATGGTTAAAGTGGAGTTCCACCCTAATTTTATACTTACCTCCATCTTCTCGCTCCGGGTCACCTGAAAAACAAATGGATAATCGCAATTTTTTTTTTTTTTTACTTACCTTGTAGAGAAAATATACTTACCTTACTTCCTTCTTCCTCCCCTCGGCGGCCGCGGCGATTCGTCACTTCCTGGCTTTTGCAATGATTCCTGGGAGCTGAACGTCATCGCTCCCAGGAATCATTGCGCCTGCACCGGCCCCGACGTCAGTTCCGGCGCGCGCGCGCGTCATTCCCTTCTAAACAACTTCTGGGCATGCCCAGAAGCTGTGGAGGGATGACGCGCGCGCACCGGAAGTGACGTCGGGGCCGGTGCAGTGCATCGTGGGACCAAAGAAGGAAGAGGACGCAGAAGAGGATCGCGCTGGCTTCAAGCTGCCCACACCTGAGATGGCAGCGCTGGAGAATACTTTTTCAAGGTAAATATTTCTCCTAAAAGGTAAGTGCAACCCGGGACAGATCAGAGGCTAGCCATTGTGGAATGTACTAGCCCTGACTGTCCCGGGGGTATTTTTTTAAAAAAAAATGTGCACTGGGTGGAACTCCGCTTTAAGTAGCACCAAAGCTCTTGTGGATCCAAAGCTCTTTTGGCCATACTTCTCTAGTAGGTCACAGGAGTGCACTTAGTTCTGCATTTCTCTGACCCGTTTTCAGCAGACAGCGGCCTAAAGACTGCCATCGGTTGTTGTCAGGATCCACCCCAATGCCTGACCGGCAGATGGCTCAGACTCTCAGTGAGCAGCTGAGAGCCAGCTGCTCCCACCCCCTCCACAGCGCTGGAGGGGCAGAGCAGAGAGCCGGTGTGCTTTTTTTTTTTTTTTAAATCCCACACTTCTCTTTTAAAATCATTCCCCTCCCCTTACCCCTCTCTCCCACCCCCCATCACACCTGTTGCTTTTTTGAAATGTTACAGTATTGATACAGTTTGAGTAACGTAACGTATAGACAATGTTATTTAGTTTCATGCTTCAGGGGTATTGCGGCGTCATGCATGATGTGATGGCTCGGGGTATCCTTACTCCGCACAACACATCAGACATCATACCGCAGAATGAATGTACGTGATTGAATGTATTTATTAGTATGACCGGAAATGTATTGTAATGTAGTGTATTTATGCGCTGCGTCGCAGTACAGGGGAGAATGTACCCCGACAAAAGTATTGTTTTTTGTATATCTTTTATGCAAATAAAGATTACATTTTCAACCAAAAAACTTCTCTTTTAAAATCGCTTCTCGGCCTTTTGGCTAAGATCAAGTGTAGTATCTGTTCTTATCAGTTGGTATGGACCCTGAGGGTTAGTATCGGCAGGGGCTGAAATGAACCGGGGCGCTCTGGGCGTAACTGGAGGACCGGGAAGTAGGCACTGTCAGAGAAAGCCGGATGGGTCCGTTGCCTTCTGATTTGAATAGGTCCGCCCCTGTCAGTTTGAAGGGAGCGGGAAAGCCGGTTTCGCCAATTTTCCGGTTAGTACTGCTCCTGGATGTGATTGGTAAGGAATGGCGGATGGTGGTGGGGGAACCTTTCCTCCTGGGTTGAATCTGGCCTTGCAAAAGGCTTGTCCCCAGTTGAAGGCAGGTTCTCCCTAAGCTGTCTAAAATTCTGATGCCTCCTGATGGGATAGGGCTACACTGGGTCTGGCCGGGGGCTGAGACCGAAAAAGCCCGTGGTGTACGTGCCCCTGGGGTGGCAGCCCAGGGGTGCCTCAATTTCACTGGTGAGGGGCAGCTCACCTGAGTTTTTGTGGCACCTTGGTCACTGCACCATCACACTTTTTCTGCACCTGCCTCTTGGGGTGGGCCTTTTGGCCAACACCAGAGGAATTTTTTATTCCTGGCCGGGGGGCCTGCCGAGGTCTAACACTTAGGCACTACCCAGCACTTCTCCACTTCCCTTTTCCCCACTCTGTTTTTCTTTGTTTGTGTGTTAACGTATGTCCCTTTTTGGTTGTTTTGTCAATGCACGACTTGGATGGCGTAGGTCCTCGGGCCTGCCCTGTAAGTCTTGGGAGGGGGTGGATATGGCCTTTTGGCTTAGTTCGCCCTCCCCCATGGGGTCTCCCTTCGGGGGAGCCCTACCTAGTACTCGGGGTGGGCTGTTTCGGCAGTCCCCCTGAAGAATGGGGTCTGCCCGGCTTCGGCTGGGTGGACCTAAGTGAGTACCTCAGTCCCTGTCAGGAGCTTCGCGCCCCGGGGGATCAGGGTCAGGGCCCTTCCTCTTCGGAGGAGGGCCATGTGTGTACGCCTTGTGCACTTTTTGTGTGTTCACGTTTGCGTGTGTGCACTTTTTTTATGCACCGGGTGTAAGTCTTTTGAGTGTGTTTCACACACCACGGGCTTTAAAAAGACTTCTCTTTTAAAATCACATCAGTTCATATAAAACTCATATATACTTGTTGAGTATAGAAGTCATAGCAAAAAAAATAGATCTGGAAACCCTGGTGACACCCTAAAATGTCCTCACTTTGGAGTGATTTCCTCTCACTTTCTGTTTTGACTATGGCACAGGAATTGAAAGGAAGTCTCCCTTTTGATACACAAAAGGGTTAAAACCCTTCCTTACTCTATCCAAAATGACAAAGGTTTTTCCTTTAGTTACACTTTAAAGTGGTTTGCAGGTTCATATTAACGTTGACGCAGCTATGTGGAAAAGACAGCACAGAAAAAAAAAAACATGCATGATGCTTAAAGGTTGTTTCCTGTGTTTAAAAGGCAATAAGAAGTGATAAAACGGGAGCTTTAATGAAAAACAAAATATGGACAGGCGGCATTTTTAATGCAGAAAAGACATACTATGTCTCTTCTTTATTAAAGTTCCCTTTACCCACCTATTTGCGCTGTACACTGAGCTATGGACAAACTTAAAGTGGTTGTTAAGCCACTGATATAAAATCATCCCATCCCCTCTGTAATATAACAATAAGTGTCCAAGTGTCTGTTATAGAAAAAACATGAGCCTCCTGTGTATGGTTAACCTTAACCACTTCCCAACTGGGCCATAGTCAAATGACGTCCTTGGTTGGAAGTGGAATACTGGGGTTATGGCTGTAGCAATATGCCATTAACCCTGATATTGTTTTTTTTTTCAGCCAGTGATTCTCTAATAACTAAAAGTGGTCAAAGCTGCTGCTTAGCCACTGGATCACTTTTAGAAGCGTCGGGAGGAGAAGGGGTAGTTCCTGGGCTTACCTGGATGATCAGTAGCTCCGGTGACTGCAACGGCTGGTAACAGAGATAAGCATAGGAAATATGGCCTCCATTCATCTCTATGGTCTAGGTCTAGGAGGACCGGAGCGACGTCATGAAGCCACTTCCGGCCCAATGTAAACAAGGCATTTTTTTTTCCACAGCATGAGATTAATGTGTGTGTTTTTTTTTCTATTCTAAAGCTTTACATTGTAGAGGAGAAATATGTTTTTTTTTTTTTACCCCAGATCTTTCCATGAAGAGGAGAACATGTCACTGCTTATTTCTATCACAAGGGATGTCTACATTCCTTGTGATAGGAATAAAAGTAATAAAAATAATAAAAAGAAAAAAAAAAAACGGATCGGACGGTCCGTTCCCATCCGATTTCCGCCATAGAGATGCATGGGGAACTGACAGCTGTGTCTCCGCACACAGCATGGAGACAAATCTGTCATCCTCCTGCTCAGCGGGGGATCGGTGGCTCGATCCCCCACTGAGAAAGGCGGAGTCCGTTTGACGGACTGCTGTGTGAAAGGAGCCTTAGTGTGCCCTGAGGACCGGAGTTGAGAAACACAGTTTTAAAGAATGACATGTTACGTATCTTTTTACTCTGTGTAACATCAGCTTTCATGTTTTACAAAAAAAATTAGGTTACATATTATATTTTGTTTTGAAATTCAATAAAGTGTATTTTTTCCAAAAAAGTTGAGGTTGAAAATTTACAGCACAAATACCATGTCACATTAAAAATTGCAATGACCGCTATTTTATTCTCTAGGGCCTCTGCTGCTAAAAAAAAAAAAAAAAATAGTTTGGGGTTCTAAGTAATTTTCTAGTAAAAAAAAAAAAAAAACCACAGATTTTTACATGTATGGGAGAAGTGTCAGAACTGGCCCGGTAGGCAAATGGTTAAAACTTACCACACTATACAATCTGATTGTACAATCTCTGCAAGGGCCTGATTGACTGGTTTCAAAGTGATGAGATAGTTTAGGTAGACTAGGTAGATCCCCATATCACATAGTTTTGATAAATCTAAAACTGATTGAACAAAGATTGTGTATTCAGATTGTGATGTGTATGGCACCCCTAAGCCCTGGTTCACACTGCCATGACTTGTCATGCGACTTGAGAGTTCAAAGTCGCATGACAAGTCCCACCCCATTAACGGCAATGGAAGCGTTCTAATCAGTGCGACTCAAGTCGCTCCTACTTAGAAAAAGGTTCCTGCAGTACTTTGGAGCGACTTCAACACGACTTGCATTGACTTCTGTTAAAGCGTTTGTTACCCCAAATCTTCTTATTCCTGATATGTGCCTACTGTCAGGGCTGGGACAAGGCGTGGGCAGGAGGGACGGTTGCCCTGGGCGCAATAGTTTATTGCAGGGATTTGGGCGTGGGGGGAGGGTGCCTTGACCCTAACCCAGAGTGAAGGGGGGGGGGGGGTGCAGTTTGGCATCCTTGGCCCTGGGAGCTGGATGACCTTCTCCCGGCAATGCTTACTGTGCCATGTACTTGTATGAGAAAGTATCCTGTTCTCTTTGTATTGCTTCCTTTGTGTGAAATCCCTTTGGTGTGTTCCTGCTAGTCCCCCTGCTTTCCTATTAAAAACTAACCACACTAAGCAGGGGAACACATTGTGGTCAGTTCTCTAGCTACGCTGGGAAGTCAGTGTGATCTCCTGGAATTATCAGACTTGTCCTGATACACCCCCACTGCACAGCCATTCACTGGGAAGATCAGTGTACTGCGGCTTCTCCTCCCCCCACCTCTTATGCAGCTGTGAACAGAGGGAATGTGATAATTTATAATTAAAAAAAAAAAAGTATTTATAATGTTTTTCATTTCTATTATAAACTGAATGGGTTGTTTTACAAGGTGAGGGTTTACAATCACTTTAAAGAAGTTGCATTCAAGCCGCGAAGAAAAGTTGTGTTGGATTCAAAGCCATGGCAGTGTGAAAAAGGGCTTAAGGTCCCAATCTGACCACACAATTAAATTTACTAAAACTATGTAATATGATGACCTACTTAACTTTCCAATTAGTTTGTAACCAGACAGGTCCTTGAACTACATAATTGTTAGCAGACCTAAAGGAGATTATACTTTAACATTGTAATGTATGTGGTGACCCTAAGCTCCGCTCACACCTTTGTGTTTTGTAAATACATGTAAAATCCTGTTTACGCAATGTGGTACAAACAAGGGTCACATTTGTGGTGCCATTCATTGTTAAATGAATCCCAAACGCGGCAAGCAGACGCGTGTTTTGTAAAGCGCAATAAAGCACATGCTAAAAATGCACAAAAATGAGCACAGCAAAAATCTATTTGTGGTGCGTAGGGCAGCCCATTAAAATCAAATCGCTAGGTGTGAATGGGGCCTAAAGGAAAGAGATCTCAGAGATGTCTAAAGAAGGTGTGAGACTCCGGGGATGCTACAACAATAAGAGTTCACCTCTTCATCTATCAGGGACAAAAAGACAATGGTGGGTGACGCAGCGTCTAAATGAGCGGATTACACAGAGCCTTTCCCCTGGCAGGGACCTATTCCTCGTCTGAAGAGAATTCATCAAAATAATACAAAAAAAAAAAAAACCTACACCCTACCCCTTCCTATCGGGGGCAGGGATAGGAAACTGGACTTTGTATGTGCCACCGAGAAAGCGCACAAAGGTAAAATACCAGCCTTTTATTACAAAAATCTAAACATCACATACAAGACAAAACCCATATCTAAAGACACAAGAACATATAATATGTTGAAGTCTAGGACCAACGTATTTCTTGAGAGACTCCCTACCTCAGAAGCCACGGCTTGTGTGTATATATATATATATATATATATATATATATATATATATATGCACTTACCAGAATGTTCTACAAAGTATAAACAAAAATACAGGGGGTCCGGGGTCGCCAGGTTACAAACAAGATAGGGAGTGTAGGTTTGTTCTTAAGTTGAATTTGTTTGTAAGTCGGAACAGGTAAGTTTTTTAACTGCAGCGCCAGCAGAAAAAAATCATTTTTAAGTTTTTTGGATAGCACAGGGAAGGGTTAACACCCCTGTAATGTTTATTTTGCTGGCTGTAGCCCTGTTCAGAAGATTTCACCTCACTTTCTGTCCCTATGACAATTGGATCTTGGAAATTTTGGGTTGTTGTGGAAACAAGGATTAGTGATAAAGCTTTAGTGGAGACATCTTTTTCCCATGAGAACTCTTACAGGAATGAATGTCCCTTCCTAGGGGTAGATTTCCTCTCACTTCCTGTTGTCTCCCTCCGTTTGTAAGTAGGAGTCATTTATAAGTCGGATGTTTGCAACCCAGGGACCGCCTGTGTACAGAAAATCACAAACATCCCAATACATTTATATGTATAACAGGGCAGTTGCATTGGTTCTAGACGCCAATATGATTGTACTATTTATACTCCATGTTTTGATATGGTTGTTGTCTTATATGTGACCTTTACATTTTTGTAATAAAAGACTGCTATTACCTTTGTGTGATTTCTTGGTGGCACATTCCTGTTCCTGCCCCCCATGGGGAGTGTTAGGGTGTAGGGTTTTTTTGTATAGTCTGTATAGTGAGGGATTGTGCTCACTGGGAAATATATATATATATATATATAAATACACAGGCAATCTCCACATAATTTACAAAATTCATCAAAACCAAGCAGCTGTGCATGGCAACCAATCAGCTTCTGTCTTCAGCTTGTCCAGTTAAGCTTTGAAAATGTAAGAGAGAAGCTGATTGGTTGCCACGTACCGCTGCTCCACTAGGAGGTTCCCCCCGGTGTCCTCGCTTCATACAGGTCACTCACACACAGAAGGCATTCGGCTCAGCTCTGTGGCAGTCTATGTGGCCGTGGCCCGCTGTATTGGAACTTTCTGAGAACACTGAAAACTTCTCACCAGATAACGTCGCAGTAACGGGCGGCCCTTCAGCACTCAGTCGTCCCCACTTTTGTCACTTCCTTATGTCACTCCTGAGTAGTTCTGCAATTCACTCAGAGCCTGTCACCATGGAGACGGCATTCCATACACCCCTCCCTCCACCTGGACCTGCCCACTTACACACAGCCAATTAACATCGGCGGCGCACTTCTAGGCATCATGCAATTCAAGCCTCGCTTTGAAATTAGCCACTAAGTGTTCACGTGACCAGCGAAAGCAAGTTTGGATTGGCGGGCGTCAGAACAACAGCGACTGAATCAGTAGAAGGTTCGGGGCATTTCTCGGATCGCGGGGCGCACTGGAAGCCTGCTGGTAGCTGTAAGTAGAGACCGGTTAGGTGTAAATTAGGGGAGCGAAGAGAGTTTTTTTTAGTGCCACCGTATGAAAATAAATAATTGCATTTATTTATTTATTTATGGGAGGTCAGCGGTATTACACTGCAGACAAAAAGAAAAGTAATCGAATAGTCTATGGGGGGTGAGTAACCGCCAGCTATGAGTGAACGCAGTGTGGGGAATTTACTAGAATTGGAACAGCTGTGCGCAGTAGCCAACCAGCTTCTGTCTTTCATTTTCAAAGCCGAACAGAACAAGGTGAAGCTAGAAGCTAATTTGTTTTCATGCACATTTCCCCTCAATGTATTTTGCTATCCATATAACAATATAGTGTATATACTGAGCTTAGTCACCTCAGGTTGCCATTGTTGTTGTATTGGGTACAGACCACACCGCTCATAAGGGCCCATTCACTTGCTGCTGGCAAGAATCTGCAATTTTTGTTTTTCTATACATTGGAGGTAGATTTACTAAAAATGGAGCACTAAGCAGCTGGTGATGCTGTGCATGGTAACCAATCAGCTTGGCCGCTGATTGGTTTCTATGCAGAGCTGCACTCTCCAGTCTTAGTAAGGGTCCGTTTACACGGTCCGCATTCCGTTGCGCACCGTGCTCTGCTCAGCGGGGATCGGCCAATGACAGCTCCATCTCCGCTCTGTGCGCGGAGAGGGAGGTGTCAGAGCCCCGCTGCTCTCTACGGGGAATCGGATGAGAGCGGACTTCCTGCCCGCTCTCATCCGATCTGATCCCCTGGACGGATGGAAAATAGGGTTTCCATCCGTCCAGATTTCACGGACAGGATCAGATGCGGATGGCAGCGGACATGTCTTCGCTGACATCAGCTGCCCCATAGGGATGCATGGAGGATCCGATCAGATCCGCCTAAAAAACTGACAGGCGGATCTGATCGGACCGCCTGTGTGAAAGGACCCTTGGTGTTTGTACAGCCACAGCTAGCAGCAGTGCGGCCAGATCAATCTAAGATTGATGTACAGATCAGTGGCTGTCAGTGCTGTTGGCATGTAACCTCTCATCCATAGGATTAGGTACTCTGACCAGAGTTTGTGTCTTTAGCCTCCACAGCTATTCCTCCAGCATATAAGCAGCCAGAGAACGGAGGGCTGCCCCAGATGCAGCGTTTAGCCCTATCTAAACACACCAGCCCACCCACCCTCATTTTTTCCTCTGTATGGGCTCTTAGATGTAGCGCATGAAAATCAATGACCTTCTTGGTTTTCCATACACTGATGTAACAAGCAGTCTGATCAGTAGATACAATACCAATGGGTGTCAATCAAGATTGCGATTCTGCACTGTATATGTCCTGCCAGAGTTTGTTGTATCGCCTATACATTTTTACCCTCGTGGGAGTATATTTCATGCTAAGGGGACCGGTAGGTGTTTTATCTCATGCCACACTGATGTAACATCAAAACTAAAACATTAAGGGTCAGTTCACACCATAGAAATGCAGTCCAGATGCATTTCTGCATGTGCATTTTTGCTGTGGTTCCGGTGTTTTTTGGGGTATTTAGGTGCATTCCAGTGGATTTGTGATGCGTTTTACCAAGTTCCAGTACAGAAAAAAATGCAACACGTTCTACTTTTTCTTCTGGAACTGGAACACACTGGTGTGAACTATGCCATTGAAAACTCTTATGACCTACTATCCATGCATTTGTGATGCAGAAAACAAAACACAGTGGACTGCATGTGGTGTGAACTGTATTTAAGGGCAACTAAGGGCAAAATCTACCTCCTTTGGAGTGGAGATAAATTGGAACACCAGGTTTTTATTGCTGTCTGTGCCCTCATTAAGGAGGGTCACCCTCTCTGGATCCTGTTTACCATTAACATTTAAACTGAAAAAAATCCTAAATTTAAGGTTGTCCCAGTAATAGAGCGGAGATCGTCTAATGGTGACTAGGGGGGATTTCCTCTTACTTTTTTGGCTATGGGACAGGAAGTGAAGGAAAATCTCCCCAATGGGACACAGATGGCAAAAAACTGACTGGGAGGGGTTTATAACTCCCTTACTTTATGCAAAAATAAATTGCCTATAGTTCTACTTTAAACCCAAAAACAATTATTTTGCAGCTTACTTCTTAGATGTGATGGCTGCATTAGTTTTTCTTTTTTAGGCTTGCTTTCCTGTATTTTCACCTGGTGATCTGGCCAGTAAGTATGTTCTACTTTAAAAGAACAAGCTCTGTTGCATATGTAGCAGTTGCAGGGATGAGACAAACCATCTAACACTGACAGAGGTGCTTACACTGATCAGATTTATTTTTTTTTTTTTTAAATGTAAAATCAATCAGACCTAGATGAAATCTGATAGCTGATTGGAGGGAAGTGATACACCTCCCTCTTCACAAGCTGAGAGAAACATAGAGCTAAAGGCATCTGTGGTGTGCTGGAGGAGGTGAGGTATTGGCTTAATCTATTAGGAGTGAGTCATGCAGATGCCAGAGAGAGGAGAAGTCAGAGAGAAATTAGACTCAGCGTGATTTGGATTCAGGCTATTACACACTATATTTTGTTCATTTTTCATGTCTGAGGTTTACAACCACTTTAACTGTTCCCAGGCACAGTTCAGAGCACTCACACTACAGAAACAAACAAAAGGGGTGAACTATAATCACACAAACTGCACTAAATAAACCAATCAAAAACTGCAACTTCAAAGTGAGAGATACACTGTACAATTATAAGCAAAAACTTAAGTTGCGCTAAATAAGAACTCAAAAAATTGACAGGCGTGACAAATTAAATAACTAGTGATAGAAAATTACTTTAAAAACATAAACATTGATAGTCCAAATATAGTGAGAAAAAACAATTTTTTGAAAGTCCAACCATAAATGTTGAATTGAGTTGATAAAGTGAGTACGTGAACTTCCACCACCATAAAATCGTGTCCGCCACCACATTAAAAACCTGCTTACCAGAGAGAAGGGTCAACAACACTGGGAATAGAATAATACTGTGGTATAAGACGGACCTCTCCCCTGTGATCCTCCAGATGGTAAACGGCTTATAATTACATATAGATCTCCAAAAAACACAACGAAAGGTACACCATAGTGTGATATCGTATGGTAATTTATTAAGAGAAAAAAGGTATTGCACTTACAACGTATTGGTAGTATCAGGATCTCTTTGCACATGGTGACGTCAGCACGTCGCGGACCCGACCCATTTCATCACAGATGACATCGTCCTGGGGCACAATTTAACATTTATGGTTGGACTTTCAAAAAAAAAAAAAAAAATGTTTCCACTTTATTTGGACTATCAATGTTTGTTTTTTAAGTAATTTTCAATCACTAGTTATTTAATGTTTTGTCACTCCTGTCAATTTTTTTAGTACATTTAGCGCAACTTATGTTTTTGCTTATAAAGGGGGTGAAGTTAAAACTGACAGTGTGAGGGCACCCTCAAAGAAAAGCAACTTGACATACACAAAAGGGGCTCTAGGGTGGTGATGGGGGGGGGGGGGGGGGGGCAGCAGAGTCCAGAGTTTGGTTTTAACAGCTTGAATAGGCAAAGCATAGGTTCACTTTAAAATGCTAGAAATATTTTTGTAGTCCGTTTCTCATAGTTTGTCTTCTTCCTGTAGAAAATGAATGATTGGACTCCCATTGCAAAAGAATATGACCCTCTTAAGGCTGGCAGCATTGATGGTACAGACGAGGAGCCACATGATCGCGCTGTACTTAGGGCCATGTTGGCTCGTTATGCACCCAATAAAGGTGTTGTTGGAGACCCCCAGTTAACGTTATTTGTGGCTAGATTAAGCCAACAAACAACTGAGGAGAAGCTAAAAGAATCTTTTTCTCGTTATGGAGATATACAGAGGATCCGATTGGTTAGAGACATCATTACTGGGTTTTCAAAAGGCTACGCTTTTATTGAATATAAACAAGAGAATGCCATCAAAAAAGCCTACAGAGATGCCAACAAACTGGTAATTGATCAGCATGAAGTATTTGTGGATTATGAACTGGAAAGGATGCTGAAAGGATGGATTCCACGTCGACTAGGTGGAGGGTTTGGTGGTAAAAAAGAATCTGGGCAATTGAGATTTGGAGGACGTGACCGACCGTTCAGGAAACCAATTAATTTGCCAGTCTTCCCAATGAATGCTCGTGCTGAAGCATATATTGATAAAAGACACAGATCTCGGTCTAGAGAAAGACATCAAGAGTGGAGAGAAAAGAAAACTGATTTTTTTCGGGACAGAGGAATGGAAGGTAAACGGCATGATAGGTCACATAATCAATATAAAGAACAGACTAAAGAGAGACATTACAAAGCTGAGCGGAGCAGAGATCAGGACAGAGGTGAAAAACCCAGAAGAAGGCTGGACAACAAAAGGGACAGAAGTAGAGAAAGAGACTTGAAGAAATAGTGCCCAGAGACAGTTGTGCTAGATGTAGAACTAACTTGTATAAGAAAATCCTTTTATGCTACCAGTGCCATCCAAATAAGCATTAAAAATGTATTCAAAGATGTCAAGTCCTGTGTTTTTACATAATGATATGCAGTTTACTACTGTCTTGTAATCAAGACCTGCAAAATGTATAGAATTATTATGGGCACAGGCAGTCCCTGAGTTACAAACATCCAACTTTCATACGACTCCTACTTACAAGTGGAGGGAGGCAACAGGAAGTAAGAGAAAATCTAGCCCTAGGAAGGGAAATTCACTCCTGTAAGAGTTCTCATGGGAAAAAGGCATCTCCACTGATGCTTTATCACTAATCCTTGTTTCCACAACAACCCAAAATTCTCAAAATCCGATTGTCATAGGTACAGAAAGTGAGGTGAAATCTTCTGAACAGGGGCAACAGCAAAACAAATATTACAGGGGTATTAACCCCTCCCTATGCTATCCAAAAAATGTACTTGTTCCAACTTGCATACAAACTCAACTTAAGAACCTGTCTTGTTTGTAACCCGGTGACTGCCTGTATTTGTATTGCTCTGTCAATTTATGCAGCACTTTACTCTTGTCTTACATTTCATACATATTTATAATGAAATTCTGAACCTCAGGGAAACAAAGTAAAATGAAGTGGACATTTCAGTTTCACGAATTTAAAGCAAATCTGTAAATTTAAAATGAAAAGCCTGTCTCAAAACATGTGCTGGTATGAAAGATTACTTATAACGAATACATGTACTGAGAGAGAAATACAGGGGCTGCCACTGCTGAACTCTTTTCCAAGGCCCTTTGCACACGAGCTGGATCAGTTTTTCTCAGCAGGGGATTTGTTAGCTGGGCAGATGACAGGTCCATGTCCGCTCTGCTTCATTTATGGAGAGCGGACACAGACAGAGCCCGCTCTGCTCTATGGGCAGTTGGATGTAAACGGACGGGCTGTTCATTTACACCCAACTGCCATCTGATCCAGATGGAGGGGAACAGGTCCCCTTCAGTTTGTTTTTGCCGGTGTTCTATCAGATTCTGCAACCGGAAGTGACGTACGGACTATAACAACTTACTGCGCATGCGCCATGCGTTCCAACTAGGGATGCACCGAAATTTTGGCCACCGAAATTATCGGCCGAAAATGAGCCTATCCCATTTCGGCCGATAATGGGTTAACATTGCCGAAATTAATATGGCCGCCGTGAGGAAGGAGGAGGGCGCAGCGCAGGGCAGGTTTTAAAAGTCCCGCTTCTGGCCGGCCGCCCGCCTCTCAATGACGTCCCTACTACGATCTGTGCATTAATGAAGTGACATACCAGGCGGGAGGGTGGGGTGAGCGGACGCTAATAGATAGAACTATGTGATCTTTCCCTGTCAGCTCAGCGGGACTGTGTGTGAATGAGAACTGAACTGACACCGGGCGGGGGGCGGGGCGAGCGGCCGCTAATAACTAGAACTATGTGAGAGCTTCACTTCCCTGTCAGGCACGTATCTCTTCTGACAGGGAAGTGAAGCTCTCACATAGTTCTAGTTATTAGCGGACGCTCGCCCCGCCCGGTTTCAGGTCAGTTTAGTTCTTATTCACACACAGTCCCGCTGAGCTGACAGGGAAGGATCACATAGTTCTATCTATTAGAGGCCGCTCGCCCCGCCCCCCCGCCCGGAGTGTCAGTTAATTCATGTACATCGTGCCGCTGACAGGGAATTGAAGAGAAGTGAAAGGCTCACATAGTGACAGCTATTAGCGGCCGCTCGCCCGCCCTCCCGCCCGGTGTGTCACTTCATTCATGTACAGATCGTAGTAGTAGTGACATCACTGGGAGGCGGGCGGCCGGCCAGAGGCGGGACTTTTGAATAATGGACACCATGACCGGAGGAAGCTGAGTGAGTAGGAGAGGGACGCTGACTCTGATGCAGGGGTGGGGTGGTGATAGCTGAGGCAGCTTACCATTGGTATTAGTATTAATTATGCAGCATGAGGGGGTTAATGTATTGTCACTGCTGCATTAGTGGCAGTTAATAAACCCCTTTGTGCTGCATTAGTGCAACCAGTATCAGTGTTAATTAACACTGATACTGGTTGCACTAATGCAGCACAAAGGGGTTAATTAACTGCCACTGGTTGGTCACTAATGCAGCAGTGACAATACATTAACCCCCTCATGCTGCATAATACAAATACCATTGGTAATTAAATTAACCACTTGCCGACCCGTCACAGTACATATACTGTGACAGGGTGGCAGCGACAGGTGTACGTCGCTGCCTGTTTTTGGTGTATGCCCCTGTTCTATCTAATTTTAAAATTATTTGGGGGGAAAAGTCATTTTCAGTTTCCGGCCAAGGGCATCCTGCATTTTCGGTTTCGGCCCAAAATTTTCATTTCGGTGCATCCCTAGTTCCAACATGGCCACTATGCGGTCCAATAGGTTTCCTAATGTGACAGAACACAAAGCAGAGGCGGACATCTTCTTACACCCACGCAAGTCTTGAATTTTACATTTCTTTTAGCAGTAAACTCACCTTGTATACCGATTCACAGTATTACATTTCTATTATTGTATTCTAGTAAATATAGCAAGAAACCTGCAGGTAGAAGGTGGCGACGGCCATCTTGGTACACCCTGCACTGCTCAGCGACAAACTGATTATGTAGTGAAATAGACTATTTCACTCAGTCACGGTGAAATAGTCTATTTCAGTATATAAGGTGAGTTTCCTGTTAAAAATAAATGTAAAAGTCTAGACTTGCGTGGGTGTGAGAAGATATCCGCCTCTGCTTCGTGTTCTGCCACATTAGGAAACCTCTTGGCATGCTTGGCGCCTGCGCAGTAAGTTGTCCTAGTCCGTACGTTACTTCCGGTTTCAGAATTTGATAGGCAGCTGTATTCTGATAGAACACCGGATTGGAGGTAGGTGGCTGTAAACTGACACAGGTACATTTACATTCACCACCCCATATAGGAGAATGGAGGGTCCAATCGGGTCTGCCTGAAAAACAGACAGACTGACTCGATCGGACTGCTTGCATGAAAGGGGCATAAAAGTGCTAGTTGCTTGCCTGTCTCTATTCAATATTTTCTAAATCATGAAGCTGAAACTTGCTTGAAATTAAAGTTAGAACTCTTGCTCTGCATACTTGTTCTAGGTCTGTGCCTCAAGAAGTACTGGATCAGAATGACAAATATGCCTTCATGTTTTTTTCAGTATAGAATTACTATAGTTCTCTGAAGATTAAGCAACACAAAATGTGAGTAGTAATTTCAGTTGGCTAAAACAGCATATCTAATGTAAGATTAGTGCATGGCAGGACAGTCCCTCTCTGTTAAAAAAGCCGTTTAGCTTGTTTATATTACCCCTTAACCCAGTCACACTGGCTGTGTAAAAGAACACAACTGATAACTACTAAAATGGTATTCACAATTCTTTATCATTGTTTGCCATAACTGGCACACAAAACAGTGAATTCTTATGGCTTATCACTGTAAATCGTAAAAATGCAGGTGCAGGGAGAAGCCATACAATTAATTTTAAATGCTGAAAATTCATAACCAGAGTAAATTATCCTTGCTTGGTGAATAAACAAAAGACCAGCTCACAACACAGTTCAACGGAAGCCAGCTCTTGTCATGAGATCAAACTGCTAAGAGCTCATTTACACTAGTGGTGGTGGGGGGCAGTAAAACCCTGAGGTTCAGTCATGTTTTTGCCACTCCCCGACTGATTCCCCACCTTTAGCTGCAGAGGCAGCAGTCAGGGATGTACACATGCCACAGCTATGATGCTTTGTTTCACAGCCGTGGCAGGAATTGTTGATGGGGGGTTACTGTCAGGGCGGTAAGGATGTGGAACTCCCTTCCACAATTGGTGGTGTCAGAAAGAAGTATTTATAGTTTTAAAAAGACTCTTCGACGTGCATTTTAGTGAACACAATATACAGAGATATGGGAAATGATTATCGACATGAACACACATACACCAAGTACACAGGTTTAACTGGATGGACTAGAGCCTTTATTCACACTTGCCAACTATGAATTATAGCCCCTGTTGCTTTCTGCAAGGGTAGCGCCAGCCAAGTGTGACCCATTCAAGTAGGAAGCAAGTGTGCAATGCAAGTGGTTGTGGCAGGATTCAAGGGGTTAAAAGCAGCCAGAAAGAAGGTGAAACCACACCTCACCGCCTCCTCAAATGCTCTCTGAAGAGCAATCTGAACATGGATTGCTCTGCAGAGACCAAAGCAAGTGTGAAGGAGTCTTACTGTATTTAAATCACTTTCCCAAATTTACTTACTGTTATTTTTTTTTTACCATGGTAAATCATTTATTGATAGTATTCTTGTTAGGAAATTCAAGCATCATTATGAACATCTAAAATTGAGGCATTCTAAAGAATCTATAAAACATTTTAAGAAAAAAAAAAATGAATAGAGGGTGCATCAAATGCCCTTGATGTTACATACCATTTTGGGTTTTATAAAGGATGGCGAGGGGAGGCCGGAGTCACTTCTTTTGATTCATTCAATTCTGTGTGTAAATAGAAGCTAGAGCTTTTGAGTCCTGTAAACAGGTCTATATTTCAACCTAAGTGGCCAAGAATAGACAGGTTCACATGTTTAAAGGAGCTTGGAGCTCCATTTGCAGGCTGAGTATGAAATAGTCATATGCAATTTATCTGAAAAAAACTAAAAAAAGTGTGTATTGCAGAAACCTCATTTCCAAAAGATTTTAAGTTTACAATCCATGTTAAAAGGATAAATTCACTTAAAAAAATATTTTTTTCTTACAGTAAAATGCTTTTCTGAGGTTCATTGACAGACACAGCTCCATATCTTCTAGACCCTTGGGCTTATGCTGCTCTCTCTCCAGGAGTAGGACTAGGTGGAAACAATTTTGGCTATGCCCCTGAGGCAGTCCCAGGGGGTATACCATCATTTCCTGCTATAGGACTTCAGTTTGTAACAATCAGTGTCAGAAGAATACATAACTCAATGCAACAGAGGGGTGGGTGCTATGTCCGTCAGTGAACCTCAGAGAAAAGGATTTTACGTATGACAAAAATCCAGTTTTCTCTGAAGTTCACTGACAGACACATCTCCATGTCTTCTAGACCCTTGGGATGTTACATAGTTTGTGAGGTTGAAGAAAGACATCAGTCCATCCAGTTCAACCTATGATGTGTGTTTGCTGTTAACTGTACATTGTATACCCCTTAATGTTGTGGACTTTATGGTGCCCTTCTAATAGTTTTTTTAAACTATCGACGCTCCCTGCTGATACCACTGCTTGTGGAAGAGAATTCCACATCCTTACTGCTCTGACAGTAAAGAACCCCTTACATATTTTAAGGTTAAACCGTTTTTCCTCTAGTTTTAGTGAGTGGCCACATGTCTTTATTGTATTCCCTTTCTCTGAATAGTTTGTTCCTTATGCTAGGGTCATCACCAGTACAGTATTTGTACATTGATATCATATCCCCTCTCAAGCATCTCTTCCCCAGAGACAATAAGTTCAATGCTTGTAGTCTTTCCTCATAGCTGAGGTCCTCCATTCCCCTATTTATTTTTGTTGCCCTTCTCTGGACTCTCTCCAGTTCCAGCACATCTTTCTGAGGACCGGTGCCCAGAACTGGACAGCATACTCCAGATGTGGCCGGACCAGAGTCTTGTAGAGTGGGAGAATAATCTCTTTATTTCTGGAGTGAATCCCCTTTTTTTTATACATGCCAGTATTTTGTTGGCTTTGCTTGCAGCGGATTTGCATTGCATGCCACTGCCAAGCCTGTTGCGCACTAGTACCCCCAGGTCCTTTTCCATCTTAGATTCACCCAGAGGTTCCCCCCTAGTGTGTAGCTTACTTTCCTGTTTCTGACGCCCAACTCAATATAAACATGAGGGGTGGAAAAACACAGCAATACATATATTTCCCAACAAGGCTAAACAAAGCCAACCAGAAACAACTGGAGCTCACCACCAGGAAAATAATACACCCTCAAGAGGCGGGAGCCTCTTCAACCGCCACCTGCAAACTTTTGTGGCCAAAAGCACCATCCACCTTATAAAACTTTGTGAATGTGTGTACAGGCGACCACGTAGCCACCTTGCACACCTGAACCACTGACGTCTGATGACAGGAGGCACTTAGCGCACTTGAAAAATGTTCCTTGACAGGGAAAGGAGGAACCTGATCCTTAATAGAATAGGCCTGCACCACCGTCTGCCTTGTCCACCTGGAAATGGTCGCGGCAGACACAGCCTGCCCCTTTGAGATCTATCTATCTAAGAACAAACAAAGACTCAGACTTCTGAATCGACCCAGTCACCACCAGGTACACTCGAATAGCCCTGACTACATCCAAGGAATGTAGAGCAATTTCTTTAGCATGTTTCGGCTTAGGACATAAGGGACGGCAACACAATGTCTTCATTCAATTGAAACCCATAGACAATCTTAGGAAGGAAAGCCTGACAGGGTTGTACACCACTTTGTCCCTGTGAACCACCAGGTAAGGTGACCGACAGGACAACGCAGCCATATCAGACACCCTACGCGCAGAAGTAATAGCAACCAAAAAGGCCACCTTCTGTGACAGAGTGAGCAAAGGAAGTTCACAAATGTTTTCAAAAGGAGGCTTTTGAAGTACCAACCAACATATTGAGATCCCACGGAGGTACCAGGGATCGCACCCAAGGAGCCAGATGGCTAATTCCCTACACAAAAGTGTGAACCAAGGACTTCGGCCTTTGGAAAAATATGTAACAAAAAGTGCAGCGCTGTCAAATATGGATTATGAAGATGATATCGAGGAGAGCAGTCCACGGGTGCAAATTATGATGAAGCATGCACAAGATATAAACATTCAGTGCTCTTCAATGTGCTGGTAATCCTCCACCCAGTCTCCTTAGCCTCTCACCTCACACTTAGCCCCAGTGTCACCAGACGGGCTAGTAAGACAAACTTTCTCCAAGGATATCACCAATATAGATCAGATCAGTATTCCTCTTCATCAGAAAATAAGGCTCACAGGTAACAGATCACAGGTCCATAAAGCGGGTCACAAGTCCATAGGAAAACAAAGGTCCAGACATAGTGCATTACCGCAATAAATTACTTTATTGAACATAGCATAAAATCATAAAATTACCTTGTAAAGCACTATACAAGTGCATGTGATGAGCAGATCGTATTACACACAGCGGTCTCGACCGCAATGGATGGTGGGTGACGTCAACGGCCCCTCCCCCTTCGCCCGAATTACGTCCCACGGTGCAGGACTTCATCAGCTATTGGAAAAATATGGCCAAAGCAGAAATCTGGTACTTGATGGTGCCCAGAGCCAAAAGTTGATCTACACCTAGTTGTAGAAACTCCAACAGGCGAGACACAGAAAAGGAACGGGAAACCAACAGGTCCACATTGGGGGTCCCCCACCGGAGACACAGCTGATGAAATACCTCCGGCTGAAGAGACCATTCTCCTTGGATGACTGAGATAATCCGCTTGCCAATTCTCTACCCCTGGAACATGCACAGCAGAGTGGGCCAGAACATATAGTTCTGCCCACTTCAGAACACCGGCTACTTCCCGGGCCGCCAGGGCACTCCTTGTGCCCCCTTGATGATTGACTTATGCCACCGCCGTAGCATTGTCCGATTAAATCCTCACTGGGCATCCCTGCAGACGATCCGTCCACTTAGACAAAGTTTGACCGCTCGAACCTCTATTATGTTGATCAGCAGACTGGACTCCTCTCCAGTCCAAACACCTTGAGCCGAGTATACTACCAAGACACCTCCCCATCCAGACAGATTGCCATCCATTGAAATCACTGTAAAATACAGGGGAAGAAAGGAGTTTCCCAAGCGAAGCACCGGAGAGCGGACCCGTCATATCAGAGACCCTCTCAACTCAACATCATCAGATCGTCCAAAGACAGCGTATCTTTAGTCAACTTGGCCAGAATCTCTCTTTGCAAAGGTCAGCTATGGAACTGAGCAAACTGAACTGCCTCAAAGGTGGAGACCATCAGACCTAGCACTTGCATGCAAGTCCTGAGCGACGACCTGCAACTTCAGAAGTTTCACCTGTGGAAGACCCCCGGGCCGAAGCTGAATCCAGCGTCAGACCCAAGTAGTCCAGCTTGGTGGACGGAGTCAAAGCTGATTTTTGAAAATTCAGTGTCCATCCGAACTCCTGCAGAGTTCATACAGTAATGTCCAAGTCGACTTCTAGAGCCGAAGAAGACTCTGCACGCAGAAGCAGATTGTCCAGGTAGCCCAGTACCGCAATCCACTTCTGCCGAAGCAAGGCCAACACCGGACCGGGCCCAAGACCATTGTGAACACCTGAGAAGCCGAAGCTAGACCAAAGGGTAACACCATGAATTGATAATGCTCCTCGCCCACGACAAAACGAAGAAACCGCTGGTGCCCGACATATATTGGAATATGTAGGTAAGCGTCCTTGAGATTGATAGAAATCATAAAATCCCCCTGATTAAGGAAAGCCACTACCCTGCGTATGGACTCCACCAGAAATTTCTGAATCCGCACAAAGTGGTTCAGAGCCTTAAGGTCCAAGATCGGGTGAACCTTGCCTTCCTTCCTGGGAGTGGTAAACGGATTTGAATAAAAACCTTGAAAGTGTTGCGGACTCTGGAACCAGCACAATGACTCCTTGTGCGAACAGGTCCTGCACTGCCCCATAGAGGGGCTGCAGCCGATCAGGAGACAGGCGTAAGTTGGAAGGAAAGAACCTTGCCAGAGGCAAGGATTGAAACTATCTTGTAGCTGAACCGAATCAACTCGTGGACCCATTTCTCCTGAATGAGCAAGGTCCAAGGGTCAGAAAGAAGCAAAGACGTCCCCCCCACCCCAGATGCGGGTGAGGGCGCCCCTTCAGGCTGGAGAAGGCTGGTCTGCAGAACGAGTAGCGCCCGCTTTTGACTTTCCATTACAGGGTCTCTTGGAGCCTCCCGCAAAGTTACGGGTGAATCTCGAGCCCTTTTTCTGCGATCCAGATGGATGAAAAGGCCGCTTATGAGCCGAGAAAAAGGACCACGTTTACGACGAGGTTCCTTGCCCTTAGCCACCTGCGGAAGTAGAGTATTCTTACCTCCACCCTTAAAGGCCCTTGATGATCTCTTCCGTAGAGGCACGGAACAAACGGTCACCTACAAAAGGTAGATCAGTCAGCACCTTTTTAGAGGCCTCGCCAGCCGACCAGTACTTCAACCAAATCATGCAGCCAAGAATCACCACCGTCAAGGATACCCTGCCAGCCAAGGGGGCTGCATCCAAAGACGCATCACAGATGTACTGTAGCCCCTGGATCAACTGATCTGCCAGATCCTCTAGCTCAGGAGGGTATTGACCCCCTGCCAGATCCTGGCTCAGTTTTTTAAAGCCCCCCCTTCACACCGATTGGAGCATCACAAGTAGCAGCGCACCCGCAGCACTGTATATAGCAGAGGAAGGATTGTATACCCACAAAGACTCCCCACCCAGGAGCTGGAGAGCGCCAAACAGCCTGCCACACTACGATCAGAGGAAGCCCTGACACTAGAGGCTCCCGCTGCATGTCACCGCACCGGACTACAAGAAAATGGCCGCCACTATTGATTACACAGGGAAACCAAAAACATGGCCGCTGAAGACCGAAATAACCATCCACAGCAAAATGGGACCCGAGGGAAGTAATAGTCCACCAGGGGGGAGCCCCCCAGGGACCCACCCTCCGCAGTACAAAGAATGCAGGCACCCCTAAAAGAGGACCGCTAGGCCTACCATCCCATAGGGGGGGCCCGCGACCACCCCAGCAATTCCCAGAGAAAAGAGGGGAGACACTTCTCACCACACCTTGGAATTAGGCGGGCACCACTCCCGGAAGTCCACCACCCCCTCTTGGAATGGGGGTGCTGCAGCTCTGAACGTGACTGCTGTTGTGACCAGGGCTATGCGACCTTGCGAGGGGTTTCACTCGCGGCCAGCCCCCGTCCAGTGGAGCTATGTCGCAGCCAACCTAGCGTAGAGCTAATAGTTGGGTTGCTCTCGCAGGCCAGACTGGGAAGACCATAAGGATCTAGAACAGGGTTTTTCAAACAGGGTTCCGTGGATCCCTATGGTTCCTCCTGAGGTTGCTATGGGTTCCTTGAGGAATAGGCAATTTCTGCCTCTGATAAGTTTCCAATGACACCATTGTTCCTTTTAGCTATCTGCAAGGGGGTAATTCTTCCCAATGATGACAAGAGTGGGGAGCATTCTTCCCACTGACTGTCACACGAATGTGTCATGAGTTGTAGAGTTGCAATTTTTAGCAGGGGTTCCCCGAGACCAAAAAAATTATTTCAAGGGTTCCTCTGTGTTGAAAAGGTTGAGAAAGGCTGATCTAGAATATCCAGTGCGTCGCCCAGTCCAGCTGTTGATTGTAGTTCAAAATAGGAACAGAAAATAAAGAAAAAAATTCAATTTAAAAAGAAAAAACATGCTGGGACCGCAGATCCCAGCAGGGAGCCAGGTCCTTACTCCTGACTAGGCAGAAAAAACTGAAGTCCTATAGCAGGAAATGATGGTATACCCCCTGGGACTGCCTCAGGGGCATAGCCAAAATTGTTTCCGCCTAGTCCTACTCCTGAAGAGAGAGCTAGCATAAGCCCAAGGGTCTAGGAGACATGGAGCTGTGTCTCCGTCAGTGAACGAAAAAGAAAAAACACTTTTTTTTTTTAAAACAAAAAAATGTGCATTTATTTTTTTCCCCTTAGAAGCCTGCAGAACATTGCACTTGCAATCAGTAGATCACGGGGGCAATGTTAGGCTTCTGCAGACTCTCAGAATGGCCAGACAGTTACTGAAGTCCAGGAAGATCAATGAACTACGAGAATGCTCACCAGCACCCTCACAGTTCATTGAGAACTACAAGCTATCGTCCACAGTGGCAGACAGGACTAGTAGATCATTCACCACTCTGAAGCGGAACTCTGCATGGCCACACTGGTTTTTAATTGTGACAGCAGGTGTGGGCAGGGAATCCCCCACCTGCTGTTACAATTGGTGATCAGGTCTGGGTACAGCAGATGCTTTAGTAACATGTTACTAAAGGGGAACTTATCCTTTAAGAAGAGAGCAGTGTTGGAAAATACATCATTACCTAATCGTGGGAATTTTTCATTCTTATGTGGCATACAAACTACGTGAATGATTATTTAAAAAAACACTTTTTTTTTAATCTTGAACATAAATGGAAAAATATACAAAACACATTCAGAAACTTTGCAAATGCAGAATGCTTCAATGTCAGTCATAAAATAATTTTATTTCACATTACAAGTTATAACCAAAGTAATGAAATTCTTAGAACACGCTTGTTTACAAATTCATGGGAAGACCAGTGATTAATGGGTTATGGCTTTTCATGTACTACTTCAGTTTAGAATTGAACTTATGTTGGATGTGCAGTCTGTGACAGCATACACTAGTCAACAATTCTGATGCTTTACAATTTAAATCAGTCATATATAAATAAGGGTAACTTCACTCCGTGTCAAAGTATTCAGAAAAGCAGCAATATAGCAGAAATTCATAACTGGTTGATTTGCTGCCAACATTCTTTTGTTAGTTCTTTCACTTCAAATATACAATACGCAACCTAAACCATAAAGACTGATGAGGCCTGCCATTGCTGACTGCCACTGGAAAATTCAAGTTGCCTTGCTGTCTGACAAATTTTTTAACTCACTGATTCATAAGGGCTCATGCAAACAGGTGCAAAATATGCCATGTTCAGATCTATAATGTGTACATTTTTCTTTACGGATCTGAATGCAACTGTAGGATGTGTATATGGGTATGTGGACCCATATACACATCTCTGCAATCTGGACCCATATACACATCTCTGCAATCTGGACCCATATACACATCCCTACAATCTGGACCCATATACACATCTCTGCAATGTGGACTGCATTTAAAGTAGAAGTAAACTTCTATTGATTATTTGTACCTATACAATACAATAAGGCTTACCTATAGGTACTGTAAATATCTTCTAAACATGTACCATTTAGGATATATTTACTGCATATGAAACCGATGACGTCATCGGCACATACGTTCTGAAGGAACGGCCACCTGTGCCATTTTTTCAGAGCCCCCTTGCGTGACCCGCGGCTCCCGTGCGCATGCGCGGGACTGACGTCACGCAGCTCCGGCCAGTCACATAGTCTGAGTCCGTGGACCCGGAAAGAAGACAGGCGACGATGGATGCGGCCTCCGGCAGGGACGACGAGGGATTCGTTTGCAGGTAAGTTTCACATAATGTACTATGCAATGCATATTAGCACATTATGCCTTTACTTTGCAGGTCAGGGAAAAAAAAAAGCCAGCACTTTACTTCCTCTAACAAAAAAAGTAAAAAGGTTTTTAAACCTATATCCGCAGTCCTATGAATGAACCATATTTGGATGCATATAAAGGTTTGTGCTAACGTTTACATGCATATAGAGTCCCTTTTGCTCAATGCTGCGCAGGGCCAACATGTCAATATCAACAATGTGTAGCCAGTGACTGCTGCGCCGCTCATTACATGTTGGCCCTGAATGAGTCATGCATGTGGTGGCTGCACATGCGCAAAATGACTGAAGGCGTACTGTGGAATCAGCCAGTTACCCCCACGGATTTCATGCTATTGATGTGAAACATTAATAGTAGCCTCCTTATGAATAATTCATTCATGCAGCAGTGGCACATGCGCAAAACGACCTTGGCCTTCAGTCAATGATTACACACTATTGTTTACTTGTCTGCCGTGAGCAGCGCGGACATGTACAGGGTGTGTGTCCGTACGAGTTCAGATGTAGCACAGACTGCCAGCAAGATTCTATGTAAAACAATATTTTCATGAGCTGCAAATTACTCTGCTTGCTCCAAGTGACTCAAAGACCTGAATCAAAAGCATCAGCATTACAGCCAAGCAGCTTGCATTTTTAGGGGGACGGGTCAGCAAAGGCAACCATTTTTCCCTCAAAACAAGCTGGTTCTTTTTTTGTGGGGGAATATCCCAGTGCACTATAGCACCATAAAGAATACAGTGGTTGCTTTATGTACATTGAAGAGAAAAACAGACGTTGAAAATTCCACAACCCAAAAGCTTTGTAATTTTGTTATAGGTTAATATTCAAACAATATTTCTGTTAATACTGTTAATCTCCTACCTCAAATCCCAATGGTTCTTATCACCTTGCATATCTACATTAGGCACAGTAAACAAGAAGGCTGTTCTTGTTCCCTTTTCGGTCAACATTAGGTATACTACACTCTGCCATGTGCCTCTGAGAACACATGACTGGAAAAAAAAAATACTTCAAAAAGATAAAAGCATACATCCTTTAGTGTATAAACAGAAATTCACCAGGAAACTTTGGTATGGTAGGGGGCCTGGGCCTATAGGGATAATTTAAATGAGCAATTGTGTGCAATAACCAATAACATTTCTACTTGCTTTTTTTTTTTTTTTAGACTACTCAGGAGCAGTGAGAAATGATCTGTGGTTGGTTGATGGTTTTCACTGCTGTAACAGGAAGGCAACTGCAAAATATCTCCCGTATGTATATGATATTTGTAGGAACAGACACACCCTTCATTTGAAAAAGACATAAGCCCCTTTCACACAGGCAGATCGATCGGGTCCACCGACCCGACTGGACTATTCACTGTCAACATACATGTGTCCATTGACCCTCACCGACATCCAATAAAAACAGATGGATGGGGATCCGTTCTCAATACACCTAGTGGAGCAGATTGCTGTCGGATGTAAAGGAACAGGCGGTCCATTTACATCTGACCGCCCATAGATGACAGCGGGTTGCTTCTGTATCCTCTCTGCATAAGCGAAGATGACACAGACAAGCAATCCACCTGCTCAACAGGGACCAACTTCCACGCTGAGCTGGCAGAGTCCACCCCCATGTGAAAGGGGCCATAATTGTGCAAATCAGCTCATCAAATAATGCCAAGTTTGAAACACTAGACCAGGGGTCTTCAAACTACGGCCCTCCAGCTGTTGCGGAACTACACGTCCCATGAGGCATTGTAAAACTCTTATGCCTCGTACACATGCAACGATTATCGGCCGACCTATTGTCCGACTTTTGTCCAGAGTTGTGTTTTGTTGGTTGGAATGTGCCTAGACTGCACACGAATTTTCTCGGCCAACAAAAATCTACTTCAGAAGTGATGTCATGTGCTGGTTTACTTTCCTTGTGTTTTTTCTTCTCTGAGCATGCCCAGTCTTGCTCATCAGATTTTTGTCTGCCGAAATCTGTACTGACTGCACGAAAATCTGCTGTTATGTTGACGGCCAACAAAAATTTTATAGCCTGCACACCAGATTTTATTCGGCCGAAAAGTCGGAGTCGGTTGTCGAAAGCACCATACTAACAAGCCGAAAATCGGCCGATCGGACGTTGGCCGAAAATTCTCGGCCAATAATTGATGCGTGTGTACGAGGCATTACATTCACAGACATGACTAGGCATGATGGGAATTATAGTTCCTGAACAACTGGAGGGCCAAAGTTTGAAGACCCCTGCACTAGACACTAGGGCTGATTTACTAACAGGAAACAGACTTCACTTTGCAAAGGCTCCAGAGCTTAGTAAATAAGGGGGAGTTCCATTACCAAATCACGTGGAGTAAAAAATGCTGTTTTTTGTTTTCCTTGCATGTGACTGGGCATTCTTTGCAAAGTAAAGCTTCCCCTTTATTTACTGAACTCTGGAGCAAATTCCCTTGAAGAGTGCAACTGCACTTGCAAAATGAACAGTCTATTTGCTTTAGTAAATTAGCCCCAATGTATCTTTAAAGCTGCCTTGTGTTAATTTACTGCAACAGAGTCCACATTTATTTGACCTAATTTCATCGTATACTAATGTATTACATTTTTAGAACCGTAATATGTCTATATAGGTTTCAGTCTGCAAAAAGGATTAGATCAGCTATGTAAAACAAATGAAATATGAGCTACCATGCTGCACTGCCTTTACCACAGAAGCCCCTGCTCTGCTAACAGCTTTCCATACATTGGGATCAATGTTTTAGGCTTCTGTCAAGCAGAACTAGACCAGTGCAATGCATTTCAAATACACTGTAAAGGCTATGCTGCCTTTCACAAGGTTTTGCATGATGGAACAATCCTATTAAAATGGTTTTATTACAAACTAATTATTATTATTATTTGTAATTATTATTACAAACTAATTTTCATTACAGGCTTGGCTACATTTTAGGTAGAAAATCATGTTGAGTGTTAAAAGGGGGTTACTGCATAAAACAATCTGAAATATTTAATAATATTCCAAAATAAGCACAGCTTATTTGTAATGCTTGATTTTCTTGAATTTTTTCAGGTAATGCATAGTAGTTGGTTAACAGCTTTGCAGGACCTCTAAGGCACCTTCTTTTTTGGCAAATATATTCAAATTGTACAATCAGGCAGGTATTTTGTGGTGCAGGCAGTGTACCAATGAATCAGGTATGGCCACTGGTTAGAATGCAGATAATGAGTGATATCACTGTGATATAATCCAGTGTACTTTCTGGGAGCCAGGCTCTACCCACCACCTTTAGTGATATAACCCAGGGTGCTTTCTGGGAGCCAGGCTCTACCCGTCACCTTTAGTGATATAACCCAGGGTACTTTCTGGGAGCCAGGCTCTACCCACCACCTTTAGTGATATAACCCAGGGTGCTTTCTGGGAGCCAGGCTCTACCCACCACCTTTAGTGATATAACCCAGGGTGCTTTCTGGGAGCCAGGCTCTACCCGTCACCTTTAGTGATATAACCCAGGGTACTTTCTGGGAGCCAGGCTCTACCCACCACCTTTAGTGATATAACCCAGGGTGCTTTCTGGGAGCCAGGCTCTACCCGTCACCTTTAGTGATATAACCCAGGGTACTTTCTGGGAGCCAGGCTCTACCCACCACCTTTAGTGATATAACCCAGGGTGCTTTCTGGGAGCCAGGCTCTACCCACCACCTTTAGTGATATAACCCAGGGTGCTTTCTGGGAGCCAGGCTCTACCCGTCACCTTTAGTGATATAACCCAGGGTACTTTCTGGGAGCCAGGCTCTACCCACCACCTTTAGTGATATAACCCAGGGTGCTTTCTGGGAGCCAGGCTCTACCCGTCACCTTTAGTGATATAACCCAGGGTACTTTCTGGGAGCCAGGCTCTACCCACCACCTTTAGTGATATAACCCAGGGTGCTTTCTGGGAGCCAGGCTCTACCCGTCACCTTTAGTGATATAACCCAGGGTACTTTCTAGGAGCCAGGCTCTACCCACCACCTTTAGTGATATAACCCAGGGTGCTTTCTGGGAGCCAGGCTCTACCCGTCACCTTTAGTGATATAACCCAGGGTACTTTCTGGGAGTCAGGCTCTACCCGCCACCTTTAGTGATATAACCCAGGGTGCTTTCTGGGAGCCAGGCTCTACCTGCCACCTTTAGTGATATAACCCAGGGTACTTTCTGGGAGCCAGGCTCTACCTGCCACCTTTATCCAGAACCCAGTTCTTCTGTTACTGCTTGAATCATGTTTTAGACAGGTATTCTTAGGGGGTGTCAAATTCACTGCTGGATTGTCCATTTTAATCCTTAGTATTACATCACCGACAAGGCAGCATTAATGACTTCATAATAAACTTGCAAAGCAGGGACAGAACTATATCCCATGAGATAGAAGAATTGTTTTTTTTAACCTGATCCCCCCCCCCCCCCAGTCCACTATAAAATCAAATATCATTGCTGAGTTGGCCAAGTTTTGAAACTCCCAGAAGAATGGCAGTCCATTTTTCCCACTTTCCTTAGTATTACATCACTGACAAGGCAGCATTAATGACTTCATAAAAACTTGTCCCATGAGATAGAAGAATTAGTTATTTAACCTGCCCCCTCCCCATAGTCCAATATAAAATCGAATATCATTGCTGAGTTGGCCAAGTTTTGAAACTCCCAGAAGAATGGCAGTCCATTTTTTTCCACTTTTCTTCTGTTGCTACCCACCTGCAAATGACTCTGTTTTTGTTGTCTTCTTTAGCCCGTGCAGTATATCTTATGTGACGTTCACAAACTGAAATGTTTTCAGGCAGGCAGAGCGAAAAGAAAAAGGTTTATCAGCTATTCAGTGTGCAATATTGAAAGTCTGGTTCAGTCACATGTGCTGTAAAGCCTCTTGGCCTTGTTCTGTGTAGACATCATCTCTGTTGAAATCTGACCAAACACCAAAGGATTCCTGGAAGCTTGCGCTTTTCTGTGTTAGGGGCATCCGTTTTTTATCCCTTGAGAAAAAACTAAATCTATGGAGAGAAAACAATACACTTGTTTCAATGACAAAACTCAACTTCACCCAAAATAAAAAGCCATAACACTCCTTTATTTAATTGAGTAGTGCAAAAATGTTTAAAACACACAGCAATCAAATATCCCATAAATTAGGTTAGAGAGCTCAGCAATGGATGCTAACTGGTCCCTATGAAATATTGCACTTTGCTTTTTTTCCCCTTTACAGTGATCTGAGCATCATACATTGTTAAGACATTTCTAAAATATACTGTTTACATGTAATAAGCATACATTATTTCACTCAGCTTTTAACTGCATCACTTTAAGACCCCGTTCACACTGGGGCGACGCTACCTGCCGGGGCGACCTCACAGGTCACGGTGCGCAGCTCGCACCGCGACCTCGGAGCGGCCGGCACGGACTTCATATCATTGAAGTCAATGCAGGTCGCTCCAGGTCGCCCCAAAGAAGCTCCGAACCCTTTTTCTAAGTCGGAGCGACTTGTGTTGCTCCTATTAGAACGGGTCCACAGCTACTCTATGGCAGGCGACCTACGGCGACCTGTCAGACGACCAGGTCGCCTGACAGGTCGCCCCAGTGTGAACGGAGTCTAAAGGGTTATGCAGAGAACACATGCCCTACAACATTGCCATACTTTGACATAAATTATCTATTTGGTATTTCTTTTATGATGCACCATCCTTGAACATGCAGCATTTTAAGATTAATAGATTCCATTCTGCAAGCAACCATAGTCACATGCAGTTTGCATTCTAAAACACACAGAGCCTAAACCAAGATATACTATATTAGCAAAAGTATTGGAACACCTGCCTTTACAAGCACATGAACTTTAATGGCTTCCCAGTCTTAGTCCATAGGGTCCAATATTGAGTTGGCCCAACCTTTGCAGCTATAACAGCTTCAACTCTTCTGGGAAGGCTGTCCACAAGGTTTAGGAGTGTGTCTATGGGAATGTTTGACCATTCTTCCAGAAGTGCATTTGTGAGGTCAGGCACTGATGACTAAGACAGGGATGCCATTAAAAGTTAATGTCCGTTAAAGGCAGGCGTCCCAACACTTTTGGTAATATAGTGTAAATATATGAAGCTGCCAATGTTGCCCGTCTACTGGAAATGCTAGTTTCTTGGCTTTTATACTAATTTATGAGCCACTGAAACAACTTGAATGCATAACATACATTTTACCTATACTTACAAGTGAGAATGGCAACTTCAAACTTAAGCAGGGTATACACGTACGGAAATTGGGCTGGCTCAGCAGGAACTGGAGGAATTTCAGTACATGTTGAAAAGAATATGGACCTTGAGCCATAGCTCAGCCATTTTGTGTAAAAATCATTCTATAAGATTACTGTATTAATTTCTGTAGAACTAGATCTTTGCCCACGCAGTTCTTTATAAATCCTGTGGTTTTCACAGAAATGTTATTTTTATGTGTCCCAGACAAGTTTCGATCTAAGTGAGACTTAAATGTCTAGTTTATCTGTTAACTGCCAAAAGTCCTATGACATGTCATGTATAATCTAAATATGTAGTCTAAGGGACACTGGGCGTGTTTTGTCTTTCAATGTTTTCCTTTGACAATACTTTAGTATATAAGTTTGTACGAAATAAACGGATATCAGGTCATTCTGAACTAACCATATGCTGCCTGTGTATTGAGTTTTATCAGAGTGTCCTCCAGGCCTACAGAGTCCAGAGCCCAATCGGGTCGAGTCCACAAGTCTACCGCTTGGAATGGTTAACGCCAACACATGTGTACCCCTCTCTGTTCGACAGAAGCTGGTCTATCGCTCCTTCTGGAAAATCAGCATTTGATCAGTGTATGCAGCTAACAGCTGCAGCACTGATCTGTATATTCATGCAATATCACAGAAGGGGAGATCCCTGTTTCTACATCGCTTCTGTGGATGCGGGGATTCATAATTTTTTTTTTTTTATTTCGGGTCAACTTGCTGGTGTATATCCAGTATTCTGCTTCGCATGCACTAGAGATTACTTTTAAGAGTACAGCCCAATTTAGATATGGGGCTTTGTCTAGAGAATAAGGGCTACTGTGCACCAAATATATAAATCTGCAGTTCACAAGCTCCTGGTTCTTTCAGATAGCTCATGACAGCCTCTGCAAAGGTGTTTATACCCTGTCTGGTACAAATGCCACTTTACCACCCACATGGCATAAACCTTAAACCAAGTGTAAAATGTTTTTATCCTGTATATTTCATACTTAGTGTGACTCATCAGCAATAGCAGGCTAAGCACCCTATTTACAGTCTTGTCATTGAAGTTACACACCAATATACTAGTTAGAGCAACATGTACTCAAATCAAAGTTTAAGTGAAACTGACTGGCCAGTATGATATATTGATATATAAACCTTTACCTCTTCAAATTAAATAGATAAAATCTAAATGTGGAAAGGGTGCTGTGGCTCAAGATTTCATGACAGATGGAATAACATCCCAGTGCCAACTGCATCACGGTATACCCCGAGATAATTAAACTATTTACCTACCCCCCCCCCCCCCCCCGGGTATTCTGCATCAGGATAGAAAGATGCTGTGCTTATTTATTGCACAGAGGATTTGACCTTTTACACAGCCAAAAAAAAAAAACACATTTTCCCCAATCTTCAAGGTTTACTCATCAAAACTGGAAAAAAAGACAAAATTACCACAAAAAGTAAAGTTGTTGTCTATAGCAAATCAAGTTTCACATTTCATTTTATGAAAGTGTAACAAGAATCCGGCTTTGATCAACCACTTCATGTTTTGTGTTCTTTCCTTCAGCTTTATGCATCTGCCCCATCCTGTTAGACATGTGTTTGAAAGCATGCAGTTAGTGACATTGCATGCGCTGTGCACAGATGACAACTAATAATAAATGTGCACAGAAAACTTGGATATGTGTACCTGAAAATCAATTGAGCACTGAGAAAAGCAGATTAAATGAGCTTCATATTCCTCACCAAGGGGGCAAATTTATATCAGAGAGCGGATATTGTTATCAGCTCTCAGTTCTACTCCGCTCTCCTCCCAGATTTTTACATTTTACACCCCTATTCTTTAATATTACACTGCCAGCTTCAGACTCCCAAAGCCAGCACATTTTTTTTTTTTTTTTAAACACACACCTATGTTGAAAGGAAAGTAATGTGCTAGCTGAACCACTTATTCTTCATATGTATTAGACATTTTATATTCAGCATTATCACCACTCAACAAAGAACTCAACATTTTTTTTTTTTTTAACAGATTGTATGCTAATGAAATCATACCTGAAATGTGTCATTACAGGCAGAGCTAGGAGCAAGATAAGTACATTTTTACTTTACACTGTTTTTTCAAGATCTTTGCTGTCTAGCTTGCCAGGAATCTCTACCCAAGTTAATTTTAAAGGGCTAAAAAAGGTTATAGAATGTAAAGCTTAACCTTAAAGCCTCGTACACACATACTGATCGTCGGCCGAATGATCGGCCATCTTTTGTCCAGGGCTGTCGTGTCTGTTGAAAACTGCAAAAGACTGCACACTAATTTTGTCGGCCAACAACAGCCGACTGCAGAAGTGATGTCATGTGATGGTTAACTTTCCTTGTCTTTCTTCTTTTCTGAGCATGCCCAGTCTTGCAAATCTGCTGTCTGTCGGCCGAAATCTGTACTGACTGGCGAACAATCGGCCGTTCTGGTGTTCGGCCGAAAATGCGCTGTCGGCTGTCGGAAGCATCATACTAACAAGCCTACAATCGGCCGTCGGCTGAATATTTACGGCCGACAATCGGTACGTGTGTACGGGGCTTTACTTTGAGCTTTAGGCCAGTTTCAAATTGGTGTTGTGTAATGCACATTAGGTGTGTGCACTGGGATGCCATTCATTTTGAATAGTACCCCAACACACTAAGGTAAGGCACCAACTACAGCACGTCACAACAAACTGTTGGGGTTACAATACCAGAGTATTCAAAATGAACGCGTTGACTAAGCACAAACCATGTTAATATGTGAAGTAGTATACATTACTGCACCACAGATGTGTGAACCTGGACTTATCATTCCACTACATTTAAAAACATTGCACTTATTTAAGATCTTCCTAATCACCTCAATAGCCTCAAATATATTCCCTAAAATAAAACGGACATATTTTTGCTTTCAAATTTTTTTAGCTTACTTTCTTCCTTACTAAGACCTCAGTAATAAAACTATATGTACCCAATTCTGATACCAAATTAAACCAGATATGCCTGAAATAAAAGATCCAAGGACTGAAGTAGTGAAGATAAGGCCAGTGCCAAGGGTGTCCAGCTATGGCAGGAACATAACCACTTTTTCAATATCACCTATGTAATGACTGAAAGAAATTGTTATGCAGTTAGACTTGTCTGCAAGTTCAACCACCATGTCATAGTCCATGGCCAGTTTAAGGTTACTTCACCTGAATTTACATTTAAGTAAGCCAGCATCTCAGTGACTGCCTAAAAAAGTCTACTAAATGGTTAATATATACTGACGTCTACTCTGCCGCTATAATACCGTTATTTTTATGAGAACATGATGTATTGAGGCCAGGGATACCGAATGGCTTTCTGATTGGCAGCCAGATGTAAAACCATTTCTTTGTAACGATCCCACAATGAGCCAATCAGAATGCCACCAGCAGCACCAGCATGACAGCACATACCACAACATGCACAAAAAAAAAAAAGACACAGCAATACAAAGGCAATGAAAATGAATCCTACAAGAGAGATAAGCCTGCTGATTGGCTGCAAAGTGGGATCATCAGCAATCAACCCAGCTGCTACCATGGGCATAATGGCTGTAAACATCCTAATGAAGAAACATAAATAGACATGACAGCAGTTAACATATGGAATGGAAAAAGCCATAAAGCACTTATATATAAAATATAGGTGTGCAAGCATACTTGTATTGGAATATATATATATATATATATAATTGGAATGCTAAACCATCTAAACACACTGCTCCCATCAGTTGCTGGTATCTGGTATGAATCAGCAGACAAAATACAGGTTAAGGCTACATTATTTATAATACATCAAGATGAGGTGCCTTGGACATCAATTAAACTTAAAAGCAATGAAAATTAGAACCTGATGGTAGCTGTAATCACATGGAAAAACAACATTGTATAACAAACTGCTTTTGTCACAGGAGACTGCCTAGGAAAATCACTGTGTAGAAAATGGAATCTGAAAAATTGCAAATTTTTGGTTTTAAAGAATTGCAATATCTAGTAGTAGCTGAAGTTGACCATGATAAGAAGATTGCTTTAAGTTCCTACCCTATTCCTAATGAATGGACAATTAAAAAAACACACTATTATTAAAATGAGTTTGCCACTTATGCACAAAGCAAACGCCACCTTCTGTGCTTTTTTAAATTATATTTATATCTGTAAACATTAAAAGGGAATTCAATTTAAGTTTATAGATAGAGTCTCTTGATAGGGGGTCAGTTACTCCTCTCGCTAATTCAGTGAAAATTTTTGCATGAGCTTTTGATCTCTTTAAACAGGACTGTTTTAACAGATGGTAGGAAGACATAGAAAAATATGTAAAAAAAAAAAAAAAAACCTACAGCAACACCTGCAAAGAATGCAAAGTATTACCATGCAATATTTCACATTTACCTGACTAAAACAAATTGGGGCTTATTTACTAAAACTGGAAAGTGCAAAATCTGGCGTAGCTGTGCATGGTAGACAATCCGCTTCCAACTTCAGCTTGTTCAATTAAGCTTTGACACAAAACCTGGAAGCTGATTGGTTTCTAGGCAGACCTGCACCAGGATTTTGTACTCTCCAGTTTTAGTGATTCAACCCTATTATGCATCTTTTTGCCATGATAAAAAAAAAAAAAAGTGATTCAATGTAATCTTAGGTCACTAAAAGCTGATGCAGGTGAGGCTCAAGCCTGGTACACGTGGGCAAATATCGGCCCATGTGTACACCTGCCTGGCCAGTTTCTGTCAAATAGGAATGCTGGAAAACCAGCATCTGATCAGTGCAGGCAGCAAGCGCTGACTGGTGTGTTCTGGTGGAGGGCACAGGAAATTTACCCCAGATGCATACCAGGTCATCTGAAACCTGAGGAAGGGCCCTGCCCAAAACGCATTGTCAGGACAACAGATTGAAGTAGCAAACCTCTTCTGCTCTTCTCCCCCTTGACTCCTGCAATCTGCACTCCAACATCTTAGCTCTTCACCATCGGTGGCTCAAGCCTCGTCTTCGTCGGCTTCCTTCTGAGAGTCTGACGTCATGTCCGGCTCTCGTGCTGGTGCAAACTCACCGTGGAGGGGTCCTTTGGCCACGGAGACGCTGCCATTATTTCACACTCCCCCTTGCCCGTTCATCATGGGCACTAGGTGATCTGGGTCTCCCTCTCCGAGTCCCCCTGGGAAACCTCTCCATCTCCACGGCTAGGACTACAGTGAGGCCACCTGCACCCTTTTGGTTGCGAATATACCCTCCACAGCGAGTCAGCTGAATACGCGACTGAATCACCTACACTCATAAGTTTTTATACCGCAGACTGGGGGGTCTCAATTTTAGGATTGCCATTGTCTTACACTGTTTTTGCATATCTTCTTTTAATAAACATTTTCTACACTTTAACAAAGGGTGTTACACTATCCTTGACTTAGTGTGCTGCCATCATCATCACCCTTTTGGGATCATCGAGCACTTATATGTGGTTACCCTTGGTTTGATTATACGTTTTTAGCATCTCTCCTGGTGCATTTTTCCACACAGCTGCTTTTTTGATCCCCACACACCAATTGTCTTTCAATACTAAAGGGGCGTAGGTCCCGAGAGTTTTGAGCGCAGGACTATTTTTTGTGCTTTCAGTGACTTCTATCAGTGCCTGGTTAAAGCTTGTAGGAGGAGTCGGGACGAGACCGGAACACTCCAGAAGGGGAAGGAGGCTGTGATGCAAGTGGTCAGCGACTACTACACCAACCTCTACTCCCCGAAAGAAACAGATACGGCTGAGGCCGACAGGTTCTTGTCAGGTATCACTAACCAAATTGATCCAGCAGGTATGTCGGCAATCAACGCCCCCTTGGCGCTGGAGGAGCTGCACTCTGCCGTCAGATCCTTTAGGCAAGGCAGGACCCCGGGCTGCGACTGTCTCCCAGCGGAGCTCTATGTAGCGCTGTGGGACCTCGTTGGCCCGGACCTGCTCGAGCTGTACGAGGAGATGGTGGTAGAGGGCACAATGCCTCCGTCGCTGAGGGAGGGGAGGATCACGATTTTGTATAAGCGGAAGGGGGAGAGATGGGATCTGAAAAATTGGCGTCCCATCTCTCTCTTGAACGTGGACTACAAAATCCTCGCCAAGGTTCTGGCCAACAGGCTGAAATCTGTCATCGGACAGATCATCCACCCGGATCAGACTTGTGGCATTCCTGGTTGCAGGATTGCGGACAGCCTTGCGCTTGTCCGGGACACGGTCCAGTACATTCGAGGCCGCCGTGTGCACGCGGCCCTGGTCAGTCTTGACCAGGAAAAGGCCTCTGACCGTGTCTCCCATGAGTTTATGTGCAGAGCTCTGCGCAGGTTTGGTCTTGGGGACATGTTTTGTTCTTATGTGAATGTGATGTACCATGACATTTGTAGCACGGTGTTGGTGAATGGCTGGAAAACTGACCCTTTCCCTATTCTCTCTGGGGTCAGACAAGTCTGCCCTCTCTCACCTCTGCTTTTTGTTTGCTGTATAGAGCTCTTTGCCGAATGCATCTGACAGAACCCAGAGATCAGAGGGATCACCGCACAGGGACCGGACAGAAGGGTTGTCAAGTGCTCACTCTACATGGACGACGTAACGGTGTTCTGTGCTGACCAGCGCTCCATCGACTTGCTCGTCCAGACCTGTGAGGACTTCGGCAAAGCTTCAGGGGCAAAAGTCAACTGCGGGAAGTCAGAGATCATGCTCTTCGGAAAGTGATTCCTGCCTTCTTCTGCATCTATCCCTTTCAGCATCAAGGCGGACTTCATTAAAATTCTTGGAGTTTGGTTTGGAGCGGAGGGCGCAGCCCTGAAGTCTTGGGAGGAGAGACTGTCCAAGATGAGACAAAAGTTTGGACTATGGAGCCTCAGAGAACTCACCATCGAAGGGAAAACACTGGTACTCCACAGCGAGATTCTCCCTGTGTTGCAGTACCTCGCCCAGGCCTGGCCCCCACGGGTCAACACCTGTAAGGCCATCACCAGGGCAGTGTTCCACTTCATCTGGGGCTCCAAGATGGACAGAGTGAAGCGAGCAGTCATGTTCAAGGAACCCCTCAAGGGCGGTAAGGGCGTGCCCGACATCGCAACGTTACTGGGGGTGTTCTTTGCTTGCAACTGCATCCGCAGGACTTTGGTTGACAGAACTTCGAACTCTGGCGGCAACTCCACGTCCCGTTTTTTCCTCCTTCCTCTTTGGAGGTCCCTTGGATGGGACAAATGGGACAGTTCCATCCCCTACAACTGGGACACTCCTTGGTACTACTTGGACACTTTCAAGTTCATCAAGGAGCTGGGGCTGCATGGAGTTAAGCCCGACTTGTTTAAGCCAAAAACTATCTACAAGTTGATCAGAGCATCGGACATTGTTGAGACTGTTCCAGGCCTCCCTTCAGCCACTTGCAAAGTGGTCTGGAGGAATGTTTCTTCAAAGGGTCTCACCAACAGGCATAAAGATCTGGCGTGGATGGCTGTCCAGGGGGGGGGGGGGGGGGGGGCTGCCACTCAGGACATTTATGCATGCCAGAAACTTGTGCAGATACAGGCACTGCCCCTTTTGTATCATTCATGTGGAAACGTCTTTCCACGTTTTCTGGGAGTGCTCCTTTGCACAGAGCCTGTTGAGGGCCTTGGAACCTGAACTTAGAGACTTTGTTCCACAGACTGCCATCACACACTACGGTGTGCTGAACGGACTTTTTCATGGAACTTTTTCACAGGAGGACATTATGGTGCGCCAGAAAGCGCCTTATCCACCAGCAGGAGAGGATTCATTGATCCATTGAGGACTGTCGCAGACTGGTTCACAGTCTGCTCAGAGACTATAACCTGATGGATCTAATGGAGGAAGAGAAGGTCTGAAGATTTCCCCTTCCCCCACTCTCCCTTGTGTGTCTTTGTCCATTCAATAAAGCTTCGGGCCTGTGATTTCATTCCCCTCCCCTTACCCCACTCTCCCACCCCCCCCCCCCCCCCCCATCACACCTGTTGCTTTTTTGAAATGTAACATTATATTGTTCGATATCGTTTGATGCAACGTATAGACAACGTATTACAGTTTCATGCTTTAGGGGTATTGCGGCGTCATGCATGATGTGATGGCACGGGGTATACTTACTCCGCACAACACATCAGGCATCATACCGCAGAATTAATGTATTTGATTGAATGTATTTATTTGTATGATCGGAAATGTATTGTAATGTAGTGTATTTATGCGCTGCGTCGCAGTACAGGGGAGATTGTACCCCGACAAAGTATTGTTTTTTGTATATCTTTTATGCAAATAAACATTACATTTTCAACCAAAAAAGCTTGTAGGAGGAGTTTTCATACTGCACTGACTGTCCTATGAGGCTGCAGGACCCCTGACCCTCTATCTGGACGGTGCATGTCGGCCCTGTGCTGATCTCATGCACTGTCCCAAAAAAAAAAAAAAAAAAACCCTTTAGCAATACACACCAAACTGAGCATGTGCAGCCTGACTCCGGTAACTCTGTCTTATCAGGACATGTTATGGGGACAATGCAAGAAGAGGAGGATTTGTGCATACAGGATCAAACAGCCTTTTTACACAATGCAGAGGATTTACCCATTCGGCTCCACGGTGAGTATAACAAGCATACTTTACCCACATATACAGACTGATTTTACTGTTTTGGGTTTAGTAACACTTAAACCATTTCAATACAGGGCACTTTCACCCGCTTCTTGCCCAGGCAATTTTCAGCTTTCAGCGCTGTCACACTTTGAATGACAATTTTGTGGTCATGCAATGCTGTACCCAAATGGAACTTTATTTTTTTCCACACAAATAGAGCTCTCTTTTGGTGGTATTTAATCACCGCTGGATTTTTTATTTTTTACAAAAAAAATGAGAAAATGACAGAAAACTTTAAAAAAAAAAGTTTTTCTTAGTTTCGGTCAGTAAACTTTGTAAATAAGTAATTTTTCTCCTTCACTGATAGGCACTGATAGGTGGGACTGATAGGCACTGATTGAGGTTACTGGTGGGCATTGATTGAGGTCACTGATTGGTGTCACTGATGGGCATTAATTGGTGTCACTGATATGCACTCTTTTTGCTTTACTGTAATACAGAACCATCTTTAACCAGTTCCCAAATTAAAAATTATACAATCGTTAAACACAATACATTAATAAGATAAATGTGTCCTATGGAACAAATCTAAAGGCCTAACAAATACATCAACCAGCCCTATGAGGCATTCTTGGGATTCTTCACTAAAGAATTAAGGAGGTTTTACTGTACTATAGAGAAGCTATACCCATACCTCATCTTCAGAGGCCATATACAGCTCATACTTTCCACACCCAGAAAGGTGGACAGGTCTGTTAATTGGTTATTCAGTCAAAAGTGTCCAGTCCCACTTCCAGCAACCTGTCATATTCTGACAAACTGTAAAACACTGTGGCTGAACCCTGTACCGAACATTGGTCAGAAGTGCTAAATAATACATTTGATAAAATAATTTTATTTGGAGGGCTTTATTTGAAAGACTATCGCTGGAGGACTTTAGTGCCTACATATAAGTCATCCTGAATTCATGCCAACTGTGCTTGACCAGTGAGGGAATTATGGCAGTCCACTTGCTTTGCATTCTCAAAATCTTTTACTAAATCAGCCTCCCCTTTACAGGATGAATCACACGCAGGCACACAATGACTTGGTTTTTCCAAATGGTCAGTTCACACAGAGTAGTATATTTTGAAAATGTAGATGCATTCCTTTTGTAATTAAGTATACCAAGATTCAACTGTTGCAAGAAAATGCATGGAGTAAAAAACAGACAACAGTTTTACACATAAATGTATAAAACTTATATGAGGGTGATACAACATATAACACCATACAGGTTGCACAAATTAAACTCATGCATTTCAGGGTCATTACATGCTCAATGTGTATGGGAGTCAATAGACCGCAAAACTCAACATGTATGGAGGTCACTTGACAGCAAAGGAAGGCCTTTTACCTGGAAAATACCATCATGGAGAGGAGACAGACAAGCCATGATGTGAAAATAATCAAATAATTGTATGCTGGGTGGAAACCATTGCTAAAAAAGATGAAAATATTATTCTTTAGGACTGAAAACCTTTTTTATTTGTTCCAGTTATTGAGAATACCTAGGGCATACATTTAACAAGCAGACTAAAAATAGTTATAGGTTTATGTCTTTTTTTTTCATGCCATGTATTATGTAATGGTATCGTTCAATGACTTATGCTCTAAAGCCTAGTACACACAGGCTAAATGTCATGCGGCATCAGCTGGTTCAATAGAAACTGGCAGACGTTTGGTCCGTGTGCACAGCAGCCGGTCTGACAGAAGCCGGCCATTCGAAAAAGGTCTGCTGACCGGCTCCCATTCAGAGTGCTGTCTGAAGTGTTCTGGCGGGGGGGGGGGGGGGGTGAGGTTTGGGCCGCCCCCCTGTCAGAACAGAATACAGGCGTACCCCACTTTTAAATACACAATGGGACCAGAGCACGTATGTAAAAAGAAAATGTAAAAAGTGAAGCAATACCTTTTTTCCCTTCTCAATGCATGTAAATACACTAGCTCTAGGGGAAATATTGGTCCGCTTGACATGGCACTGCTCCCGGTTTTTAACATTTAACATTGCAGTCTATGGGAAATTTTGGTCAAATTGACATGCAACTGCTCCCGAACCATAGGTGACAGGGACACCAAACTTAGGGAGCACATTAAGGGGACCCAGGACTATGACATGGTAGATTACACAGACAAACTGGTCAACCCTAAAATTGGGGTCCCTGTCACTTATGGTTCGGGCGCAGTGCCATCTAAAGCTGGCCACGATTTCCCATAGACGCCAATGTTAGATAGGGAGAAGTGCCCTGTCAAGCTGACCAAGATTTGCCATAGACACCAATGTTAAAAACAGGGAGCAGTGCCATGTCAAGCTGACAAAAGATTTCCCATAAACGCCAATATGTCCGATCTCGCGAGTGTACATAAAGTGAGAGTACGTAAAGTGGGGTATACCTGTAGCTCAGCGGGAGAGATTGCTGTACTAACATTGGATTGTTAGTTCAATAGCTCTGACCTGAGCTGTCAGTTTTTTTTTCCTTCAACCCACGAGGCTTAAGGCCTATCTACTGACATAAATGCATTAACCCATAACATGAAATATTAAGTAATTTTTCATTTTACTGCCCCAAACTGAAGGTGAAATGCAACTGGTTGCTATGTACCATACCATTTATGGTTCCTTTTTCTACCTTACTTTATAAACTAGCTGCATAAGAAACGCAACTTTTGCCACTCCAGATTACTGAATTTCATTAATCACAGAAATATGCCAAAAAAAAAATGCCTACAGCATCTTACAGTGGCTTGAATGAATATTTACCCCCTCTGACTGATTTACATTTTGTAATGTTGCAACTTGAGATTAAAATGCATTTGACTGAGGACTTTATGGATTAATCTACACAACACGTTTAAACACTCTGAAAGCGCAAAATATTGTTATTGTGGCACAAAAATAAAACAAAAAAACAGAGCCATTTGCTGAGTGCACATGTATTTTACCCATGAGTCAATAATTGGCAGCGCCACCTCCACCAGAAATTTTCAAGTATTAACACAAATTTTTAAAAAACATTAAGGTCTGGGCTTGGTTTTTACCAGTTCCCCCACCCAGGCCAATTCTGAAATTTCTCTCCTACATGTAAAGATCAGTATTTTTTTGCTACAAAATTACTCAGAACCCCCAAACATTATATGTATTTTTTTTTTACCAGATAAAAGGTGATCGTTATTTTGTGTCACACGGTATTTGTGCAGCAATTTTAACACAATTTTTTGTGAACAAAAATACACTTTAATGCATTTTATTGCAACAAAAAAAACAACAATATAGAACCCAATTTTTTGGCAACATAGATGCCCAACATGTCACGCTTTAAAATTGCCACGTTTGCGGAATGGCGCCAAACTACGGAACTTAAAAATCTCTATACGCAACGCTTTAAATGTTTTTACAGGTTACCAGTTCACCGTTAGAGGAGATCTAGCACTAGAATTCTTGCTATCGCCAGAACGTTCATGGCGATGCCTCACGTGAGAACACCCTTTACATATGCAGGTGAGACTTACGTATACGCTTGCTTTTGCTTGCAAGCACAAGGGAAGGGGGATGCTTTAAACAATTTTTTTTACACTGTCCCTTTAATTTTTTTTTTTTTTTGTGTTTTTTTGTGATCATTTATATTCCTATCACAAGAATACCTTGTGACATTAATAAGGCATGACATGTCCTCTTTATGGGAGACATCTGGGGTTTATAAGACCCCAAATCTATCTTCTATACTGGAAAGCAGGAGAAGAAAAAAAAGAGCTTTCCACGAAAAAAAATGTCATCTGCCAGAACCAAAGTGACGTAACGTCGCTTTCAGCCTCCCAGGGTCATAGAGATGGCCAAAGACCATCCGGTCTTTTTCCAGCTCTGTGGTAACCTGGCAGCACCCCTGGATCGTATCTCGGGCTCTGGGATCACACAGGACAGCCCAGGGAGGAACCAGTGGGCGGCTAATCAGCTGCTAGGATGGCTTTTACAATAGAGAATTGCTGGCTGAAAAAAAAAAAAAAAAGATATCTGGATGATGCCTGTAGCTGCAGGAATCATCCAGATATCTCCACTTCAAGTCCAGGACATCATATGGGTGGGAAGTGGTTAAAATACCTCAGTCTAGCTTTGATTGTGCCATTGTCCGGCTTTTCCAAATCTCAGTGCTCTTCCTGTTTGAAACAACTTTTTACTAGAATTTCTTGCTTTCGGCTCTATACATCTTGCCCCTAATCCTGCCAAATGTTTCTGTGCCTGCCTGCCAATGAAAAGCAACTCCACAGCACAACACTACTACCACAATGATTTAAAGTTAGGTGGTGATCACAGTTAGCTGTGAGGCAAAATTAAAATTTAGGTCTTATCATACAAGGACCTTTTTCTACATGTATGCTCTGTCTCCTGCATATTTTCTCACAAACCCCAATGTGATTGGACATTTTTTTTTTTTTTTTAGCAATGTCTTTCATCTTGTGACACTTCCATAAAGCCTGGCTTTTGTGTCTCATAGACGGTGTCTGCTATCTCAGCTGTGGATCGCTTCTTGCTCAGAGTTACCCCTGACCAGTGTGTTACTTCTCTGAATAATCAGCTTCTCACATGGGCACTGAGTCACTGTGGTTAATATTATCTAGGCAAAGTTACAATTGTTCTATATTCGATCTCTGATTTAACATTGGATATAATTGGATATAAATGTTGCTCTGGAAAATATGTTTTCAGAAGAAGAGGTCACCAATAGCAGTCTATTATTCCTTGGTTTAGGATTCTTTTAAAACATTTTATGTAAAACTGTAGTATGCTACTTCTTTAAAACATTGTTGCCAAAGAAGCTACTAAAAGTATATTTAAAAAAAAAAAAAAAATGATACAAAACCCAGCTGAAGGGCATTACTTACAGTCTTTTGATGCCAGATTCCTGTGGGTTGGGTGCTTTGGAATTAATAATAGGTGATGTTTGTGGAAGCTTGGTTTCCTCATCTGCTTCTTCGCTGGAAAAAAATTCAACATTTCAGTTAGGTTGGTGGCACATGTATTATTTCATTCCTTGTGACTAGTGCTCCATTAGGTTTGCTCCAGTGTTGTGCCACTCCATCTTCTCTCCTGCACATCATACAGGGCTATAATGTACAGAGCAAGGTAACTGAATAGACACAAGCAATGGCCACAACTAGACACAGGTGTTTTTATTCAACTAAAAGCAATTCTGTATTCTTACAAGAAACACAGTAATGCACTGTATAACAAGTATGACAAGGTGCCTACCCATACTTTCTAAGCACTGCCCATTGCTCCAATCTGCCATTAAAAATACAGTAAAACATTAGATTGAGTGTAACTTAGTCTGAGAGTGTTTTGCAAGACAAGCAACATTTTTTTAATAAATTGTGACTTGATAAACAAGCGATGTCTTGATATACAAGTTTTGTCACATCACAACTGAGTATAAAAGAGAAGAGAGGCGCCTCTAAGTGTAGCAATTTGGTTACATTTAATAAAGGTACAACATTTAGCAACTCACATGGTTGATGATTAAAACAGGCACATCTAAGTATGCAGGAATCGGGGTAAAGCTGTCCACATAGAACATTCTCCGCACCGCCATCATCCCTTCCACGCTGCACTCCCCTAGCGCTTCAAGCCTCGCTTTCAGATTGCTCTACTTCAGGGTGGTCTTCCCAGTCACGATTGCAGACTGACAGCGGTGAGAGCCGGTGGTGCGGAGGATGGTCTATGTGGGTATCTTTACCCCAAATGCCTGCACTCTTAGATGTGCCTCTTCTAGTCAACCATATGAGTTGGTAAATGTTTAACCTTCATTAAATGTAACGATATTGCTACACTTAGAGGTGCCTCTCTTCTCTTTTAGACACCGTAGCTCCTGCTGGATTTTGCTTCTAATCCCTTTGTGGAGGCTGCATTTTGTGGATGGACATTTTATGGTTACACAACCAATACTATAATCTTTTTTATATGAACTATAAACTGAAGGAGTTATGAATAAATGGTTGTGGAATGAATCATCTGAGTTTCCCTTATTTCTTATGGGGAAATTCACTTTGATATAAGAGTGCTTTGGATTACCAGCATGTTTCCGGAACAAATTATGCTCGCAATCCAAGGTTTTACTGTACTGATTTTCAGAAACTTGGTTTTTGCGTATGGCTTGGACACTAACCCCCCCATGGGATATCACTTATCGCAGCAACTGGCAGCAGTGCCATGGATTGCTGCATAGTGGGAGGCAGGAGAGAATGTGCAGGGTGTTTTATATAGTATAAAAGTAAAGTATGATAGGGATTGAGCAGAATATGCTGAAGAAAAGAGCAGTTATTCTAGGATGCCTGTTATACAGTGCATGTTACATTATTTTTAGTTTCTGTTAGACTACAAAGCTGCTTTAACAAGTGTTCATCAAACTGGTCACAGGTATAATCTCTGCTAGAGCAAGGGATTGAGGACTGCGAAACTCTAGGACAAACCACTAAAGCTGGCCATACATTATACAATTTTCTTATTCCATTTTCTTTAGATTTACTTTCAACTATGTAGTGCAAGGGCCTGGATTTTTGTCTTACCGTAAAATCCTTTTCTCTGAAGTTCATTGACAGACACCGCTCCATATAATTTTTGACCACTGGGTTATGCTGCCCCCTACAGGAGTAGAACACTAGGCAGGAAAAAGCGTTATCACGCCTATGGGGTCGTCCCTGCAGGCATACACCCATACACTCTGCTATAGGCTTCAGTTTCGTTGCAAGCAGTGTTTAGAGGGGAAAACCCCCACCCCACTCAAGATAGAGGAGCGGGTGCTGTGTCTGTGAATGAAATTCAGAGAAAAGGATTTTACGGTAAGACAAAAATCCAGTTTTCTCTATCATTCATTGACAGATGCAGCTCCATATAATTATTGACCATTGGGACGTCCCAAAGCAGTATTTACATGAGGGGTGGGAAAACATTGCAGAAAAAGAACGTAATTCCCAACAAGGCTAGAACTTTAGTCAACCAGAGAATATAGAGTTCAACCAGGAACAACAGGAGCTCACCTGGACAAACACCCTCAAAGAGAATAAGTCTCTTTCAAACAGCAGCCTGCAAAACCTTGCAGCCAAAAGAAGCATCCGAGGATGCCAACACATCTACTTTAGAAAATGTTGTGAATGTTTGCACAGACGACAAATTTGCCACCTTGCAAACTTGTATCACTGACGCCTGATAGCGAAAAGCCCAAGAAGCACTCAGCGCCCTAGTAGAATGCACCTTCACAGGGAAAAGTGAAACCTGACCCTTCAGCGTATAGGCCTGAACCACCGTCTGCCTGATCCACCTAGAAAAGCAGACGGAGCCAATCCCTTTCTATGTCCTTCCGTAAGGACAAAAAGAGAATCTGACTTCCTGAAAGATTCAGTAGCCGCCAGGTAAACCCGAATTGCCTGAACCACAGCCAAAGAATGCAAAGCAATTTCCTTAGGTTGCTTGGGCTTAGGACATAAATAAGGCAGCACAATGTCTTAATTTAGATGAAAATCAGAAACCACCTTAGGAAGAAACGACTGATTACGTCGAAGTACCACTTTATCTCTTGGACCACCAAATAAGGCGAACGGCAGGAAAGAGCTGCCAATTCTGATACTCTGCAAGCAGAAGTAATACCAAAAAGGCAACCTTCTGAGACAAGGTAAGCAGAGGAATCTCCCCAATGTTCTCAAAAGGAGGTTTTTGAAGAACAGACAATACCAAATTCAGAACCCACAGAGGTAACAGGGATCGCCTTGGAGCGGCCACATGACGGGCCCCTTGGATAAAAGTGCGAATCAACGCATGCGAGGCTAAAAGATGTTGGAAAAACACAGCCAGGGCCGACACTTAGCCTTTAATAGCATGGGGCCAACTTCTGTTCGACACCTCTTTGAAGGAAAGCCAAGATCCTAGCTACCGAAAAAAGGCGAGGATGGACCTTCATGGAGTCACACCATGAAAAGTACGATTTCCACATACAATGATAGATCTTCCAGGAAGTAGACGTCCTGGCCTTCAACAGTGTAGGAATCGCTGAATCAGAAAGACTTCTATCCTTCAACACCTGGCTTTCAACAGCCACACTATTAAAGCCAGCTACTGTAAAGCAGGATGGAAGATCAGCCCTTGAGACTGCAGATCTTCCCTGAGAGGAAGTCTCCAAGGAGCATCGGTGACCAATCTTACCAGATCTGGGTACCAAGACCAGCGAGGCCAGTCTGGAGCCATCAGAATGACTGGAATCCCCTGCGCCTCTATTTTGCGCAGAAGTCTCGCAGGAGTTTCAGTGGTGGAAACACATAGATCAGCCCATAATGACCCCAAGGAGCCACTAGTGCTTCTACGGCGTCGGCTAGGGGATCCTATGACCTGGCTACAAACCTTTGAACCTTCTTGTTGAGCCGAGAGGCCAACAGGTCGACACTGAGTGTCCCCTACCAAGCACAAAGGAGATGAAACACCTCCGGGTGTAGAGACTATTCCCCCTGATGGCTCAGGTAGTCCTCCTGCCAGTTTTCCACACCTGGGATGTGTACCGCGGAGAGAGCTGAAACAAAAATTCTCTGCCCATTTCAAGCTCTCGGCCACCTTCTGGGCTGCTAAGACACTCTTGGTGCCCCTTGATGATTGATGTAAGCCACGGCTTTGGCATTGTCCAATTGAACTCAGGCTGGACAACCTTGTAGACAATTTGTCCAGTGACAAAGGCAAAGCGTTATTGCCCTTAGTTCCAGAACATTGATCAGTAGTCTGGACTCTTCCAGTGTCCAAGACCCCTGGGCACACAGCACTCCTCCCCAGCCAGACAGGCTGGCGTTCGGGGTGACCACGGTCCAATACAATGGAAGGAAAGACTTGCCCTGGCGCAATGCCAACAAGTGAAGCCCCCATAGAAGAGCAGTCTTTGTGTTGTGACTCAACCGACTGTGTTTTCTTGGAACCCCCAGAAGAGCTAAATGGCTTAGCTCCTTTCTCCTGTGACCCGGAGGAAAGGTCTGCCTATGAGCAGTAAATGAAGACCCCTGTCTATTACGCGGTGCCTTGCCTTTGGTGGATTGGGAAAGAAGAGTACTCTTCCCACCAGTAAGGCCTTTGATCAACTCATCCAGGGAGGATCCAAACAACCTGTCCCCTGTAAAGGGAAGAAAGAGCCTTTTTGGAAGGCTGGTCCACAGACCAGACCAGATTTGTAGCCACACCATGCGTCTAATAGCAACCCCCACCGCTGACACTCTGGCTACCAGTGGAGCCGCATCAAGTGACACATCACATATGTACAGAAGGGCTTGGACCATTTGTTAGCTCTATTAGGCCCGGCGAGAGCTGCTCTGTTTCCGAGACACCTTTCAGCAACTCCGCCCATTCCGTTATGGTCTGTGACACCAGAGTGATCGCAAATACCGGTTTCAGTATTGAGCCCGCTATCACATGCAAATGGCGGGACAGAGACTCAACCCATCTATCCATGGGGTCTGTAAATACCGGGGGCTCCTCCAAATTTTTACATTGATGCAGAGCGAAACTAAAGCAAACCTGCGCCCCCCATGGCGTGCCATGCGGTCTCCAGGACCCCCCAGGGGGGTCATTAGACAGTGGCATTGGGGGGTCCCCAGGAGGGGCTCCTACCAGGATAAACCTCCCCCCCCCCCGCAGCGGCCGCAAAACATCTGCCCCCCTGAGGTATGCATGTGGGGGGGAAAAGCCTAAGGGGGGGCCTGGTATCACCGAGAAAAAACAACGTTAGCGCGCTAAAAACCACCAGCATATAAAGGGTGAACAGAGCAATTAAAATGGGGAGAGGGAAATGGGGGATGGGAACTGTCACAAGACAAGGGCAAATAGGAAAATCATATACATAAATAAGAAAAGGTACCATAAAGTTCATGAATGAACAGTCCTGGATTAAAATGTTCAAAGGCACTGAGCTGCTCTCCACAGAAAAGAGGAATTCTGAAGTGAAACGACAAAAAGAGAGAGAAAAGCGCTCTAAGTGCAGACAATATTTATTTTAAAACAAAGGCATAAGTTGTAGCAACTCACTAGAAGCCAGGATAAATGAGCTGTATCAATTCAAAGGATGTAAGAAGCTCCTCTGGGGGGTGCCATCCATCCACACATAAGGCAGTCCATGGCTCGATCGCCAGTCACAGGAAGGAAGGAAGCTGGCTAATTCCTGCAGCAGTCAGCGTCCGGAACAGCGGCTACGATGTGCGGGTGAAGGATGTTATGTGGCCACGTCACCAGGGAATGTAAGGTATGCACGGCATGCACGACGCGTTTCTGAGCATGCGCCAGGTCCCGTACGGACTCTCGCGCTCTTTCATCAGGTGCTCCTGTTAGCTCTTACCTTACATTCCCTGGTGACGTGGCCGCATAACATCCTTCACCCGCACATCGTAGCCTCTGTTCCGGACGCTGACCGCTGCAGGAGTTAGCCGGCTTCCTTCCTTCCTGTGACTGGCGATCGAGCCATGGACTGCCTTATGTGTGGATGGATGGCACCCACCAGAGGAGCTTCTTACATCCTTTGAATTGATACAGCTCATTTATCCTGGCTTCAGGGCCGTCTTTAAGGCAGTGCAAAAGGGGCAGCTGCCCTGGGCCCCATCATTGTTGTGGGGCCCAAAGCAGCTGCCTCATACTTGCCAACCATCCCTGTTTAAATTCCCTTAAAGTTTTAGTCCCATAGCTGCCCAGCTCTGCCCTATTGCCATGTTCAGATGACTCACCTGCAGACCCTGTGTTTACCTGTAAATAACCTGCAATGATATGTAAATTGTGTGGCATTAATATGTAAATAGCCGCGAACCAGCTGAATTGATATGTAAATAGAGGCAGCATTCATATGTATATCATGACACCCTGAGGTCATATCCACCTTCACTTCTGTTGAATGCTGCCCACTGGGGAGGTAAAGGCTTGAAAGTCCTGTCTACAACTGAGGTCATTAAGCCTACCATCAGCCTGTTCTGCAAAGGTAAGCAAATTGGAGGGGGAACCTTTTTTCAAAACACCATGGTGGCACAGCACCCTGAATTTTGGTGGATGTGAATACGCACATCTCAGCAGATGCGTGAAGGTGTCATTAACAATGAATGCCACTGCTGTGTACCAGGTGAAGGGCAGCACATTTCTGTGGTGTCAGGAAAGCAATTTTGCATGTTTTCCTGACACAAGAAATGTGAATGCAGGCTAAATGTCTCAGTTACATTGGTGGTCAGTGTAAATCTTCTCATTACATTGGGCTTGGTGAAAAATCCTTTCATTCACAGTGGTCAGTGTAAATGTCCCCCTTACTTTGGTTGTCAGTGTAACTTCTTCATTACATTGGTGATCAGTGTACATTTCCCTTTACAGTGGTGGTAAGTGCAGAATTGCCCTTACATTGGTGGTCAGTGTAAATCCCCCCTAACATTGGTGGTCAGTACAAATCTCTTCAACAATGGTTGTCAGTGTAAACTCCAGCTTACATGGAGGTCGTTGTATATTCCCCCTTACACTGGTGGTTGGTAAAAATGCTCCTATTACATTGGTGTCAGTGTAGAAATCCCTCTTTATATTGGTGGGGGGCGTAAAATCACCCATTGCATTGTGGTCAGTGCAAATTGCCCCTCACATTGGTGGTCAGTGTAGAATCCCCCACTATATACTTGCCAAAGATTTCCTGCTTTGCTCTACATGATTCAGAGTCCTAGTATCCCTAGGAGTTTTCTATCTATTGATGGGTCCCCTCACCTCCCCAGTCCATGGTGTGCACCAAGAAACCAATCAGTGGGCAGTAATGATGTGCACTAACCTCTTGCAACCAATTATTGATCGGTAAGGATGTACAGTAACCTCTAGCAACCAATCAGTGAGCAGTAATAATATGCAGTAACCTCTAGTAACCAATTAGTGAGTGGTAAGGATGTTCAGTAACCTCTGGCAACCAATCAGTAATCTCTAGAAATCAATCAACAAGCAGTAGTCATGTGCTGTAACCTCGAGCAAATAAACAGTGAGCCATAGTGCGTGCTGTAACCTCTAGCAGTCAGTCAGTGAGAAGTAATGATACACTGTAACCTCTGGCAACCAATTGCAATTGCTGCCTGATCTGATTAAGTAAACTGATTTTGAGTCTAGCTGCTGTTTATTGTATGTCTCAGAGAAGGTGGAGAGCGAAATTGCATGGGGGGCCCAAGAAAATGTTTGCCCAGGGTCCAATCAATGTTAAAGACGGCCCTGCCTGGCTTCTAGTGAGTTGCTACAACTTATGCCTTTGTTTTAAAATAAATATTGTCTGCACTTAGAGCGCTTTTCTCTCTTTTTTGTGGTATCACTGAGAGGCCTGGGGAACAGAGGGATACCCGAGGGTCCGACTTTCCCAGGCAGGGGCCCACGTCCACCCTGAGACTGCCAGAGAAATGGGGGCACACTTACCATACCAACGGCATCAGGCGTCGAGCTTTAAAACAGACTACCTCCCCACCCAGGGTGGGGGTGCTGACGGCCAGGGGGTACGCTGCGACTCCGGGCAACCCAGGTTGTATGCGTCTCGGCGAGGTGTTTCACTCGCAGGCCAGCCCCCGTCCATTGGGGTTCTGTTGTGGCAAGGCCTAGTGCTGGACTATGACCTGCGCATGCTCGCTGGCCGGGTAGGGAGACCTTAAGGATCTAGCATATCCAGTCTGAAACTCAGCCAGCTGTTGCTTGTAGTTCTCTCAGGAACAAAAATAACTAAAAACTAAAGTCTTACAAAAAGGTTTCCAAAAAAAAAAAAATAGCTAAGACCGAAGTCCCAGCAGGGAAATAGGTCTTACTCCTAAACTAGGCAGAAACAAACTGAAGCCTATAGCAGAGTGTGTGGGTGTATGCCTGCAGGGACGGCCCCATAGGCGTGGTAAAGCTTTTTCCTGCCTTGTGTTCTACTCCTGTAGGGGGCAGCATTACCCAAGGGTCAAGAATTAGATGGAGCTGCGTCTGTCAATGAACAATAGAGAAATTTAGGTTTGACCCCATATTATACAGTGGGGGGGGGAAAGGGTATTTGATCTACCTGCAGTTTTTGTAAGTTTGCCTACTTACAAAGAAATGATGAAGGGTCTATAATTTTTATCATAGGTGTATTTTAAATGATAGAGACAGAATATCAACCAAAAATAAAAATAAACCACATAAAACAAATGATATAGATTAAATTGCAGTTCAGTGAGTGAAATAAGTATTTAATCCCTAAGCGAAACATGGCTTAATACTTTTTGGAGAACAGCGGAGAACAGCGGTGAAGCACAGAGGTAAGACGTTTCATGTAGTTGGTGACCAGGTTTGCACACATCTCAGGAGGGATTTTGTTCCGTTCTTCTTTACAGATCTTCTCTAAATCCTTAAGGTTTCTTGGCTGTCACTTGGCAGCTCAAAGTTTCAGCTCCCTCCATAAATTTTCTATAGGATTAGAGTCGGGAGACAGACTAGGCCCTCCATGACCTTAATGTGCTTCTTCTTGAGCCACTTATTTGTTGCCTTGGCGGTATGTTTTGGGTCATTGTCATGCTGGAAGACCCATATATGACCCATCTTCAGTGTTCTGGCTGAGGGAAGAAGGTTTTCATCCAATATTTTACAATACATGGCCCCATACATTGGCCCCTTTATGTGGCTATGTCAGTCTGTACCTTTAGCAGAGAAACAGCTCCAAAGCATAAGGTTTCCACCTCCGTGCTTGACTGCAAGGGATGGTGTTCTTAGGGTAATAGTCAGCATTTTTCTTCCTCCAAACACAGTGCGTCCCCCTCCTCAAGAAGGCACACGCACATGTACAGTCATGCCAATGAACATCTAAATGATTCAGAGAAGGATAAGGAGAAAGTGCTGTGGTCAGATTAGACCAAAATTAGGGTCTTTGGCATTAACCCGGCTCGCCGTTTTTGGAGGAAGAAAAATGCTGACTATGCACCCAAGAACACCATCCCTACAGTCAAGCACAGAGGTGGAAACATTATGCTTTGGGACTGTTTCTCTGCTAAAAGGTACAGGCCGACTTTGCCCCATTGAGGGGCCAATGGATGGGGGCCATGTATTGTAAAATATTGGAAGAGAACCTTCTTCCCTCAGCCAGAACACTGAAGATGGCTCGTGGATAGGTCTTCCAGCATGACAATGACCCAAATCATACGGCCAAGGCAACAAAGGAGTGGCTCAAGAAGAAGTACATTAAGGTCATGGAGGGCCTAGTCCATCTCCAGACTTTAATCCTATAGAAAATTTATGGAGGGAGCTGAAACTTCAAGTTGCCAAACGACAGCCAAGAAACCTTCAGGATTTAGAGAAGATCTGTAAAAAGAAAAAAAAAAAAAAAAAAAGAGAGAGAGAGTGGAAGGAAATTCCTCCTGAGAAGTGTGCAAACTACAAGAAACGTCTTACCTCCGTGCTTGCCAACAAGGGCTTCAAGGGCAACAAGGAAATACTTATTTCCTCCCACTGTATTGTTTTGGTAAACCAAAAGACTGGTACACACCACTAGTTTTTTCATTTAACCGGACCAAAACGGACAGCTCCAGTCGGAGCCGCTGTACTAATAATCCAGTTAGTACAGTGATCTCCCCTGCTGTTCTTATGTGTTCTGATAGGGGGACGGCCCACCACTAGAACACTCCAATCAGCGCTCTCAGCCATTGGCTGAGAACGCTGATTGGGAGCCAGTCGGCTACTGGTTTTCCAGCATGCTCATCCGATAGAAGCCAGCCAAACGGCCAGCTTTTGTCGGACCGGCTGCCTTACACACGGGCCGAATGTTAGTCGCTTTTTATTTAACCGACCAATGTCACCTGCCGTGTGTTTGGGGCTTGAGGGGAAACTGTAAAAGATAATTGTAGAATGTATGGCCAGCTTACGATCACCGTAATAGCTCAGGACTAATCACAACAGCCAGAGAATGATCACGGCTACAGCCAGAAAGTAACCAACCTCACTACAGCAAAGGACTAATCACCATTACAGTCAGGCAGTGACCACTATTTAGCACACTATAACTAGGGAATGACTGCCATATACAATAATAGTCAGGGTATAACCATTATAATAATTCCAGTACAGCCAGGGATTGCTAGAATGTATTTACTATAGAGAGGTAAAGATCACCACCATTACCACAAGACCTATAAAATGACAGAGTATTACCATTAAAGTCAAAGTCGTTTTTGGAGCCACTGCCTCAATTTAGAACACATGCATTAGGCTCTGTCTCATTACTACCTTTTATAGTAAGCAAGTTCCTCTTGCAGCATGAAAACCTTGGCTTTCAGCTCATTCCTCTCATGTAAAACATCTCGCAGCTCTTGCAATGTAAACCTGGGCCGATTTGAATCTTTAAGGTCAAACAGCGTTTTGTCTGAATCAAAGATGGGATCTTCATTTATGGCTTCAGCCTGAAGAAAAGGTTAGAAGGTATGCATTGTATTAATAGCACTAAATGTGTGTAATTATGGCATAAACATTATAGTATTTTAACATCCTAAGCTTTTTTTTTTGTACTACTTAACCACTTCAATACCGGCACTTTCACCCCCTTCCTGCCCAGGCCAATTTTCAGCTTTCCGTGCTATTGCACTTTGAATGACAATTGCGCAGTTATGTAACACTGTACCCAAAATAAATTTTATCATTTTGTTCACACAACTAGAGATTTCTTTTGGTAGTATTTAATCTCCGCTGGGTTTTTAATTTTTTTGCTAAATAAACGAAAAAATGACTAAAAGGTTTCTCTTTGCTTCAGTTATAACATTTTGCAAATAAATAATTGTTCTTCATAAGTTTAGGCCAAATGTATTCTGCTACATTTCTTTGGTGAAAATAACTCAAATCAGTGAATACTATTTAGTCTGTAGGAAAGTTATAGAGTCCACAAACTATGGTATTTATCTGAAAATCAATCCTGATTTGACAGGACAGTACAAATATCCCCCAAATTACCCCTTTTTGGAAAGTATAGTCCTAAGAGGCATGGTGGGTTTTTTGAAGTTGTAATTTTTTGAAAAAATATGAAAGAAAAAAATAAAACGGAATTGTTGTAAAATCTTACCTGTAAAATTCCTTTCTCTGAGTCCTCTGACAGTCGCCGCCACCTCTAAATCATCACTGTTGGGTATTGACTTCCCATCCGCAGGAATAGCTAGGCATATAGACTTAGTCCAAAGACAAAAGGCATTAGCATATACACACCCATGGGGGCTGTCCCATCTGGTCAATACCCCCCCTGCATCACCACTCCCAACTCAGTTTGGTAGCATAGCAGTAGGTAATAAGAACCCCAAAAGAGGGGCGGGGGCGGCGACTGTCGGAGGACTCAGAGAAAGGAATTTTACAGGTAAGATGTTACAAAAATTCAGTTTTCTCTTACGTCCTCCGACAGTCGCTGCCACCTCTAAGTCATCACTGTTGGGATGTCCCAAAGCAGTATAGACATGAGGGGTGGGAGACGCAACCGTAGAAAAGCAACGCAGTACCCACATCAGAGAAAGGAATCTTGCATGCACTGTAAGAGAACCAACTGGGCAACAGAAAAAAACAATGCTCAACAGGAGCAACAGCCCAGGAAAGCAAATGCCAACAGCCAGGGACCCAGAAAAAACTCAAGGGTCCATCATGGCACTGCCGCACTGAGAACATTGCGGCCAAAAGAAGCATCAGCTGATGCCAGAACATCTACTTTGTAGAATTTGGAAAAAGTGTGCACCGACGACCAAGTCGCAGCCTTGCACACCTGGGCCACCGAGGCCCGATGCCAATAGGCCCAGGATGCACTCAAAGACCTGGTAGAGTGCGCTTTAACAGGGAAGGGCTGAACCCGTTCCCTCAAGGCATAAGCCTGCTCAATGGTCTGTCTGATCCATTTGGCAATAGTTGCTGCAGACGCAGCCATGCCCTTCCGAGATCCCTCAGGAAGGACAAATAGGGAATCCGTCTTCCGAAAGGATTCCGTAGACGACAGGTAAACCCTGATCGCCCTTACAACATCCAAGGAATGCAAGGCAATCTCCTTAGGATGCTAGGCTTCGTACAAAGCGAAGGCAGGACAATGTCCTCATTAAGGTGGAACTCAGAGATCCCCTTGGGAAGGAAGGATGGGGGGGTGTTCGCAAAACCACCTTATCCTTGTGAATTAGCAAGTAAGGGGAGCGGCAAGACAACGCCACCAGCTCCGACACTCTGCGAGCCGAAGTGATCGCCCCTAGAAAAGCAACCTTTTTCGACAGCAGAGGCAATGATATCTCCCTGATGTTTTCAAAGGGAGCACGCTGTAACACGGACAGAACCAAGTTCAAGTCCCATGGAGGTAAAGGCTCCTTCCTGGGAGGAGCCAAATGTCGCACACCTTGAATGAAGGTGCGCACCAAGGAATGAGACGCCACAGGGCGTTGGAAAAGGACAGCCAGTGCAGACACCTGGCCCTTTATCGTGGCCAGCGTCAGGCGCTGATCCACGGTCCGACCACTGGAAGAGACAGAGTTTGATCGCTCGTAACCCCAGCACATTTATCGGGAGGGAGGACTCCTCCTCCGACCAAGTGCCCTGGACAGACAGGTTGCCCAGAACTCCACCCCAGCCCGACAGGCTGGTGTCCGTGGTAACCACCGCCCACACCAAGGGACGGAAGGACTTGCCTTCCACCACCGACGGGGACCGGAGCCACCACAGAAGAGCCAATCTGGTCTGATGACTCAAGGAGACATGCAGATCCAAGGACTGAGGCAGTCTGTCCCACCTGGCCAGGATCTCTGTCTGGAGAGCCCGCGTGTGGAACTGAGCAAAGGGTATCGCCTTGAAGGCCGAAACCATCAACCCCAGGCCCCGCATAAGGGTCCTGAGTGACGAGGACGGGTTGTCCCTGAGGGACCTGAGCTCGTCCCGCAAAGTCCGGAGCTTGTCCCCCGGCAAGAACACCTTTGCCTGAGCAGAGTCCAGAACCATTCCCAGGACTCCATTCGAAACTTCCAAACACGCACGAAGCGGTTCAGCGCTTTCAGGTCCAGAATAGGACACATTTTGCCCTCCTTCCTGGGCACAGTGAACAGATTCGAACAAAACCCACGAAACCTGTCCCGATGAAGCACCGGGACAATCACTCCCTGAGCAAGCAGGTTCTGCACCGCTTGATGCAAGTCCTGCAGACGCCCCGGAAGCAGATGAAGATTGGGAGGGAAAAAATCTGTCCGCCGGCCGGGAAAGGAATTCGATCTTGTAACCTGATCGAACGATTTCCTGAACCCACCTGTCCGATATCCGGAGCAGCCAAGGTTGGAGGAAACCGCGCAAACGTCCCCCCACCCCTGAAATGGGTGAGGGCGCCCCTTCAGGCAGAGGTGGATTGACCTGCCGAGCCGGCATTGCCGGACTTCTGCTTACCCGCCCAGGGCTTCTTCTAGTTGCCCTGGGCCTTGAAGGGCTTGCCCTTGGATTGGTTCCGAAAGGCACGAAAGGACCCCTGATTGGATCTAGGCGCAGAACCCCGCTTGCCTCGAAAAGACTTGTTCTTCGGGTTCTGGGGCAGCAGAGTGCTCTTGCCCCCCGTGACGATTTTCACCAGGGTGTCCAACGCCTCGCCAAAAAGGCGAGAGCCAGCATAGGGAAAATCAGCAACAGTTTTCCTTGAGGACTGGTCGGCCAACCAGCTCTTCAGCCATATCAGTCGCAGGTTTAAGCACCGCGACACTAGAGAGGCGAGCCACCAAGGGGGCCTCATTCAAGGCTGCATCACACAAGTACATGACTCCTTGGTGGATCTGATCCACCATTTCCAGCCGGGCAGGTGGAACACCATCAGACACGAGATTGCTCCTAAGCATCTTAGTCCAATCAGCCACCGCCTGAACCACCAGAACGGACGCGAAAAACGGGTTTGAGCAACGAACACACCACCGTATAGGAATGGCGAGCTAGAGACTCCAACCGCCGGTCCGTGGGATCCCGGAAAACCGGGGTATCCTCAGTAGGAACCAAGGTAGCCTTGTTCAACACGGCCACAGTGTGATCTACCTGTGGAGGCACACACCATCGCGATTCCGTAGCCGGTGCAAAAGGATAAAGCAATTTGAACCGACTAGGTACCAGGAATGGACGTTTCAACGTGCACCACATTTCATTAACAGTGTAATGGAATTCTGCTGGGCAGGGGAAAACCTGCGCAGACTTGCGGGTCCTGTGCGTCCCAAACGAGGACACAACGCCCGGAGGACAGGGCTCATCCTCTAAATGTAAGGTGTCCTTTACAGACACAATCAACTCATCCATGGTCACCCGTTCTTCAGGCGACCCCGAGGAGGAGGTATCAACCCCCTCCATCTCAGCCTCCCCCTCAGACCCCGGGGGGTCCAAGGATGAGCGGGACCCTGAAAAGGGCACGCTCGCAGCAGCAGCCATATCCCCATCTGAATCAGAAGAGAGAGACAACCTGGGCCTCTTTCTCGCAGCCCGTTCAGACATCAGCATTTCCATATTTGCCACCAAAGTCGCCACCACAGCAGCAAGATCGGGTCGCAGCGGAGCCACAGGAGAACTGGGGCCCCCCAATAAAGCTGGAGGAAACTTGCATTCCTGAGAATCCATTGCTCAAGTTATCAGAACAAACTACAGTGCAATACAATATACTGTCCCCTTTAAGAACGCTGCGGTGTGCGCAGCCCACCGCTACTACTACAGTGATAAAAGACCCCCAAAGGAGAAAAGAAACTGAGCTAGAAGCGATAGCACAGAGGGAAATGGAGAGTGATAACCTGCAGAGCTCGCAGAGTGTTGCTACCGATGTCCTGCTGCTGATGGAAAGGAAGCGCTGCTGGAGTAGGCTGGACTATATGCCAGACCCTGGGAAAATGGCTGCCCCATAGGGATGCATTGGAGGCTACGCCAAAATGGCCGCCGACATGCGGCCGGACCGATCGTTCCACCGCCCACAAAATGGCGGCGAATGGCGCCAAAATAACATGCAGGATCGCCCCAGAGGAGCTACACATGTTAGCCCATAGTAAAGATGGTGGACCGCGCGAAAATTCGCTGCGGTCGCCGCACAATCAGAAAACGTCTGCACCCCCAACAATGCACCTAAGTGACACAGGGACAGGGACCCCCGGGCACACACAGTATCTGCACAAGCGATCCCCACAGGGATCGCACAGGGAGTCACACAGGCACAGACATGGGGAACACACAGCAACACAGACTGCCACCCCAGACAGAGGCCCCACACAGAAGTACTTACCTGTACCAGATGGCGTGGGGAGCCTCTAAGCACGGAAAGCCTCTGTCCTCATCTGACAGGGAGTGCCATGAGCCAGGGACATGACGCTGCAGCACCGCAGACGAGTCCTGTGAGGTAGCCACCTCACGGCTGCATCCCTGTAGCGAACAGGGATGGGTCGTTCGTAATGCCAGGGCGAACCATAGCTGAACGCTCGATGGCGGGCTGGGGGTCCATCTGACCCTTTTGCTCTGGAGAACCAGGGCGGTCAGTCCGAATCCCAGCACCGCATGATCCATCTTCATCCGAAGAGAAGACTAACACTAGAAGCTGACAAAATAAACAGCTAGTAAAGTAAGAGAAAAAACTGACATTTTCAAAGAAAATCAAATAAAAGATTAGGAAGGCTGAGACTGAAGCCCCAGCACAAGGTAAGCCTGACTATTCCTGACACTAGGCAGATTAAAACTGAGTTGGGAGTGGTGATGCAGGGGGGGAATTGACCAGATGGGACAGCCCCCATGGGTGTGTATATGCTAATGCCTTTTTTCTTTGGACTAAGTCTATATGCCTAGCTATTCCTGCGGATGGGAAGTCAATACCCAACAGTAATGACTTAGAGGTGGCGGCGACTGTCGGAGGACGTAAGAGAAAGATCATTTTTTTTCCCTATATGCTGTCACCAGTGGACTACAGCGTCATCGTATAACTGGTGTGGCCATAATGAGGGACACTGGCTGGTGACAGTACGAGAAAAAAAAAATACAAAAAACATTGGAATCATTTTTTTTCAAATTTTTTTATCCTTTATGTTTTATTACTTTTTTTCTGTTTTTTTTGTTTGTTTGTTTTTTTTTTTAACACACTGTGACCAGAGCAATAGTAACATTATACTTCTCTGGGGAAATGATCAGGATTTTTTGTACAGATTAGGATTGCTTTTAGCAGTGAATTACATTGCTATAAGCAAGCCTTTTACTGAATGAAACAGATTAATTCAGTTTGCTTTGTTGTGATTAGCTGTAATTCTGTGATTGGTCAAAGCTAATCACATGGTACAGATGGGCTGCGATTGGCCCTGTCTGTACCATGTGATCACATAGACCGAACACAGCTAGCAACACAGTTGTACACAATGGATGGCATGAGAGAAAGCCATCCATTGTTTACAACAGTCATGTAACCTGCTGTAACTGGTAACAGAGTTCACATGGCACCAGCGAGCAGCAAGCCAGTACACTGATCAGTCATCGGGGGTGTCCAGTGGACACAGCTAGTGACAGATCGAGCCACTGCGTGGCCCCGTGAGTAGAGAGCTTTCTGAGAGGATGTCATATGCCGGGCGGTAAGGTGTTAGGTTATTTAAGATTTTTAAGACGTTACAAAGATTCAACTGTTTGCTTTATTAGTTCAATCTACTGATGGACAAACTTATCTTTGTGATTTTCAATTGCAACAATAATTATAACAATAACAATATAAGGAAACCTAAGCATTGCAAGAAACTGAAACACTGAAAGGATCATTTAAACCAAAAACATAGTCCCCATTTTATTTTTAATAGTTCATAGATTACTCTCAAGTGTATTCAGTTCTGGTAAGCTCCTTAAAATCCTTTACTAAATATATACCTATAAAAGTTATTGCAAACCATTTACAAATGTTATCTTGAATTTTAGGCCTATTAGCATTTTAAAAACCAACTCTGGGCAAAAACAAAACACCCTCCCACCTCTGGCTGAATTCTAAATGCCCTTCTAACTTCCCTGAAGTCATGATCATGTGACATTCTGGTCCCAAGCCTCCTATCCTCTTTTGTTTACATCAGGAAGTGACAAGGACACTTCCAATTGGTGGGGGTGCAAGTTCCAGCGGTTGGGTCCTATAGTAGAGGCTTCAGAACACAGGGGGCGTCAAGGGGATCAGTCCCCAAGAAGTTACCAATTCAGTCCCCGGGGAAAGAAACAAGATTTCCAGAGCAAGAAAGAGGTGAGTATTTAAGACACAATCTTGTTATATGCCAGTATGGGGGGTTTGCAGAACCTACCCAGAAGAAAGGCAAGTAATTTACTATATATTGTTAAAATTAGATTTTTGCCTTGAAGCTTTGAGTGCTATTTGTGTTGTTTGTAGAAAGCCCATTTAGTAATGCCAAGAATTTCTTTGGTTCTAGCACTCAAACTTAATTACCTGTCATTTGGCACCGATTTTCAACATTTATAATGGGCATTATATATGGAACAAAATAGATCTATAGAATCATAGTCTCATGCCAGATAGTTCTCAGAGTAGGGACATAAAAATATATATATCTCAAAAAAATTGTCAATTAATTTAACTCTGATCTTCATGCAAACCATAATAAAGTATAGTAAACATTGAAAGCTTTTTTTCTGCATCATTCTTCATTTTGTAAAACCTGTATCCAGAGTGGCACTTTCTTAAACCCTTTGACATTATCTCAGGGTTCTCATATTAATCACTATCAGTGGAACCTAGAGGGACCTGAAGGCTGTCTTCCCCCACACCTAGGTGAACCTTATCGGACTACAACTCCCAAAAGCCCTTTGCCTATAGACAAGATGTGGCTTGGCTCCTCAGAGTCTGCTGTGCTCCTGCGGTTTGGCTTTTGGAAGAATGTTTTACTACATAAGTTACTTTACTTCACTGTCTGGGCCGCTAATGCCTTTTATTCAACTATGGGCATCCTCATCTCCAAGGCAACTTGTGCCTGCAGTAAGCTGTCTAGAGGAGTTTGGAACAGTGGCATAGTGAGATGAAGAGTGGCCGAGGGAGGCACATTGGTGATGGCAGCAATATCACTCCACTGGTGACATGCGAACCACTGTCCGTGTCCTGAGCTACTAGGCAACAGGGCAAATGCTGAACACACATTAAAGTGAAGGAGGCACAGCAGAGCAGAAAAAAAAAGCATTGCCTGCAGGACTACAGGAGTAGAGGTGAGGTGACCCAATTCCCCAGTACATGAACAGAGAAGAAAAAAAAACAAAAAAAAAAAAACTTACATACAGACAAGACGCCTGTTAGGAAAATAGAGAATATTGCCCAGAGTTAAGTTGATGCTACTATTACCTGCTCTTTTTTCTCTTCTCCGTTCTGCAGTTGCTGTCCTCTCAGTCTCTCTCTTAGCTTTCCGATTTCCAGTTTCATGTTAGTGGCCTCTTGTTCCTTTGCTTGGAGATATGCTTCCAGCTCCACCTTCTGTTCTATCAGCGACTTCCCTTGTGCCTCCACCACTGTGATGCGGTGTCTCAGGTCATGGTTAATCTTCATGAGTCGGTTCTGCTGTTGCTGCAACTGCATAGTTTACAAGAAAAATATACTATAGAACAAGCACATTTCAGTCTGTGACCTAATAACCCTTACTAGGAAACCCATTTATTGTGAGTTTTATATAATCCATTGCAACCATATTTAGTAAGCTTTTGGAAAAAAATTATTCTGGGTAGAACTACAACCTCCTGTCATATGACTATTTTCTGCATAAAAAAAACTCTTGCTGAGAGCACCTGGAGGCTGACATCTCCCTTGAGGAGGTCCAGGAGGCAATAGGTTGGCTCTAGGGTGGGAAAACCCCAGGTGCGGACGGCCCCCCGACTGAGTTTTATTCACAATTTGTGGAACTGTTGGCTCCCAAGCTTGCCTCCCTCTTTGCAGAGCTCTCACTTTATGTGTCTATGGAGGAAGCATTTATAGTGTTGGTTTCCAAACCCAGCAAGGACCTGCAGGAATGTGCATTGTGCAATGTTCCCTATTGAATGTTGATGTCAAAATTCTTGCGAAAATTTAGAGCTAGTCAACCTTTCTACGGTAATAGGGGACTTGATTCATGTGGATCAAAATAGGCTTCATGCCAGGGAAGGGAACTGATATCAATATACAACGCCTTTTCCCTAATATAACCCTTGTTATATACCAATATAACAATAATCCTGGTACTGGGGTAACTGCCTCGCTAGACGCCGAAAAGGTGTTTGACTCAGTCGAGTGGCCCCATCTCTGGGGATTCCTCCGCTGCTTTGGGTTTGAAAACAAATTGCTTAGTTGGATACAGATGCTCTATAGAGCTCCCAGGGCCCAAGTCCATACCAATGACTGGACTTGACCCTTTTGACTTGCATCGAGGTAAACGTCAGAGTTGTCTGTTGTTCCCTGCTTTATTTCTGTTGGCATTAGAACCTAATCCTAATTCGGGAATCGTCTACGGTCAAAGGAATTGAGCCTGAGTACACTGGAGGAAAAGATATCTTTATACAGGGACAACGCCCTGTTATCTTTTAACGATGCAGGCCAGTCGCTGTTAGCAGCTCTAAATGCTTTTTTATACCTATGGAGGCTTCTCCAGTATCCTTATTAACTGGTCTAAGTCTCTCCTCTTCCCTAGATAATAATGTGCATGTGACAGACAGTGAGCCCCTCCCAGCTACATTGGGTGGATGAACTTTGCTACTTGGAGGTACAGGTGACCAGGGATGTTCATCAATTCTTTGACTATAACCTAATCCCCCTCTTGTTCCTATATAAGGAGCAGTGACAGGTTTGGTCAGGTCTCCCTCTGAACCTTATTGGCCAAATCAATTTGCTAAAAATGATGATCCTTCCTAAATGTAACAGTTTTTCGGAACTGTTCAGTGTGGATCCCTAGCTCCATTTTTTAGTATATAGATCGCTGTGTAGGCCCCTTTATTTAGAATGGTTCTCTACCCCTTATCTGGCGAAATCTACACTACATCTTTCTACTAGTTTACGGGGGTTGGCTCTTTCAAACTTTCAGGTGTAATACTGGGCAGCGATGCTGGTGACGGTTTACTGGTGGTTTGAGAATTTTAGGTCCAATGCTGTTGTCTGGAGGCGACCTTTTTGGACTCCTTAGCTAATCTCTATAATATAGCGTATCGGGGGTGCAGAGCATATGAGACCGTACCAAATCAAACCCAAGCCAAGCTGAGAGTTTTGATGATAGCCCGGCGCCGATTCATGAAGCCTGGCCATATTTTCCCGGCCCAACCTCTTTGGGGGAATCTTACTCTCTCTCATTTTCCAGATATTCCTGACCCTCATTTGTGGGCAAGATATGGGGTAAGATTTTGGCTGATATAATGCCTTCTGGAGTTTTGCTCCCCTTTCTTTAGCTTTCTCATTGGTTCCGTTTGCAGTGGGAGATGTTATTTCGGTACTGTAAGCTGCGGCACGCGGCCAGGGCACGATTTCCACAATTGTCCATCCTCCAGGCTGATCCTTCTGAAGAGCTGCTGGACCAGGGAGACCTTCAAAAACCTTTTTCCTCCCTGTATAGTACACTGCTGTGTCAACTGCCCTAAGATAGAGTGCTTGTGGGAAATTTGGAAAGAAGATGTTCTCTCTCTGGATAAAGAGAATTGAGAGGACTGTCTGGAACAGGGTCCCAAGCTGGGTATCTCCTCCAGAGACAAGCTTATACAGGTCAAATTTCTGCACCGGGTCTATTATCTCTCGGATGTATCCGGGGCAGGACTCTTGTTCCCGCTGTCGCATACACCCGGGATCTCTTTTGGAAATGTTTTGGACATGTCCTAAGCTATCGGTTTTAGGTTTTTGAGTTGGTTAATCTTTGCCTACAACTATCATTACCCGTCTCACCAGATTTAGCCAGATGATGATGCACAACGGTCCCATCACTTAAAATTGTTAATTTCTTACCTCTTCCTGTATTATGACAAAAATTAGATCCTGCGGAAGTGGACTTCGGCAGAGTCTCCTAGGGTGGCATCCTGGGAGGCCATGATAGATGCTTCGCTTTCCATGTACAAGATCACCTATATGAACAGAGCATGTCCATGGAAATATGACAAAGTGTGGCTTTCCGGGACATCCAACTAGTGGGGTTACTATTTGTGTAACACTGTATAGTACTCCCTTATGTACTATGAGCTCTAGCTATTAGTACCCTGATTGGTTCTCCCTTTCTCCAACCCTTTTACCCTCCCCCTCCCACAGTGCTCTGCATCTAGTGGGCTTTGTTTCAAGTCCATTCCAACAGAAAGGGGAACAGCCGCTAATGGTAGTGAGCGAGGCTACTCTTTATTTTAAAAGGTCCAATAACAACCCTCAGGAACAACTCACAAGATATAGATATAACTTCAGCCACCTATAATTCTGGATCAATTGATCACTTTGTTATGATGTTTTTTGGTAACTCCAAAAAAATAGGTAACTTTTAGGTAACTCCAAGTACATGCTGTCAGGTTAACTGGCTCCTGTCTAAAATGTCCCTAGTATAAGTTTGTATGAATGTGAGTTAGGGACCTCAGATTGTAAGCTCCTTGAGGGCAGGGACTGATGGGAAACTACGTTATACTTTATATGTAAAGCATTGTGTAAAATTGTCTGCACTATATAAATACTTACAATAAATAAATTATAACATTTCTTTAGACAGTTTATGCCATGCACAAAAATGCATACATATGGCTTTTAAATTCCAAGTTGGATTCCGGTCAGCAAGTAAAAAAAAACAAAAAAAAAACAGCATACTAACTATTTGGCCAACTAGAGTTCAGCTTTAACAATGCAGTAAAAAGAGCAATGAGCAAGGAATCTTTCATTGACATCTCAAAAGCAGAAAGTAATAAAAAGACCTGAACAAACTCCAGGGTATATTTCCAGAATAATATTGAAGAAAAGAGTCAACATAAAAATGATAAGAAGGTTTTCTTTGTGGGTTTTTTTTTTGCCAAAGTAGGAAAGAGTTCAAACAAGTAAGGGTTTTTTTTTTGCCATCTATGTCCAATTTGGGAGACTTTCCTTCACTTCCTGCCCTGTAACAGGAAGTAAGTTAATCACTCCTATGTGAGAGAAATTCTCTTTATTGGAAGTGCAATAGGTGTCCCCATGAGAAGATTTCCCCTCTATTCCCTTTCAGGTGATGCATCAAAAATTTTGTTTGCCCCTTACTTTCAGTCCCAGTCACCAGAAAAACTAAACGGGGTAAAATCAAACCAATGGGGTGACATACAACAATACAAACCTGAAAAGGGGTTCTAACCTTTTCTCACGGTATCTAAAATTACAAAAAATGCATTTAGCTTTAGATACACTTTGGGGGAGGAAATAAAAACACAAAAATAAAGTTATGGACACCTATTTATAACAATGAGTTACTCTTACACAAGTTTCAGTGTGCTTTACAACTGTGAGTTGCGCTCCACTAATATTGGGAATCTGAAAGCACTGAAGCATGGTTTGTATTTTTTGACCCAATGTACCAAAGTTTTAAAAAAAGTAAAAACTGCACCAAAGAAACCAAGCAAGGGCATGCTCTTTTTCACATTTGAAAGCAAAAACCGACCATTAGACTTACCGGTAACGGTGTTTCTAAGAATCTTTCAGGACGGTAACACGAGAGATGAGAGGCTCCACCCTACAGGAAACACAATCAGTTCACAGCTGTTAAACCCCCCCCCCCTCCCCCCTCAGTTGTAAAAAAGGGATTCTCCAACCGATTCATAAGGGATATACAATCGCTTAGGTACTTACCACCTATTGTTTATATTCTTTCCTCACCCTTTTAACTGAGTGGGAAGTAGGCCTGCCATCCTGGAAGGTTCGTAGGAACACTGTTACTGGTAGGTCTAACAGTTGGTTTTCTCCTCTCACCTTCCAGGACAGCAACACATGCGAGGATAATAAAGTAACCACAGGCCTACCCTAGGGTGGGACCACCACCTGTAGTACCTTTCGGCCAAAGGCTAGGTCTTGCTGAGACAGTACCTTCACTCGGTAGTGCTTCATGAAAGTGTCACGGCTGGACCAGGTGGCTGCACTGTGAATCTGTTCCCAGGAAGCTCCCACTTTCTCAGCCCAGGAGGTTGCCAGTGCTCTGGCTGAGTGTGCTTTCAGTTTTGCTGATGCAGGGATACCTGAAATCTCATATGGCAATGGCTTGTCTGATCCACCTAGAGACTGAAGGTTTTGACGCTTGCAGTCTCTTCCTTGGTCCAAAGTAGAGGATCAAAAGGTGATTAGATCTCCTAAACTCCCTGGTCCTCTGTAAATAAGTCCTGTGAAAGGAAGATGCTACTTTGGGCCGATATAGAGGATCTGGCCTGAGAATAATCCTATCTGGGAAGATCAACATAAATGGTTCTTTAATTGAAAGACCTTGTAATTGCCCTATCTTTCTAGCTGTTGTGACAGCTAAAAGGAAGGCTAGCTTTAGGGTCAAAAACTTAAAGGGAACCACTTCCATAGGTTCAAAAAGGTTTCTAGATAACGCCTCTAGAACCCTAGTCAGGTCCCAAGGAGGGAACCTGTCTCTAGTGACAGAAGTAAAAATCTTTAAAGGTTCTTTTGCAAGTCTCGTGTCTAAAAAAACAAAACAGTGAGCTGCTATTTGTACCTGAAGGGTGTTAACTGTCACACCCTTTCTACCCCATCTTGTAGGAAATCCAAGATTATGGGGACAGAGGCGGAAGAAATTTGCTTCTGCCTACGCCAGGTACAAAATGTTTTCCAAACTTTTAAATATACTTTCCTCGTTACTGGTTTCCTCCTCAGAAGGAATGTGTTTATCACTCTGTCCGAGCAGCCCTTTAATCTAAGGATCTGGCGCTCACCAACCAGGCTGTCAACTGGAATAACTCTGGCCTGGGGTGCAAAACTGGACCCTGCAATAGTAGGTCTGGATGGTTCGGAAGCATCCAAGGAGGTGCCACTGATATCGCCCTCAGGGTCACAAACCAGCCCTCCTTGGCCACCAAGGCGCAATTAAAAGGAGGCGGAGGCCCAAGGAACAACTGAGCTTCTGTAAAACTCAAGGGATTAGAGTTAGAAGGGGAAGGCAATAGGCTAAATCGAACTGCTATATCTGGGCCAGAGCATCCAGGGTCACCATCCCACTTTCCCGTGAAAGGGAGAAGAATCTCCTTACCTTTCGGTTTTGTAGGCTGGCAAATAGGTTTATTTCTGGGCAGCCGAATTTCCAGACTAGTGTCTGAAATACCTACGGATTCAGCTCCCACTCCCCCTGTCTTACTTGATGGTGGCTGAGGAAATCTGCTTCCCGGTTGCTTTCCCCTTTTATGTCAATGGCCGACAGGAAGATCTCCCTTCCTTCGGCCCAGCCTAGGATTTCCTTGGCTAGTTCCAAAAGGAGTCTGGACTTGGTACCTCCTTGGTGATCCAGGTAAGCTAGTGTTGTAGCATCATCGGAGCAAACGTGAATCTCCATGCCTGAAATTAAACTCTCGAAGGCTCTTAGAGCTTTGCCCACTGCTCTGAGTTCTCTGAAATTGGAAGAGGACTGGGCTACTTCCTTGCCCCAGGTGCCCTGGGATTTGGCTTCCTCTAGATGAGCCCCCATTCCCAGGGGCTTGCGTCTGTTGTGACTTTCAGAGGGCTCCACTGACCCCAAGGTCTGCCCTACTCCAAATTGCTTGGTATTGACCACCACTTGAGGGGAGCTTTTACCTGAGGGGGAGGATCACATTTTCGTCCAGGGACTCAACCTTTTTGTCCCAGGAGGAAAGGTGGAAGAATTTAAGGTCTCTTGAGTGTAACTGCACCCAAACCACTGCTGGGATGCTGACTCACATGAGTCCAAGAACTCTCAGGTTCTCTCTCCTGAGGGGGCGACCATCAGCCCTCTTACTAAAGAGACTACCTTTTCCACCTTTTCCCTTGGAAGGAAAAGACTTTGTACCTGTGAGTCTATCCGGTACCCTAAATAGGTCTGAACCTGGGCCGGCTCCAGGGATGACTTTTCCATGCTGACCAACCAGCCTAGCGTCTGTAGAACTGTTAACACCTTCTTGGTGTTTGATCTCACCTGGTCTGCCGACTAACCAAAGATCAGTAGATCGTCCAGGTAAGTAATCAATGCTATTCCCTGGAGATGAAGATAGGCCATCGCTTCTGCCAGGATCTTGGTAAAAATCCTTGGACTGGCCGCTAGACCAAAGGGAAGTGCCCTGAACAGCCAATGCAAAATCCCATCTTTGGTAACCACCGCAAATCTCAGGAAGGCCTGGTGTTCTGGATGAATCGGAACATGTAGGTAGGCATTCCCGAGAGCCAGAGTAGTCATAAACACATTTTCAACAGATTTTTTGCGATCTGCATAAATACCTTCAATTGAAAACCTCTTGTACTCTAGGAACTTGTTTATGTTTCTGATAAGGCGGTATTTCCCACAGGGCTTGGGGACAACAAACATGTGGGAATAAAAGCCTTGTCTGACTTTCTGGTACGGGAACTATCACTAGTTGTTCAGCTAGTTCTTGAATCCCGTTGAAAAAGGGCTCTCCTTTTTAGTACATCCCTGGGAGGATGTATTAAAGTAATTTCTAGTGGGGGTATGGATGAAAATTTCAGGCTGTAGCCTTCCTGAATGAGGTGAGAAATGTATGGACTGACTGAAATTTCCTCCCATTGTGAAATGAAATGTGACTGTCTGCCCCACATTTTAACTCTGGTGCCACTTAGTATCTTTTGTGCTTGAGCCTGGAGAGGGGAAGAGCAAATTACTTCTTTGCCTACCTCTACCAAAGCCCTGTTTCTTATTGGGTTCCTTTTTGGCTCTTTGTTGACTTTGAACTGGGGGGCCATGAAAACATTTCCTATATCCCTCCCTTTTGGGCTTGATAGGAAATTTCCTTCCTTTCTCAGAGGATCCAGACAAAACTTCATCCAGGGCTGGGCCAAACAGCAAGGACCCTTCAAAAGGTAGACCACACAGCCTCACTTTTTAAGTAAAGTCCCCTCCCCAAGCTTTAACCCAAATGGCTCTCCTAGCTGAATTAATGAGAGCACCGGTCTTAGTTGAGGCTATCACCGACTCAACCGCTGCATCAGCCAGGTAGGCGACAGCTTTCACTATAACCGAAAGGGAATCTAACGCCTCCTGAGACTTACTTCCCTATGAAAGGTGTTTTGTAGGTTTCTCTATCCAGAAATGTGCATTCCTAACTACGCAGGTTGCAGCCAGTGCTGGGGCCATAGTGGATGAGTTGGCATCCCAGGCTTTCTTTAGCAGAGATTCTGACACAGTCTATGGCATCTCTGATATTCCCTGTATCCTCAAAGGAGAAGTCAGACCTCTTAGTCACCCGAGACAGGGAGGCATCCAATTTTGGACTCTTTAGGAATTTCTGCACCTTCTCCTCCTTAAAGGGGAATCGCCTTTTCCACGCATTTGGTCTGACCAAACTCCTTTGAGGAACCTCCCATTGTTGAAGAATTAAATCTTTCAAGGACTGGTGAACAGGAAATACTTTGGACTGGTTTTTAACCAATCCCTTATACATCTTTCCTGTGCCGAGGTCTTCTTGGGGGTTCCGGGATTTTTTTCCGTAGCATACATAGCTTGAAGGAGTCCCTCCAGATTTTCCAGACCAAACAGATTTCTGTTTAACTTGGTCTCCTCTGCTTTACTATCTGGGTCCACATCAACCTCCTCCCCAAAGCTAAGCTTAAGCTCAGATTTTGCCTGACATTCTGCCTCTCCCAAGTCCTCCTCTTCCCTAGCTTGAGCAGGGGAAAGACCCTGAGAACCAGGCAGAAAAGCAGTCGGCCCTGCCTTGGAAAGTAAACTTTCCTAAGAAGGGCCCTCTTTAGGGGCTAGCTCATCCGGGTTTGCTACCTGGGCTGAAGCTACAAAGGTGCGAAAGGACTGGATAGTGGCTAGCAAACTAGGAAGGAAATCCTTCATTAACCCTGAGGCCTCCTTACCAGCCAATTTGTTAATACACCTATAGCAAAAGGGCTTGGTGTGAGATCTGGGCAATCTCTCCCCACAATTACCACACTTCTTAGAGGAGCTGGTGCTAGCGGATACAGGGGTCAACTTGGCCACAGGCCCCCAAAGGCGAGAGCATGGGAACTACCAGGGACTAAGCCCGACACTGGTATTACCCCACAATAAGGAAACGGCACTTACCAGTCTCTGATTTGCTCTTGCCTGCAGCCACTTGCACCGCCTTTCCCTCTTCCTTCCCCATGAGGTGGGTTCAGGCAGGCCTCATGCTTCTGGCAGCTTTCTGGCTCCTGTTAGCTGGAGAGTCTTCTGCCTTACCACTGCCATGCGGGTCTGGCGTCTCCTCTGCGCTTGACTCCTTCTTCCAGGTTGCACTGCGAATGCTCCCCCTCTACCTCGTACAAACCGTAAGTTCCGGTTTCAGAACGAGGCTTGGAGCGCACGAGACCTCCCCAGACTACCGCTATGTGCTGTGGCCGGACGTCCCGGTGTAATGCTGGCTGCATGCAGGGGAGGACAGGAGGAGACCCCTGCTGTAGAGCAGGCAACAAGCGGTGGGACCACCACAGTTGTGACCTGTGCCACCGAGGCAACCTGTGAGAAGCCCAGAAAAGACGTGCAGTAAGAGTGCGGCCCTCACCGGCATTCCTGAACCTGCCTCACAGGGGAACCATCTGGCTCAAAGTCTCTAGGTCAGAGAAAAAAATGAATGTTTCGCTATAGGAGAAACACAAGCAGTACTGAGGGACAATGGGAAGGGTGGGGCCTTTTAACAGCTGTGAACTGATTGTGTTTCCTGAAGGGTGGAGCCTCCCAACTCTCACGTGTTGCCATCCTGGAAGGTGAGAGGAGAAATTAGAGATAAAGTGTTACTAAACCCAGGACCCTGCATTCACTGTATCTGGTATCCCACAGTACACAGAATGTGAAAATGCAATTATTTTAATAAACATAAACTGCTAAATACCTTTTCTCATCAGCATTATAAAGCAGTCTTGTGACTTCTATCAGTGCCTGGTTAAAGCTTGTAGGAGGAGTTTTCATATTGCACTGGCTGTCCTATCGGGATACAGGGCCCCTGACCCCTCTGTCTGGACAGTGCTGATTGGCCCTGTGCTGATTACATGCACTCTCCCAAGAAAAAAAAGCAATACACACCAGACTGAGCATGTGCAGCCCGACTCTATTTACTCTGTCTTATCTGGACATGTTTTTGGAGCAGTGCAAGAAAAGGAGGATCTGTGCATACAGGATCAAACAGCCTTTTTACACAATGCAGAGGATAAACCCCTTAGGTTCCACATTGAGTATAACAAGCATACTTTAACACAAATACAGACTGATTTTACGGTTTTGGGTTTAGTAACACTTCGTAACAAGTGTTAACAAGTATTCCAGTACTCACCGCTTCTACATCCTCGTTTTTAAGTACAAGCTCTCTGTCTTTTGCTCTTATTTCATCTCTCTGTTTATCCACCACCTCCTTTAATTTTTTCATCACTTGCCTTTCTCTCTCAGACATGCCTAGAAGAAGGGAAGAATATACTTAATAAAATACTTGAAATTAGACAGTAACCATTGCTGACGGCACTCTAAAAAAATGCTAATTGTTTACAATAATTTTAAAGACACTGCTCCAGAAAACATGCACTCAGAACTTCTGATCTCTATATTTATTCTGGATCTATGATTTGGAAAATTTAAATTCACAGGATTAGCTAATATTAGACGGACAGACAATTAGCATTTTCAAAAGGAAAGGTTAGACTACGCATTTCTCACAGAGGAGGTGTGGCAGGAAATTCTACCACTGCAGGTCCCCACCCCATCTCCTCCAGGGATATGGTTATGCAGAGAAAGTTTTTATATAGGTCTTATTATACTCCTAGTCTCCTTTTCCATTTAAATAATTTAAATAAGCTGCCCTCTGCTGTGTGTTCAGTGTTCTTTAGCAGCTGGCATGTTTTATCATATGGTATGGAAATGTCTACCTATCAGAGAGTTTAATGTCTGAAATCACTGCTTTCATTAGCTCAATTACTTAAATACCTAAGGTTTGTAACCCCCTAAGATGCCTATGTGGACATATGGATGAGGCCTCTCTCCCTAAAACATTCCCAGCTTTTTCTACGCCAAGAAATCTATTGCTATGCACTGGAAATCTTCTGTTCCCCTACTGTAGCTTTTTGTCTGAACCTCATTAATCAGGTGCTCTCTTTATACAAACGGACCTATGAAGCTAGGGGTTGCCCCCAAAAATGTATTAAAATTTGAAACCCTTGGGTGCCCTCAAGCTGTACTATACCACCAGATACTTCAGGTGATACTTAAGGTGCTGATTGGATCTAGGGTTTACTTGCTGAAAAAATATTCTGCTGCTTATATGGATTGTTTTTTTGACGATTTATATTTTACATATTTTGGTGAACTAGTGTTGTATAACTCCTCTTCCTTTATATATTATCAGTGTATTAAGTGGACATTTGGTTTGCATTGTATGGTGACACTTGAGATGTGACTGTTCAATTCTCTTTTTGTTGTTGTTTTTGTTTCCTATATATATTTGTATGTTTTATATACTGTACAATAAAAGTTTTTTTTTAGTTTTTTTTTTAAAAGGGTAAGGGTCCTTTCACACGGCCGCTCCGCTGCTTAAGTCCGCTGCGGGACTTTTTTTTTCCACGGAGCGGATGACATTTGTGTCATCTGCTCCGTGTGCCCGCATATCATCCCATCCGTTTGCGGATGATATGCGGACATAATGTAAGTATATGGCATTGCGGATGTCAGCGGATGACACCGCTGACATCCGATTTTCCTTCCTTTCCTTTTTTTACACGGATGAAAAAATAGGGTTCTGTTCCATTCGAAAAAACGGAACAGAACTGAAAGGAGGAAAATCGGATGTCAGCGGATGGTATTCCGCTGACATCCGCAATGCCATTCACTTACATTATGTCCGCAAATCATCCGCAAACGGATGGGATGATTTGCGGACACACGGAGCGGCCATGTGAAAGGACCCTAAAAGAAAAAATGCTTACTTCTCTTAGAACAGTATTTTTTTTTTACAGCAGTTGTCATTAGATGTTCCTGTATGCCACCCCCCCAAAAAAAACACAACACCGATCACACTTCACTTGTATCAATATGACACCTTCACCAATATAACAATTTTACTTATCAATAAAAAGTTCTGATGTTCTGTTTTATCACATACATCCTTTGCAAACCTGACACATATGGGTTTATGTATAAAAAAAAAAAACAATCTATCACTGTATTATTTGTAATAGGTTTATCTCCTATTGTGGTCAGCGGCATCCAGTGGCCATAATGTGGTACTTTTCTGAAAAACCTCAATAAAAAAAAAAATACTGCAAAATACTCCATTATGATCACCAGATACCCCAATGTGTCTAGCTACTTGGTAGGTTATGGGTATTTGTCATCATAAGAGACAGAGTAAATCGGCAAGCTGGCTTGGGAAAAGCATACAAAATGGAGTGGGTACAATCTGGGTGGGTCTGAAACCTGCCACTATAGAAGCTCTTGATCTAAAGTCTTTATTTTTAATCTACTGTAAGCGTTATGTATAGTGAGGTAGGCCTTTGCAAGAACGTATCGTCAGACTTGTATAAAGTACTCAAAATTTCTACTTGAGTAAAAGTACAAGTACTCGATCAAAAAGTTACTTAAGTAGAAGTGGAAGTGCTCACAGAAAAAGTTACTTAAGTGGAAGTACAAAAGTATTCAACATTTTTTCTACTTAAGTATTGCAAGTAGTTTTTTCCAAAAAATTGCTACTTAAGTAGAAAAAGTAAAAAGTACCAGTAGTTTTGAAAAAAAAATTCTACTCAAGTACTGAAAGTAGAAGTAGAAGTACTGTGTTATGTAGTTATTAAAGAAAGAAGTCAAAAGTTTGAACATAATATTTGTTTTTATTACTTCAAATGATTTATTCAAATGATTAACCTAAAGGACAATCACAATTCCTTAGGCTGTAACTTTTTATAAACAAAAACAGATAAAGTCCCTCCCTTCCCCTTTTAAAGCATCCCTCCTTCTCTTCCCTGCCTGTTTTTTTTTTCTCCACAGCTTATTGGTGCACAAAATCATATATAAACCAATGTGATATACAACAATATATTCCAATAATGAAATAAAGGAAGAGTGTATGAAATCTAAGTCAATAAAAAGTTCAAAATATTGTGAATCTTCAAATATATATATCATATTCATATGTGACAAAAGATGAATATAATTTCATATCTGCTGTTAATGGGAAAGAAAGAAGTGAACCTCCCAACCAGGGCCGGCCTTAGGTGTTCAAGACAAGCGGCCTGTGCGAGCTGATCCTGTGGCGCCCCCACCAGCGCCCTGCACATTTTTTCTTGCACTTCATTTGACTTTTCTTTTTTATGATCACTACAAACTTGGCCCCCCTTACATTAGAGACCCCCCTTACATCAGAGACCCCCCAACGGAGCCCCCCTTACAACAGAAACCCCCCAACGGAGCCCCCTTACAACAGAGAGTTCAGAAACCCCCCATAGAGGCCCCACTTACATCAGAGACCCCCCACACAGATCACCCTTACAGCAGAGACCCCCCAGCCCACACAAAGAGCCCCCTTTACATCAGAGACCCCAACACAGAGCCCCCTTACATCAGAGACCATCCCCACACAAAGCCCCTTACTTTAGAGACCCCTCACACAAAGCCCCCCTTACATCAGAGACCCCAATACAGAACCCCCTTACATCAGAGACCATCCCCACAGAGCCACCCTTACATCAGAGCCCCCCATAGAGCCCCCCCACAGAGCTCCCCTTACATCAGAGCCCCTCCACACAGAGCTCCCCTTACATCAGAGCCCCCCACATCAGAGCCCTCCCACACAGAGTCCCCCTTACATCAGAGACCCTCCACACAGAGCCCCCTTACAGAGACCCCCACACATCAGGGACCCCAACACAGAGCCCCCTTACATCAGAGACCATGCCCACACAAAGCCCCCTTACTTTAGAGACCCCTCACATAAAGCCCCCCTTACATCAGAGACCCCAATACAGAGCCCCCTTACATCAGAGACCATCCCCACAGAGCCACCCTTACATCAGAGCCCCCCATAGAGCCCCCCACAGAGCTCCCCTTACATCAGAGCCCCTCCACACAGAGCTCCCCTTACATCAGAGCCCCCCACATCAGAGCCCTCCCACACAGAGTCCCCCTTACATCAGAGACCCTCCACACAGAGCCCCCTTACAGAGACCCCCACACATCAGGGACCCCAACACAGAGCCCCCTTACATCAGAGACCATGCCCACACAAAGCCCCCTTACTTTAGAGACCCCTCACATAAAGCCCCCCTTACATCAGAGACCCCAATACAGAGCCCCCTTACATCAGAGACCATCCCCACAGAGCCACCCTTACATCAGAGCCCCCCATAGAGCCCCCCACAGAGCTCCCCTTACATCAGAGCCCCTCCACACAGAGCTCCCCTTACATCAGAGCCCCCCACATCAGAGCCCTCCCACACAGAGTCCCCCTTACATCAGAGACCCTCCACACAGAGCCCCCTTACAGAGACCCCCACACATCAGGGACCCCAACACAGAGCCCCCTTACATCAGAGACCATGCCCACACAAAGCCCCCTTACTTTAGAGACCCCTCACATAAAGCCCCCCTTACATCAGAGACCCCAATACAGAGCCCCCTTACATCAGAGACCATCCCCACAGAGCCACCCTTACATCAGAGCCCCCCACAGAGCTCCCCTTACATCAGAGCCCCCCACATCAGAGCTCTACCACACAGAGTCCCCCTTACATCAGAGACCCCCCACACAGAGCCCCCTTACATCAGAGACCCCCACACATCAGAGACCCCCACACAGAGCCTCCTTACATCAGAGACCCCCACACAGAGCCCCCTTACACCAGAGACCCCAGGCCCCCACACAGAGCCCCCTTACATCAAAGACCCCCCACACAGCGCCCCCTTACATCAGAGACCCCCCACACAAAGCCCCCTTTACATCAGAGACCCCCCACATCAGAGACCCACCACACAGAGCCCCCTTACATCAGAGACCCCCACACATCAGAGACCCCCCACACAAAGCCCCCTTTACATCAGAGACCCCCCACACAGAGCCCCCCTTACATCAGAGACCCCCCACACAGAGCCCCCTTACATCAGAGACCCCCCACACCAAAGACCCCCCCACACAAAGCCCCCTTTACATCCGAGACCCCCACACAGAGCCCCCCCTTACATTTGATGCAGGAGAGAGTTTACTTACCTTAGTATGGAGGCTTACCACGAGAAGGGGCGGGAGGAGGAGGAGAAGGGGCGGGAGGAGGGGGAGCCGACAATCTCTCCTCTGGCGTCCCTGGCCTGGAGAGGAGGGGATCTGTCAGTGGCGGGCACTCAGCCCTGCAGCTATAGAAGACACAGGCACAGCCGCACAGTGGAAGGTAAGCGGCGGTCGTGGCCTGTGTTAACTCTCTCCATGCCGCGGTCGCCGCTTACCTCCCACTGTGCTGCCTGATCATGTACGAGCTGCGATGGCCGCACGGCGCCCCTTTTGCCCATTGCGCCCTGTGCGGCCGCACAGCTCGCACACCCCAAAGGCCGGCCCTGCTCCCAACCAAGGAGAGTCACAAGCGTACATAGACATTTTTTCTGGTAAGAGGCTGATTTTGTTTTTTTCACTGAAAGTTAAGAGCACAGGTTTTGCAATTTTGTTTCACTGGATCTATTTTGGATATTATTTTGCACTTACCTTCATCTGCCGGGTAAGGGGGAAATCCACAAGGTGGTGGGAGTCTGCACCTATTTGGAATAGGTCCTGTTTGATTCCTGCACCTTTGAAAATATATTCATCTTGTTTTGTCACATATTTCAAGATTCACAATATTTTGGACTTTCATTTCATACACTGTTCCATTATTGGAATATATTGTATATTGCTTTATATACGATTTAGTGCACCATATATTTAATTTATCACAGATTCATTTATTTTTGTCCTGGTTGCAGCTTTTTTACATATCAGCATCAGCAGCCAGCAGCGCACCCTTAATATTCACATTTATTTCTCCACAGCTTATTCCCTGCAGTGTGCATAAAGCAGTCATTTTTGGAAGTTACGCATTTTCTTTTCATCCTCAACTTGTTAGGGCAACTAAAAGATCTCAAAGGCCAGTAGGCCACATTCAAGTATTTCTTATGCAACAACAAAAGTGATTAGAGCAAAACATTGAGCTTAAACAAAAGCAGATCAAATATGCCCCTTTAAAGCATCCCTACCCTCTCTTCCCTGCTTGTGTTTTTTTTCTCCACAGCTTATTCCCTTCTTAAATATATTTATATGACTGCTTAATGCATACCAGTTTAAGTTAGAAATCTTTGGTTTATCCTCAAAAGTAGTTGGTTTTCAAAATTGGAACTAGTCAGTCTCGCTCTTCTAGGGCTAAAGACTAATCCTGCAATACTAAAAAGCCTCTCGCAGGCTGCTGATGCTGGAAGAGGTGTGTTTAACTTAACAGACAACTTGCACACAGCTGGAAAAGACTTGAGCAAGTCCATGTTATCTGCTGAACATGACAAGTACGCATCTAGCTGTTTGGCACTGTCTTGTGCCTTCGAACCCTGCATGCCAGAAAAGAAGTCGTCTTCATCAGATGAGCTGGACCTGTTGACCTCTGTACAGTGCAACGAGGGGTCTTCAATACTTCGTTTGATATATTCCATTCCTGAAATATAAGAGTGTGTTAGCTTAGCTAGCTGTTCATTTTATTCAATTGTATATGGTAGAAAATTAGACTATTAGTCAAAATAATGAAATCAAAGTGCTGACAACAAAGCATCTCAACTTGTCTGCATCAAGTGGTCTACTCTTCGCGCACTCCTCCTCATGAATGAGATGCATGGTTGGTTGTATGAAGTTAGGCCTAAGGGGTTTTGCAAGTAATTGCAGAGAAGTACTAAAGCAGAATACATGAAGGATCTTTGGTTATGGGGTTTCTTGCTTAAGTTTGATTTATATAGAATTATTGTGGAACTTATACAATAATAAGAGTTTCAACCCATGAAAGTAAACACAGATTTGACATGATGACATTGTCGGTAGATGATTTTAATGGAAATAATAGTGGCGACTTTATAATTCAAATAATTCCCTTAAACAAAAAGCCTTTTGCAGCATTTACAGCCTGGTGGCAGACCTTAGACAGGAAGGCTTGGCTGCCAATGCCATGATACCGCTATGCTAAAGAGGAAGTCTCCCATACTACCACATCATTTCTCACTCTAACATCATAATGCCCTGGTATGTTTGCAATATCTTCTATGCAGGACAAGCTCATGTGTGTTTGTTTTCATATAAAAAAAAAAAAATTAAAAGTAATCCCCCAATATTTGAGCTGTACTGCTGTATGGTATGTAAATTTGTGATTGCACAAAAAATACACAATAATTCACCCATACTACACTATATATCTTACCCATTTTGATTGTCTCCTCCTCCTGTGTCCAATTTGTCCTGAATTTTGGAAGCAGAATAGCAGCGGCCACCAGCTCTGGGTCTTCCATCATAGGGCCAAAGCGATTCTGAATGCCCACCTGCAAGGCATCCACAAGTGGCTTGCAATACTTCAGAGGCATCTTGATCCTGTTCAGCTTGATTTTCAGGAGCTTGACGGTTGGGAGCAGCCACCCCATCTGGACATTGGTTTCAGCTTGCAAAATGTTAGTTGCTTGGGCGACTGGAGACATGACAGCAGAATACTCAGACAAGAATGCGAGTTCAGCTGGATTAAACCTATGAAGAAGACAAGAACATATAAACAATAAGAAACAAAAAACAGCATTGCTACATGATTGGATGTGGTGATTATCATGCAATGAATTTGGTACATCGTTCAATGTTAACCATTCAATTAAATGTTGTACAAGTAGACAATATGGACCAGAATTGAGTTTGAACAGAAAGAGTACCATAAACCATTTTTAAACTTACATTGGAACCTTCAAATCTGTGCAGAAAACTCTCATTGTTGCCTCTCCCTTTTCTTTCACTATCCTGAGCAGTCTCTCCACAGCCATGAAGACAGAGTTCCACCTTGTTGCATTTGGTCGCACGAGCTGGAGGGAGCAAGCATCTTCCACAATTTCAGCTGCTGTTGAGGATCTTGAACACTTATTCCAAAGTGCATTGCACTTGGCAAATGTTGAGTAGTATAATTTCTTGTACGCCTCATTGGACACTGCTTTGCTGGCATCGGCAGTGGCTATTAGGTTAAGAATGTGGCATGCACACCGCTGGTGCTTCGGGAGCTGGAACTCAAAACCATCATCCTCATCCAAAAGTGAAGATACATCGACAAACTCGACCTCCTCCTCATCTTTGTCTGCTTCTTCCTCCTCCTCCTCCTCCACCTCAACTAGAGCACCAGCATTTCCATCTTCACCGAAGAGTTTGAAGGCTTTAATGAAGTTGGAGCCATTGTCCGTGGTTGTTCTGACTATCTTCCCTCGAATGTCATACTCAGCATGGATATCATTAAGTGCATTTGCCAGAAGGTCGAAAGTGTGAGAGCCTCTTAATCTTTTACAGGCCAGGGCCACTGAGCACCTTTTTAAACTTTCCGGGTCCAGCCAGTGAGCTGTGACCCCAATGAAACTACGCCGCCTGGCTGACCAGCAGTCAGTGGTTGTCGCGATGTGGTCAACAGTTTGCATGGCCTCAATAATCTTGATCTTCATCTGTTTGGCAGCATCATCAATCATAGATGTGAGTGTGATTCTTGTCATTATTTTGGTATTTGGTACCAGGTCTAACACAAAATCGCGGAAAGCTGCTTGCTCTACAATGTTGAAAGGCTGAAGTCCTCGGACAACATACTTCATGATTGCCTTGTCAATGGATCTCTGAGGCATTGTGCTCCAGCTACCCATTAATGTCGGCTGCTTGATGGAAGGGGAGGGAATCGGTGTCTTCTTCTTTCGCTTTGCAGATGTGAGTTCCTCGTATCTATTCAAGTGGCAGTCATGCTTGCTCTGAAAAGAGACCAAAAAATATATTGTTTTACCTTCACAGAATTATAAAGTTTTACGTGACTGAGCAACATAGCTAGGTGAGTGTATAACCCACACTATTAATAAAAAGCAAAAATAATTCAATTAAAGTCAGTTATACTTATCCACCATAATTCTATATACAAAAAACTAAGCAAGAAACCCCCATAAGCAAAGATCCTTCATGGATTCTGCTTTAGTACTTCTCTGCATTCTTGCTGCAAAACCCTGTAGGCCTAACACTTGATACAACAAGCATGGTTCATGATGAGAAACATGAGTGCGCGAAGAAGACCACTTGAGATGCATGCAGAGCAGACAATTTGAGATGCTTTGTTTGTTGTCAGTCAGCACTCAGCACTTTGATTTCATCACCAAAAGTTTATTTTGACTAATAGTCTAATTTTCTACCATATAATTGAATAAAATTAACAGCTAGCCAACTTACTTTGCACTTTTTTTCCTGTTTTCACCTCACTCCAGTCTAAACTAGGCTAAAATATTTTTTAGGGAATTTTTCTACACATTGTCATATATAATTTTATATATAATTTTATAAATAACCTGAAATTACTGCAGTACACCAAGTTAAATCCTAGTACTAATTGGGGTGTCATAATGACAAATACCCAATAAAGAAGTACCTAGGTCCTAAAATCAATTGTAGAAAGGAAAAGGGAGGAGGAGGCATGAGGACTTTCTGGGTACACTAAGGCTACATTATGTTAAAAAATCATATAAGTTTATTTGGTCACTCTCACTCACAACAATATATTAAGAAAGTTCAGAAAGAGTAAGTAAGACACAAACAAGGTGTCTAAAAACAACACATATGAAGGAATACTCTCATGATACCACAAGGACACAGTGCCTAATGTGTAGATTTCTTGCCCAACATGTTTTGCGGTATCTTGTCCACTTCGTATAGGGGTCTTATGTTAACAGAGAGTTCCTAAACATCTAAAGAGAGAGCTAGTTGCATAATGCATTCAAATAAATCTATCAAAGAAATAGATAAGTTAGAGAAAAATAATATAACAACAATATATCAAAAAGCCACTCACCAAAAGAAGGTCAGGCATCAAGCATGCATAGCACTGCTATGCTTGACGCCTTTACATTACCTCTCTGACCTTCTTTTGGTCAGTGGCTTTTTGATTTGTTCTTATATTATTTTTCTAACTTATCTATTTCTTTGATAGATAGATTTATTTATAGCAGCAATAACATGACATTTATACATACATAGCTGGTGATGACATTCCTGCGAAGGAAGGTGGCCCCACGACGACGACTTAGCCAAGAAGATGGTCCAGGCCGGGCAGGAGGGGGAGGCAACCACCAAAACTGAGCGGAAACGCCTCCTAGACGGACATGGGAGTCCTATGTTGGAGTAAGAAATGGACAAATGGCAGTCAGAAAGTAACTAAGCATATTGGAAAAGTGTTACTAAATATGCATTTAATCGATTCAAAACATATATATTAAAATGTGCAGTGCTGCACAGTCTGCACTCTGCAGACATCAAACAATTGTAAAATTAAAAGGGAATAAGGGATATAAGGACCAGGACCAGGAGAGAGAGAACTTTCCTCCATATTGTAAAAATAAATAGAAAGATATGTTCATCATGATCATTATGTTTGCCTCGCATCCCTTGCTAAACAAAAGCAGGTGCAAGCAGAAAAATATATGTATATATATATTATTTTTACACACACAGTAAAAAAGTACTGTTATATAATAATATCAGCAGACAGTCCAGTCAGCAGCACTCAGTCAGACTCAGGCTCAGCAGTGAGCACACTGCAGACAAAGACTCACCAGGGCAGGGAAGGAAGGAGGGATGGTAAAGAGCCAAAGAGAGGTGCCTCAAAAAAAAACTGGTCAATTAGAAAAGGAAGACCAGCAGCAGGTCACAAACAGAAACACACACTGTGGAAGCCACGGACGGCCCGGACGGGACCACATGGTCAGACTACCATGCTGGGCTCACTGCAAAGAAAAGAGAGTCATATAAAAGTTAAATGAGCCACAAGAAAGAGAGTGCCTGACATCATGATAGGATAGCAAGAGTGTGGACCCCGTCACCCCGAATGCATTTTTTACCAAGTAGTTTAACCACCTCCTCCGTCCCGTCCTGGGCCGTCCGTGGAGCCTGCTGTGCTAATGTCTGTGTAGTCGTGGCCGAGGCTGGCTGACAGGCATCTGCCGACATTTTATAGGACTCCGAGTCCTGTCCGGCCGCTCACGTCCATCGGCGTGTGACGCGGCCGGACCCGGACCCATAATGCGCATGCGCAGATGGCTAGCGCAGCTGACTGTCTGTACGACGGCAGGCGGGGAGGCAGATGATGGACATCTCCACACCCCCCGCCCAGCCAATCAGCACCCGGAAATTCGGAATGGAGAGCCATTCCGGCCGGGTTATTATGGTTATGGGCGCATCTGACCAGTCACACTCACCAGCGCTGCGTAACGTAACCATATAGCAGCCATGATGGAAAGGGGAAACAAGACACAAGACAGTACTTAACTTAATAACTAGTTACTTAACATATATTTTTCTGCTTGCACCTGTTTTGTTTAACAAGGGATGATCAACTGCAAATAGAGGCAAATGAATTGAATATGAATATATATCATGAACATATCTTTCTATTTTGGAGGAAAGTTCTCTTTCTCTCCTGGTCCTGGACTGGTCCTATGATCCCTTAACATTACAAGTTTGATACACTTTAATATAGGTGTTTTAATTATTAAATCATTAAATGCAACACATTTCCAATATTATGCTTTAGTTACTGTACCGTCCATTTCAGTCCAACATACATAGGACCATCAAGCTATAATGATGACAGTATAAATAAAATAAATGATGTTATGCTATGCTTTACTTTACATTACCAGGCTGAACGGCTCTGACCTTCTTTTTGGTCAGTGGCTTTTTTGATATATTGCTCTCTTATATTATTTTTCTAACTTATCTATATTCCTTTGATAGATCTTTGCTTTGAATGCAAGCTCTCTGTTTGTTTAGGAAGGACGTAGGAGGAAAAAGTCTCTGTTAACATGATAAGACCCCTTGGCCCTTACGAAGCGGATAGCGATAGCGGAGAAGATACCGCGAAACATGTTGGGCAATGCCAATGCCAATAGGCAGCAACAGGGCAAGAAATCTACACATAGGCACTCCACTGTGTGTCCCTTTGTGGTAGTCATGATGAAAGTATTTCATTCCTTCATTTATCTGTGTTGTTTTTAGACGCCTTGTTGTTTGTGTCTTTATATATGAACTTTTTTAATGTGACCAAAAAAACTTGTATGATTTTTTTAACATAATGTAAGATTAAATCTTACTGGATGGGTCAAAAACACGATTCAACGCTGCGTCATAGCCTTTATGAAATTTATGACAGCTAGTTAACGCGTTAACGTTAAGCATGTCGCTAACTCGCTAATCGCTACGCTAAAGGGCTTACAGTTACAGCTGATAGCTCAAGCTGGTGTGATTTTGATATTTGTAAAAAATTGTAACTTACCTTGATATGTTTCTTCAAATTCGACGGTGAATTTTTGAAGGCCAGTATTTCACAACCTTTCGGGCGGCAGAGTAAGCACCTCATTCTATATGACTTGTCTTTCACACCGACATATGAGAACATCGACTCTAAGTAGGGCCAGGGGTGGTCTCCTTCATGAGCTTCCTCACTCTCACAGCCAGGCAGATCACTTGAAGTTGAAGGGCCAGGGGTGGAAGGTGGTGTTTTTGGTTCGTCCATCTTTTCAGCTGAGGCAGAATGAGCATGCGCAGTCTAATCACGGAATCCGCGGATTGATTTGATTCGCTTGATGATGGATGATGATGTGCCAGGCCAGCTTCACAATCACAAACCTTAACCTACAACGCTTAAAAAGTGAAAAATGCATCAAAAACTACTAACAAAGTGGCTGTGCTAAAAATGCTAATAAAGTACCTGCAAATGCAATTATATAATAATAATATATATTCTTCTTGTATTCAAAATCAGATTAATCGTCCACAGTATCAAAAATAAAGTGACATGTCTGTGCTAAATGCAGTGCAAATTATTCCCACAATGTAAATTTAATTCATATAAAATATATTATATGACAATACCACAATAAAATAAGTTGTGATTGTGAATAAGTTAGGTGCAAGATTAAGTGTGTAAACTAAACTTTATAAGGAAAAGTCCATAACTGAATTCCAGTGTGCAATCTAAGAAGTGCTGTCACTTGCTGTCAGATGCTTCCACCTTTCTTCTGTGATCTGCTCAAGTAAAGTGGTGGACTGGATAGCCTCTCTCAGTCTCACCTTAGGAGCAGCACTGGCACTGCACTGGTTCAAAAACCTGTCTATATATATTATTTTCATTATAAGAACTTGTCAGAACATGCTTCCACCACCTGTCCTGAGTCCTGACTCCTTCACACTAGTGCTCATTTGCTTTGCTCAAGTCAAGTGCCTGTGCCACTGCCAGTGGCCACTGCAGTGCGGGCACAGCCGCACAGGCAGAGGCAGGCCGCAGGAAGCACAGGCACCAGTCCACCTCACCCACACACACAACACACTTATGGTCCAGGTGAGTCCATGGACCATGGATGATCGGATAAATAATCATCATAGCCATCACCGTCATCTTGGTTCAAAAAAGCCACCCAGCCGCCCATGACCCGGGCCGGCCCAGGCCGTGCCCGTGTGTGTGTGTATATTAATATAATATATATATTTTATATTGATATTTGATTCTCAAATGGCACATTGCCATGGTGGCAGATGGCAAGGATTAGGCCCTCTCAGTCTCTCCACGGTCCACCTCACTCACCTCACCTCATAGAAGAAGAAGATGAGAGAGATGCCAAAGAAAATGCTCCGAGTCCTGCTCCCGCGTCACAACTCCTCTCAGACTCAGTAAGGGCCCTAAGGGGTGGAGTCTGAGTGACACATCACGTTTAGAGGCGGAGAGACCTCAAGCGGGAAGTGGCAGCACGGCTCCTCCAGTGCGGTCTCTTAACTTGATGATCATGATGACGACAGTGATTCCGCGGGCCGCGGCGCGAGCGAAGCTGTGGGATTGATTGAATTGAGTTGTGCTGCCTGCTACACGCTACTACCTACTACTACTACTACTAAATTGTGAGTCAGTATGTATATTTATTTCATTTTTATATATAAAAGCGGACCGGTATTGTTGAGCTGAGCACTACACTAGATCTCCTGGCTGTCACTTTGTCACATGTTGGGAAATCACAGTGGCTCAGCTCCAGAAATGGCGGGTGTCCCCGTCATCCTGCCAGGGCCGCCAAGAAGTTCATCACCTAAAGCAATCTTATCTTTAATCTTACACACTTCAACTTGTTGCACGCACCTGACCTGACCCTAAGTCACCTAACTTATTATTTCATAACTTATTTTATTGTGATTTTATTTTCATATTTTATTTTTATATGAATTGAATTTACTGTTACTACATTGTGGGAATAATTATTTTCAATGCATTTAGGCTTTAGCACTGTTGTTTTTTTTGATACTGTGTGGACTCGAAGTGTGGGCAGGGCACACTGGGGGCAACGATGATATTATATCGATTGCACAGGCACTTTATTCGCACAGCCAAGTTGTGTTTGTTAGTAGTTTGTTTCTTGATGCACTTTAAGCGCTGCCGCTGTAGCACCTTTGTTTGTTTCATATTTTCTTTTTATTGGAAAGATTTGGTATAGCAGCTTTTATTATACACTGCCTTTATTTTCGTATGCGCTGATTTACAAATGAATGACATTATACACATTTTTTGGAGCTTTATGCAACCTGCCATCTACTGTTCTGGCAGTGGTAATTTTTTTAAAAGTAACGAGTAACGATGCAGCACAAAAAAAAAATATCGGAGTAGAAGTATCGAAATCATCGGAAAAATGTAGTGAAGTAAAAGTAGAAGTAGGAGAAAAAAATTCTACTTTAGGAAAGTACAGATACCGCATTTCGGTACTTAAGTACAGTACTTAAGTAGTTCTACTTCGTTACTATACATCTCTGCGTATCGTATATGTTAATTTTAGGTTAATTTTAGCATTCATACACTTTTCAGTTTGTGGTATATTTTTGAGTTGGTCTGCAGAGGCAGTTCTGGCATGCCAAGTAAGAACAGTAAACACACTTGCAGAATGTGTTCCTTGGAGATTGCAACATTGTAAAATAGTACTCTTTAACAAGTTTACCTTCAGATATTGCAAGAATAATTTTGAGCAGACTTGTCATCTAGACAGAAAGCACATATAAAATTCCTAACAGTGCAGTGTTTGTATCTTCTACCTTATATTACTAGAACGAAGCCTGCACTTATACATTTCTCATAGCAATACCATATTTATTGGTGTAAAACAACAGGATGTACATACATAAACGAATGCTGTGTTCACACGGTTGTGCTGCAACATAAAAATGCATAGTGCGCTGTGGTGCAATTAATTCTTACTGGCACTCCAAGGTACCTTGCCAATGCACATGTGTTGCAGTGTATCACAGTGCACTACCATGCATTGAGGTGTGCTGCATTTCAAAAAAAGTATATACATGCACCCGGCTTTGGTGATTTTTGGTGCCCTAGCCAAATGAATAGGCTGCTTTAATGGAATGAAGATAAATTCCATAGTCCTTTATATTCTGGAATGCCCCTGTAAGAAAATGTATGTGGGTAAGACAAAACGGCAATTACGTGTGCGATTCGGTGAACATCTAAAGAGTATAAAACTTGAGGCCCCGAAAGGGTTGCATTTTGCTGCAGAACATCATGGAAGCCCCAAAGGTCTAAAAATAAAGGGATTCTTTGCTCTAAAAATCTCCAGTCGCAGGGGCGATTTTGATACCATTCGGATTAAAAAGGAAAAGTCCTGAATTTTTAGGCTGGATACTATGTCTCCTAAGGGGTTAAATAATGAAATGAGCCTCAAGGTCTTTTTGGAACCTTAGTTCAAGACCAGATTTGGGGTCAGGTATTCAAGAGTGAACTGACCCCATTCCTCGCACGTATTGTGACAACTTCATATTTAATTTACTTTATATTTACAACATATTTCCTAATTTTCCTTTTCCTTTCTCCTTGGATATGTGCCAGTGAAATGGTATCTCTTTTCCTTTATTCAATTTTGAGATGTAATCCTATAATCTTTATCTTTTACTCTCTATTACTTATTATCCCTTACTTTCCTAAAAATACTGTCACTTTTATAATCACGGCTGTTATTTGTCCCACTATATACCCCAGTATGGGTGTGCCCTGCTATATGTATGCTTGCCCAGTGGGTAGAGCGCGCTCCCAAGACTAAAATAGGTATTTACTTTTTACCAAGGGGTCAGATGGCACCTGTAACATGGGTTGCAACTACCTGGTTGTTTTTAATTTTTGACCACTAGAGGGTGTTCGTGAGTACACTAATGCATGTATGGTGCCAACCCTAGTAGACGACAGTTGTGTGGAAACGTGTCGGGCCTAGAGAGTATGTGTGACATCATCGGGACTAGCCAGACGGGTGACACCTCCACTAGAGATATTGACTCATGGTTAATCTTTTAACCTCAACGTAAGGCTCCATGTACACGGGACGCTGGAAATGGCCGTTTAGGAGCAGTTGGGCATTTTTTTTAGAAGCCCCTGAACCCATCTACAATTTATCTTATCTGTCCATGTACACCAGGTCGTTTGCAGTCGTTTGAGGGCAGTTGCGTTCAGGGACTTTTTTTAGAACGCAATTATTTGCGTTCGAACGCGTGTTTCCCGGCGTAACGCAAAAACGCGACCGAACGTGATGACCCGCGTTTGGCGTTCGCATTTTTCCATTTTAAAGGGGAATCATTTTTTTGACCTCTAGGAACGGTTCTAAATGCAAACGCCCGCTAAACGCCTGCTAAACGTGGGTACAAACGCGACCGAACGGACGTTTCAAACGTCCTAAAAATTCCAGCATTCAAAGGGACTTTTAACAATGTCCCGTGTACATGGACCCTAAGCGTAACCTGTATTTCTTTTAATAGATATATGGCTGATTTACACTATGAGGCTTCTCCCCGTTTCATACATGATCTCTGGATATATGGAGCCTATCACTACAAGATTTTGGAGATTCGGCTTTTGAATTACCTGCATCCATAGTCACTTTCTCCTAAGCGGCTTTGATCTCTCTAATAGGGATCCATTTTGTCTGGTAAGAGGCCAATTTATCTGGTTGAAGGAGCACCTTTTTCAATTTTAGAGCACTAGTGAACACGGAGCAGAATATTCAACATCTCTGCACCTTTTTATTAGATTTATGCACTTTCGAAAAGTTGTGGACTCCATATATATAATTTTTCGTATAATGCACTGAGATTTAATATTATATCATTTAAGCACATGTTCATATTATTGCTGTACATGGATTTGTTAATTTGATTTGTGCACTTTGTGGTTTACATTCATCATAGTTTGATATCCAGTATACATCTGCATAAGTCAACTAATTGCACTTTGTTTGATCCACCTGATTTTTGTCATTACAACCATTTATTACAATTGGTCACAATTGTTTAGGAACAGCGCACCATTATTTTTTACACTTCCAGAATTTGAGTTGCTGCAGTTTCACATCCAGTCAGCGCAGAGATACATTTTTTGTTTATTTTTATATATACAGCACAGCCAAGTGGATGACACCACTTAAAGTGATATTAAACCCTTCAGTCCCCCCCCCAGAAAAATATTTTTTCTTGTTCTTTAACCCCTTCATGCCTAAGCCTTTTTCTGACATTTATTGCTTACAAGATATAATCAGTATTTTTTGCTAGAAAATGACTTAGAACCCCAAAGATATATATATATATATTTATATTTAATTTTCTAGCAGACACCCTAGAGAATAAAATGGCGATTGTTGCAATATTTTATATCACAACGTTATTTGCGCGGGGGTCCTTTAAATGCAATTTTTTTTGGAAGAAATACACTTTCATTAATAAAAAAAAAACAGTAAAGTTAGCCCAATTTTTTTGTATATTGTGAAAGATGAGGTTACACTGAGTAAATAGATACCCAACATGTCATGCTTTAAATTTGAGCACACTTTTTTACTCCTTCCTCTGATCTGCTTTCCCACCCGCCTTCCCCTTTTCTCTCTCGTTCCCACACTCCATCCTCCACTTTCCCCTCCCTTCTTTGCACACTCTACTCACTCATCCCACTCTCTCTAGATCCTGACCTTAATAAGTAAAATTAAGAAGGCTATCCCGTATACATTTCTGGATCCAGGTCTTCTATTCTCATTTGGCTCTGGGTTCCCAGGCCACCATGCCCTCCGGACGCTTGCCAACAGTTGATCCCAGTGGGGGACGCGGTCCCGTTGGTGCTATACGAGCGAACTCTATATGCATATCCAGGGCCGGCCCTACCATGGGTCCCGGTGGGACCATGGGACCCAGGCGGCACTAAGAGGGGCGGCCCCAGGCCGCCTCTTCTCTGCTTCGGGTTGGTGCCTAAGGCGCCTTTAGAAACAGGTAAGTGAGACTGCTCCACAGCCACACTACCTGCCATTATGCGGGGCTGCAGGCATACTACAGAAGATGCAGTGCTGCGGGCATGGTACATGCCCGCAGCACTGCATCTCCTGTAGTATGCCCGCAGCCCCGCATTCTCTTGTACCATGCCCGCAGACCCGCATTCTCCTCTACCATGCCCGCAGCACTGCATTCTCTTGCACCATGCCCGCATTCTCCTCTACCATGTCCGCAGCACTGCATTCTCTTGCACCATGCCCGCAGACCCGCATTCTCCTCTACCATGCCCGCAGACCCGCATTCTCCTCTACCATGCCCGCAGCACTGCATTCTCCTGTACCATGCCTACAGCCCTGCATTCTTCTGTATCATGCCCGCAGCCCTGCATTCTCCTGTACCATGCCTACAGCCCTGCATTCTTCTGTATTATGCCCGCAGCACTGCATTCTCCTGTACCATGCCCGCAGCCCTGCAGGGCACTGTGGCACTATAGACAGTAGAAAGCCTGGTGCACTGTTCTGTCCTGCTCCTGCTGTCACTCCGTACGCACTCACACCCCTGTGACTGTTTTCATAGTCCTATAGAATGTGGGGGCCTCTTGGGAGGGCGTGAATTTTTTTTTATTTGGTGGGGGGGGGGGCAGCATTTCATTCTTGGACCCAGGCAGCACAATGTCTTGGGCCAGCCCTGTGCATATCCTAAACCTGGAAACCGTTAGATCCTCTGACCTTGCTGCCTGAGCTATGATCTTTGTTATTTTTGTTTATATTGTTATGGGTATTCCTATGCTCTCTCTGGAAGCTGCCTCAGTGGCCTCCTACCTAAGCTGAATGTTGCATTTTATGTATCCTACTTGCTCAGTTTTTGCATTATGGCATATGTGCATGTACATATGCGGGTGCGACTTACGTATGCGTTTGATTCTGCATGTGAGCACGGAGGGACAGGGTGCTTTAATTTTTTTTTTTTTCTAATTTTATTTTTTTTTTACACTATCCCTTTCAATTTTTTTGATCACTTTTATTACTGTCACAAGGAATGTTACCATCCCTTGTGACAGTAATAGGCAGTGACAGGTACTCTTTAAGGAGGGATCAGGGGTCTAAAAGACCCCAAAACCCTCCTTTGCACTTAAAAGCATTCAAAACGTTTTGAATACTGTCATTTTTTAAAAATCTGGCGCCTTTAAGGCTTCAGTACCCGGAAGTGATGTCATGACATCGCTTCCGGGTTTCTACATCGGAGACCCGATCAAAGCCGAAATCCGGCTTTGTTTCGGGTCTTCGGCCAGCCAGTCTTCAGTAAGCCCTAGCTGCAGGCATCACCCCGATACAACCCCTTGAAGCCGAGACCGCATATTTGCGTTATGTCAGCAGAAATGGGTTAACTGCTTCCTGTCTGCCCTCGGATATACACCCTCGGACAAGAGCAGTGATATCAGTATCAATATTTTCAGCTGACAATTCTCTACAAAGTAAAAGTAACCAGAGTCATTTTTAAGAGTGGCGGGAAGGAGTGGAGGGAAACCACTGCCGCCTTTCTCCGACTCTCCTCGGGGAAGCCCAGGACTGATGTAACCTCTCACATCAGTTGCTCTAGGAAGAGAGGGAGGAACTTTGGTTGTTTCTCCTCCTCTGTGACCTCAGAAACCCTAAGCGATGAGGATTTTGGCACTTTGGGGTTTGGGTTTTTTGGTAAAGGAGAAGTCCAGCCTAAAACTAAAATGACTACATCTATAGACATCCACGATCTAACACTAACCTATCTAGCACTGTAAAGAAGAAATCAGTATACATACCCTTTTTGAAGTCGCTCAGGGGCGGTCTTCAGTGACAGAAGCCCTGCAGAGGACACAGCCGACAATGGCTGTGAAATAAATGGAAAGTGACCTCACCCATAAAGTTACTATGGGGCGTCCATTGCGGCTGCCTTCCCTGCACCCGCCTCCACAGCGAAGCCGCAGCTGACAGCTCAGCGCAGGATCGGGTCAGATCGGCTTCAGAAAAGGTATGTATACGGATTTCTTCTTTACAGGGTTAGATACAGTGCCTTGCAAAAGTATTCACCCCCTTTTTCGTGTTTTGTTGCCTCACAACCTGGAATTAACATGGATTGTTTGAAGATTTGCATCATTTATTTACAGAACATGCCCACAACTTCAAAGATGATTTTTTTTTTTTTTTATTGTGAAGCAAAACAACAAATAGGACAAAATAACAGAAAAGTCAAAGTACACAACTTTTCACCCCCCTAAAGTCAATACTTTGTAGAGCCACCTTTTGCGGCAATCACAGCTCCAAGTCGCTTTGGGTAAGTCTCTAGGAGCTTGCCAAATCTTACCACTGGGATTTTTGCCCATTGCTCCTTACAAACCTGCTCCAGCTCCTTCAAGTTGGATGGTTTGCGCTTGTGAACGGCAATCTTTAAGTCTGACCACAGATTTTCTATTTGATTGAGGTCTGGGCTTTGACTAGGCCATTCCAACACATTTACATGTTTCCCCCTTAAACCACTCAAGTGTTGCTTTAGCAGTGTGTTTGGGGTAGTGATCGACCGATATCAGTTTTTCGTTGCCGGTATCGGCCGATATTTTTGTACATTTAAATTTTTTTTTTCTTTTTAACTTTACAGGTACTAGTAGAGGGATCTTGGGGGTCTAAAAGACCCCAAACCCCTCCTCTGCACTTAAAAGCATTCAAAACGCCAAGTTTGGCTGTTTTGAATGCTGTCATTTTTTTAAATCTGGCTCCAGACAGTACCCGGAAGTGATGTCACTCATGACATAACTTCTGGGTTTTTGCATGGAGACCCGATCAGAGATGAATGCGGCTTGGATTGGGTCTTCGGCGGCCGTGCAGGCTGGTTGCCCGGGTCTCCCAGTGGGACCGGAGACCCGGGCAAGCTGCATTGGTTGTCATTACAAGACAGCCGACCGTCTGCTATGGGCGCTGGTACCGGGGTGATGCATCTAGCTGCAGGCATCACTCCGGTTCAAGCACTTTCCCGAATTATCGGCAATATCGGTCACCTTGGTGGCCAATTCCGATATATCGGGGAAAGTGCATATCGGCCCTCAATATATAGGCTTTGCCGATAATTGGTTGATCTCTAGTTTGGGGTCATTGTCCTGCTAGAAGGTGAACTTCCATCCTAGCCCCAAATCACGCACAGAGTGGTACAGGGTTTGCTCAAGAATCGCCCTGTATTTAGCACCATCCATCTTTTCCTCAACTCTGACTAGTTTCCCAGTCTCTGCTGCTGGTGTTCTTTGGGTGATGTGATGTGTTGGGTTTGCGCCAGACATAGCATTTTCTTTGATGGCCAAAGAGTTCAACTTTAGTCTCATCAGACCAGAGCACCTTCCTCCATACATTTTGGGAGTCTCCCACATGCCTTTTCGCAAACTCAAAAACGTGCCATTTTGTTTTGTTTTTGCTGAAAGTAATGGCTTTTTTCTGGCCACTCTGCCATAAAGCCCAACTCTATGGAGCGTACGGCTTATTGTCATCCTATGTACAGATACTCCAGTCTCTGCTGTGGAACTCTGCAACTCCTCCAGGGTTACCTTAGGTCTCTGTGCATCCTCTCTGATTAATGCAGTCCTTGCCCGGTCCGTGAGTTTTGGTGGGCGGCCGTCTCTTGGCAGGTTTGCTGTTTTGCCACGTTCTTTCCATTTGGTTATGATAGATTTGATGTTGCTCCTGGGGATCTTCAAAGATTTGGATATTTTTTTATAACCTAACCCTGACTTGTACTTCTCAACAACATTGTCCTTTACTTATTTGGAGAGTTCCTTGGTCTTCATGGCAGTGTTTGGTTAGTGGTGCCTCTTCCTTAGGTGTTGCAGCCTCTGGAGCCTTTCAAAAAAGGTGCGTATATGTAATGACAGATCATGTGACATTTAGATTGCACACAGGTGGACATCATTTCACTAACTGTGTGACTTCTGAAGGTAATTGGTTGCACCAAAGCTTTTTATGGGCTTCATAACAAGGGGGGGGAATACATACGCACATGTAAAATTTCTGTTTTCTATTTCTAAAAAAATAGTTTTATCTATATATTTTTTCTCATTTCACTTCGCCAACTTAGACTATTGTGTTCTGATCCATCACATAAAATTCAGATTAACAAAACATTGAACTTAAGGCTGTAATGTAACAAAATAGGTAGAAAGTCAAGGGGGCCAATACTTTTGCAAGGCATTGTAGGTTAGTGTTAGATCGTGGATGTTTGTAGATGTAGCGATTTTAGCGTTAGGCTGGATTTCTCCTTGAACAGCCTGGTCCGGCTTGTAAAGCAGCTAAATAAACCAAGCTCAGTTTGATCTGCTGCTTTAGAGGGCAGAGGAGAGATCTAAGGTCTCTACAAAAAAAATAACCTGACACAGCCCATGTTACCACAAGGGATGTTGTTCATCCCTTGTGATAGTAATAAGCTTCAATCCAAGAAAAAATTATAAATGAAAGACAGGAATTCACCCATCTGGATTCCCGAAAACTGTATTGAAGTCCATAGATAGAATGGTTTCCGATTTCTTATGGCAAGGGGGTGCCCCTCATATCCAACTACAAGTGTTATAGCAGCCATGGAAGGAAGGGAGGCTAGTGGTACCCAATTTTTCCCGTTATTGCTTAGCAGGGCATTTGGTCTTTGTACACATATGGCTCACACAGCGAGAGGATGATGTGGCTGTATCCCTAGAAGTGGCAATGGTGGGCTCATACGAGGCGGTCTCATTTAGTATATACGTGTAAGTGGTTCCTGCGCTATCCTGGACTATTTCAATCCCTCCTTAATGCTGCACCACGGTACTGACACTACAAACCAGTCTAAAGTTCAATAAAAAGGGGGGGGGGGGGGTGATGGTGCGCTTCAAGGATGAATAAAAATATTCAAATAAATGCAAATAAATCGTATGTGGATGCGATATATGCGCTTCAATCAAAATAGTGAAAAAACATATAAATAATAAATCACTCTAATAAAGTGCTTGGTGTTGTGAAATTATTCAAATCCCAAAAACTATTAAAATATTACAAATTCAAGTGGTGAAACGAAAGGTTCATTAAAGGTAATCAATTAATGTCCAATCAAATCAAGATGTGTCTTCATTCACAATATAAATGCTTCAAAAGAGTGCTTTTAGGTGCAAGTAAGGTGTTGTGACTACTTTCCTCCACCAGGTGTCACTTCTAGGTGCTCTAAACTCTCACCTCCAATATATAAATAAAATGCCTGTGTTTGTGCCTTTTTCCTTTGGCAAGGTTCCTTCTGGCTCCCGGGACCTTTCTAGGGGGTCCTATGTGTATTGCCAATCTTAAATATCCCTCCGGAATTCCTTGTATGGGGCTCCTTATATTGCGGATATTTTTCCTGCCACCACTCCCTGAGCAAGTCACGTGACGCCATGCGTAGGAGGTGCCCAAACAACCGGAAGTGACGTGACGGACGGGTTGATGTCCCCGTAGCGCTGTTAGATTGTTTCCACGCTGTAAACAAGCAAGCTTAATGTAAGTGCAATACTGTTTATGCGAAATAAAGTGTCTATAATACTGCACCATGATGGCTCTTTTTATTTAATGAGCCCCCGAGGTCGTGGCAGGAAAAATATCCGCGATATAAGGAGCCCCATACAAGGAACTCCGGAGGGATATTTAAGATCGGCAATACACATAGGACCCCCTAGAAAGGTCCCGGGAGCCAGAAGGAACCTTGCCAAAGGAAAAAGGCACAAACACAGGCGTTTTATTTATATATTGGAGGTGAGAGTTTAGAGCACCTAGAAATGACACCTGGTGGAGGAAAGTAGTCACAACACCTTACTTGCACCTAAAATCACTCTTTTGAAGCATTTATATTGTGAATGAAGACACATCTTGATTTGATTGGACATTAATTGATTACCTTTAATGAACTTTTCGTTTCACCACTTGAATTTGTAATATTTTAATAGTTTTTGGGATTTGAATAATTTCACAACACCAAGCACTTTAGAGTGATTTATTATTTATATGTTTTTTCACTATTTTGATTGAAGCACATACTGTATATCACATCCACATACGATTTATTTGCATTTATTAGAATATTTTTATTCATCCTTGAAGCATTCTCATTTAGTGTTCCATGGATATAAGGCTCTGTATCCCCTCACGAAGTCTATGTGATCTTTTATTAGGGCATGTGAGGTGACCAGGAAGGCTGAAATTGGGAATGATGGAGTAATGTCCCCTTATATGCCATTATGGAAAAACCGCAGTTATTGCATTCTATTCCTACCCTGACCCTATTTCGTGGACAAGGTACAAGATTAAGATGGTGGGCTTGCTAGTTGGGAACGGAGCACTTCTGCCCTTTGAGGCACTAAAACCTTAATATCAGCTTCCTAACTCATCTATCAATATCTCCAGTTCAGACATGCATTTGGTGCTTAATTTGGCACCTCTACTCTATGTGTAAAGGTTAGTGAACTGGAATTCCTACTCAGGGAAATGTACCTCACTAAAAGCACTATCCACTATTTATCAACAATTATTTATTGATACCCCAAAAGGTTTTGCTTTCTTGTCGTAATGCATGGTTATCTGACTTCCCACAGTTGGATGCAGACGACCTTTTCCAGATTCGTATCAACATGTGATCACCTATATACAATATAAAATTCCTCTACAGAATTTACTATACCCCTGCTAAAAACTGGACAGAGGTCGTGTGCAGTGTCAGATCTGTCATGACAATCAGCATTACTCCCTCAGTTGAAGTGTGTTTGTTGGCCCTGACTGATCAGTTAGTACCCACTAAGGTAATCTGCATGCTCCTTATTTTATTCTATGGTTTTATTATGCACGAAATAGAATTATTTTATCATGGAAAAAACTTTGGCCACTACTGTATTGGCGTGGAAGACTTTAGTAAATAAAGCAACACCCTTGTATAAGGCTACATATACAAATAGAGGCGTACCCGCCAAATTTGAGAAGGTGTGGGGAGGTTGAAAAAACAATAGCTGCACTGCATCTGATTAATCGCTTCTAAGTTGATTTGTCCCCATTGTAGGTGCCTTACTAAATTTTGAGAGTCCGTGAGGATATGTTTTGGGTTTATTGTACCCAGTGAGACGACCTATTGGGTTAAATTAATGGTATGATGTAATACCTTCTTGTCTCCTTTTAATGATGATGTTAATACCTTTTAATAGGAGCTGCATTGTCTACTGGTACTGATGCAATATACTGCTGTATGTTTTTCTTTTCCGTTTTTTAGGTTTACATGAAAAAAAAAAAAACAATTAAATAGAGTGTGTAAAACAAAAACCATTAACCTAAAAGTAAAAAAAAAAAAAAAACTCCTCCATCACCCCCTGTGCACAAATGTAGGTCCCCCATGCATATGTAAGCGTTGATTGCAACCAATCGTGAGGTATCGCCATGAACATCACAGTGAAAGCAACATCTTTAGTGCCAGCCCTCCTGTGTAACTCTAAACTGGCAACCTGTAAAGGCTTTTAGAATGTTGCCTATGGATAAATTATTGTACAGTAGTTTATCACCATTCCAAGAGAGTTCGCAATTTTAAAGCATGTTAGGTATCAATTTACTCGGCACAATTGTCTTTTATATTTTACCAAAAATGGGTATTATATTGTGTTTGTGTGCACTAAAATAAATTGAAGTGTATTTTTCCCTGAAAATTTGCGTTTGATAAACCACTGGCGCAAATATCGTGTGACATACAAAGTTGCAACACCCACCATTTTATTCTCCAGGGACTTTGCCTTTGCTTTCAGAAAATATATATTGTTTGGGCGTTCTAAGTAATTTTTTGGCAAACAATGCTGATTTTTACATCTAAATGAGAAATGTCAAAATTGGCCGGCAAGTTGTTAAAACTTAATTTTCTGTCTCCTCCAGCCTGCCCCCATGTTGTACTTCCCAACCCCCCCCCCCCACCTACATGTTTGCAGGAGTCAGTCTCTAACCAGTCTTAGGCTTCACGTACACTTGGCCTACATTTACCGCAGCAAAACGCAAAAACGTGGCAAAATTTATTTTGCAGTTTCCAGTGGCCAACGGTCAAAACCTTCCTATCCTGCACACCGTTCTTCCGCATTCAGGAGAGGGAGATTGAAGGAGGATGAACCTCATCTAACCGCAGCAGCTCCTGAACTCTGCTAAAAGCCTGTGTACATTGACACATAGGCTTTTATGGAGTTGAGTTTAGGAGTTTTTGCAAAGAAACGCAAAAAGCTCCTAAAACTCAAAGTTTAGGATTTGCTAGTGTACATAAAGCCCAAGGAGACACCTGTGAATGTATACTCTTGTTCATGCCATATACCAAGCTGTGTGCATCCACAAACACACACACAGCACCCACCAGGCCACACCCTTTTCCTGCCTCCTCCTAACAATTTAAAGTATAACTAAAAAGGCAAAACTTTTTTTTAGTTTTGGATAGAGTAGAGGGGAATTAAAACAACTGTCGGTTTTTTATTGCTGTCTGAGCTTCAATTAGGGAGATTCCCCCTCTCTATTTGTCCTGTTTACCATTATCCTTGAAAGCAAAAGAAAACCTCAAATCTTGGGTTGTCCCCAAAAAAGTAATAGAGGGGAAATTATTTCTGGTAACCTGGGGGACCCAGAGATATAACTTTAATTTGCAGGAATTTCCTGTCTTTTCCTGTTTGGCTATGGGACATGATGTGATGGGAAATCTCCACAATGGGACACAGATTGTGGAAAAAAAAAAAAAAAGTTTTGCCTATAGTTCTATTTTAACTGATTGCCTATTGAGCCTATTACTCTACTACTTTCAGTACTTTCCTCTGCAATTGGGAAGATCAAGAAGCGGTGCAGATTCTCATTTCATGTTTGAGAGGGCAGGTTGTCTCATGGTTCTACATGTTCCCACTTGCACTGCAATGAGCAAACAAGGACACAGTGGGACTGTTGCTAGTAGGTATAAGAAATTGGTGGTTAATCTGGCTGAGCTAAATGCAGTTTACACGTACCCTAAATATGTGGGGATATATATGGGAAAAAACTCCAAATCTTAGTTAAGTTTTGACAGTGTTACAGAATAGAAAACTTTTCTGCAACTTGTACAGCCCATAAAATGTTTGCTTTTATAGCAAATATAATAACTGTTAAAGAAATTAAAAATCACATTCTAGCATGACTCCACATGACTCCCATCCTATTGTGAAATCTCACCTTCCAGATATTTAATAGTTCTAAAGTAGACATCCTGCTGACAGTATCAGTGACTCATCTGTATTCCCCATCAGGCAAACATGCTTCACCATTTCCAAACCAAGCTGTTCTATTCTAAGTAAAAACACAGACGTGGAGATGTATTTCTGTCTAGAACAGATGAATGACCTAAAGCAGCACAGCTAAATTTAAATAAGCAGAATGGGTCCAATATAAGGAGGACACAAGTACGGTTTTCAGGGATATACAGTATCTCACAAAAGTGAGTACACCCCTCACATTTTTAAAATATTTTATTATATTTTTTCATGTGACAACACTGAAGAAAACGCACAGCCTAAGTGAAAATGTACAAATTGGGCCCAAAGTGTCAATATTGTGTGTGGCCACCATTATTTTCCAGCACTGCCTTAACCCTCTTGGGCATGGAGTTCACCAGAGCATCACAGGTTGCCACTGGAGTCCTCTTCCACTGCTCCTTGACGACATCACGGAGCTGGTGGATGTTAGAGGCCTTGCGATCTCCTCCACCTCTTGTTTGAGGATGCCCCACAGATGCTCAATAGGGTTTAGGTATGGAGACATGCTTGGCCAGTCCATCACCTTTACCCTCAGCTTCTTTATCAAGGCAGTGGTCGTCTTGGAGGGTTGTTTGGGGTCATTCTCATATTGGAATACTGCCCTGTGGCCCAATCTCCGAAGGAGATCATGCTCTGCTTCAGTATGTCACAGTACATTTTGGCATTAATGGTTCCCTTAATGAACCGTAGCTCCCCAGTGGCGGTAGCCCTCATACAGCCCCAGATCATGACATTCCCACCACCATGCTTTTTTTTTTTTTATGAAGAAAAATAAAGTTTATTGTATAAAAAGTGAATTGTACAAAATACAAACAGGAAAAGCATGAGTGATACAGTGAACAAAACCATTGCTTTTCAACAGTATTTTCTTATATGCTAAACAGCCAGGATACATAAAGCATCAATTACCATTCCAATAACGTTGTAATATGCAGGTCAGTAATACAATGGCATAAACAGGTTTTACTGCAAGACATGCACTCTTTAATATAAGGGGAAGAAAACCAAAAGAGAAAGAAACAAAGGAGAAAGAGGAAAGAAAAAAAAAAAAAAAAAGAGGGGGGGGGGGGAAGTTGCATGGCACTAGATCCCCTTGACTATTGACAGAATATCGCTGTTGGAATTACACTCAGCCCTCCAATGGTCTATTTAGAACCAATTGATGTGGTGCTAAACCTGGCGTATCTAGCCACGGTTGCCATAATAAAGAGAAGAATTTTTTGGGTATCTTCCGATGTTGATATGTCAATTTTGCATGGATAAGACATGAGTTTACCTGTTCTACCCATTGTTTCCTGGGCAGGAGGGGAGGAGAGATCCAATAATGTTCAATTAACTTACGAGCAATAAAAAGTAATCTCAACACTGCCACATGCATTTTTGGATTCAAGGCCTCCACCACCAGGGCCCCCAGGAGACACACCACAGGGTCCCTAGAGATCTGAAAACCATACACCCGTGTAATGGTGCCTAGGATCTCTGACCAGTATTAAAAACAGTTGAGGACATTGCCATAGCAGGTGTAGAAGGGTGCCATGCTGCCTTTCACACTTTGGGCAGAGGGGAAGTGTCTCTACATCCCCACTTGTATAATTGAATTGGCATTCTGTAAGCTCTATGCAATAAAAAAAGGTGTGAGAGCTTTTGCGAGGCAGATACCAAAACCAGGGGTGCAGAAGACAAGCACAACTCATGTGTCATCCTCAAGATTACCCACGTCTCTCTCCCATCTCCCCTTACATGAGTCTGCAGAGCCCCTCTGTATGGAATTAAATGTACCAGTATATGTTTTGGAGATCATACCCCATTTATTTGTTGTCAATAGGGTTTCCTTAAGAATAGGGTGGTCAGCAAGCTTGAATTCGTAGCAGCGAGATTGAGAATTCAATATGTTTCTCAAATGCAGGTACCTATAAGTTCTAGGAAGAGCAAATTTCTGTAAAATATTTAAGTACATCATTCTTATATAACCGAGACACATATCTGATCCCCGGTAGTTCCCAAGACTAAAAACCCTCCAGCTTTAATAATTCTTTGTATTGGGAGTTACGCCATAATGGAGTGTTGGTAAGGAAGCCCCAAATACCCAAGATTAATTTGACATAGGTCAATAGAGTTTTAAAAAGCTTAATAATGGTGGGAGCTGTATTCAATAGGTGCATGAAACTGGCCTCCAAATGCGCTACAGCCGAGTAAGCTGTCTTCCTGGGCATAAGTAATATCCGGATGGAGTCCTTGGGATCCATAAGTCCCCAACCCCCAACTGCTGTACTTGAGAAGCTAAATAGTAGGCTCTGGAATGTGGAACAGCCATATCACCCTGCTCCTTTCCCATTTGTAAGGCAGATAAACTAACACGAGACGCTCTTTTAAGCTAGATAAGGTCACGAAACTGGGAGTCTATGTGTGAGAACCACCTCCGAGGTATCCAATCTGGGAGTTATGGAATATATACAAACTATGGGGCCCATATCGTTTTAATTAAGTTAATTCTTTCAACTACAGACAATTAAAGTTTACTCCATGCCTTGCATTTCTCACTAAATCTACCGAGCAGAGGGAGGAGATTTAGCTTAAATGTATTCGTTCAAGTCAAGGGAGATGATACCCAGATATTTAAAATGTGGATACTATCTGTATCGAGGAGGCACAGGGCCGGGTAAAGGATCCAAGGGCATGAGGACCGATTTGTCCCAATTAATAGAGAACCCCAACAGGGCTCCAAAGTCATTAATCATGGACATAACCACCTGTACAGATTTCTGCGTGTCCCCCAGGTACAGCAAGGTGTCGTCTGCATATAACGAGACGCTATTCACATGCTCACCTCGTATGAACCCTACCACATCTGGCGACGCCCGAATACGCACCGCCAGAGGCTCCAAGGCCAGGGCAAACAGGAGAGGCGACAAAGGGCACCCCTGCCTGGTACCCCTATGCAAGGCAAAAGGGCTCCGAGAGTTCTCCATTCACCCGGATACGTGCAGTCAGGGCCGCATAAAGCACCCGGATACACTCAATAAACATACCGCCTGTTCCAAAGTGCTCCAGAACCCTCCACAGATAAGGCCACTCAAAACTTTCAAAGGCCTAAGCAGCATCAGGGGAAAGTATCGCTGTGTTGCCATTTTATCTGTGGGCAATTGAAGGTTTAAAAAGAGGTCCCTAGGATTTTGTGCGGTGGAATGTGAGGGAATAAAACCCGATTGGTCTCCATGAATAATTTTATGTATGACTTTTGCCAACCTGGCCGCGAGAATCTTCACAAGCAGCTTGACATCCACTGTCAGCAGGGAGATAGGTCTATATTAGTCAGCCCTCAAAGCATCTTTCCACCACCATGCTTAAATGTAGGCAAGACGCACTTGTCTTTCTACTAGTCACCTGGTTGCTGCCACACACGCTTGACACCATCTGAACCAAATAAGTTTATCTTGGCCTCATCAGACCACAGGGCATGGTTCCAGAAATCCATGTCCTTTAAATAAATATAATAAATCATACTGCGCTAATTGACATGTAACCAAAGCTGCCAAGCACATCAACCGACAAAGTTGTCCAAACATTTGTACAAAACAAAAGTGCAGCGCTACAATGACTAATAGAGTCCAGTGATGGTGTATCAAAAATAATAGAAAAGTGAAAAAAGAAAATGAATAATGGTGAGTCCCAAGTGTTGAAACTTGAAGCAAATATGGGGAACCATCAAAACTCATCATCAACACGTGATCAAGGAAAGAATTCTCACACCAACAAAGTGAATATTGAATGCGCTCACCAGAGGATATGGACCCAAGTGCCATATAGCAAATGGGTCAATAAAGCTTGAAATTATCCATGGATCTCCCAAGAAATGGCTGTTCCAAAGGATGATTTCAAAGAATGGCGGTATCCTCTTGAAAAGGGATGGCTATGTCTCCCAGTATGGTATCCCTACGTGGAAGTAGGCTAAACACCACAACACAGTGTAATACCGCTTAAAATAAAATTTATTAAAAAAGGGATCAAAAAGACTTACAAACATCCATGTATAACAGCATGTAAAGATAGGAATGATGGCGGATGACAGAGAACATGGTCCTGAGGCATTTCGTCATATGACTTCCTCAAAGGTGACCCCCCACACCCCTTCAACCTCTGCAGCAATGCTGGCAGCATTTATATGTCTATTTCCCCCAAAAAAAACTCTGGATACGACGCTGAGCTTGTGCACTCAACTTCTATGGTCGACCATGTTGAGCTCTGTTCTGAGTGGAACCTGTCCTGTTAAATGACTGCATGGTCTTGGCCACTGTGCTGCAGCTCAGTTTCAGAGTCTTGGCAATCTTCTTAAAGGCTAAGCTAGTGTTTCTCAACTCCGGTCCTCAGGGCACACTAACAGGCCAGGTTTGCAAGAAAACTGAAATACATCACAGGTGACATCATTTGCTGCTCAGTGATTGCAGTATTCTAATCTGCATCTCCCCAAGGTAATACTTAAAATCTGGTCCAGGAGCTGACTGAGTTGGGAAACACTGGAGACCCTAGGAAAACAGTATTGCGAGTACAGGGGATCTTGTCCAGGGGCCTGACCTGAGGGGGTCAACCCAAAAGTAGGATAGTCAGTGGACGGGTGTCAGCAGTCCAGAAATGAGATACGAAGGAGAGTTCCCTAAAGAGAAATGTAGTTCCCCAAGTCTTCTGGCAAGAGACTTAAACCCAAATCTACCCAAGTGGCAAGGTGGATCAGCAGCCTGGCTGCATCATCAGATAGGAGTCCTTGCAACTTGTGAATAGTTAATTTGGAGTATCCCACTATTCCCTTCTCCCATCCCTATTTAAAATAAGAACACCAAAAACAACTATATACCCCTGGACTAATCATTGTCTGAGCCAAGTATTAAATTGTGAATGGCAGTGTTGCTAACGGTAACCCAGGGGGACCCGAAAGTGTGTTATCCAGCAGTCCTCAAGGTGGCAGTGCTACATTTAGTACAGTAAATCCAGGCAGCCTGCTAGCCCTCTAATGTAAATGCACAACATTTGTCTCTAACATATTGGAAACCTGCTGAATCTTTCTTCAAAGTCGGTGATGTGATAAGGAAGAGAATTAATTACTTCACAGCAGCAAAAAAGGTGAGTCAGGGCTTATTTTAAAGTTATTTTACTGATTGTTAAGAATATGTAAATAATGTTCATAGTCAGAGGTGCATTTTAAAACTCACATTTGGGGCTTGGTGAAAACAGGGGAATATTTTGATACTGGTTTATAGGAGGATGAGGAATGCTGTTTAGCTGTCCAAATTAATTCTTATGCTTTATTGTAGACATGGTTCTTTAGAACTCGCTTTCCTGTACTTTTAACTGCTAGTTTTTTTCAGTACTTTTGCATACAAAATATTTCATACACATCCAGTCCTGATCAGGATTGATGGTCTCTTAAGTTCTTATAGCTCCTGGATACTCAGCTGGTCAGATATCTCTGTTCAAATTCCTGAGCTTGTACACCTGCTGTCGCCATTAGAAGGATTTTATATTGCAGAAAATGGAAAAGAAGGATTTGGAACACCCAAAATCAAATAACCATTGTCAAGTTATGGCAGAGAGATCTCAGTGGTATGGTAGCCAAGATACAGTGCATTGCGAAAGTATTCAGCCCCCTTGAACTTTTCGACCTTTTGCCACATTTCAGGCTTCAAACATAAAGATATAAAACTGTAATTTTTTGTGAAGAATCAACAAGTGGGACACAATCATGAAGTGGAACGAAATTTATTGGATATTTCAAACTTTTTTAACAAATAAAAAACTGGGCGTGCAAAATTATTCAGCCCCTTTACTTTCAGTGCAGCAAACTCTCTCCAGGTGAGGATCTCTGAATGATCCAATGTTGACCTAAATGACTAATGATGATAAATAGAATCCACCTGTGTGTAATCAAGTCTCCGTATAAATGCACCTGCACTGTGATAGTCTCAGGGGTCCGTTTAAAGCGCAGAGATTTGGACACAAAAAGATTTCCCAAGCTTTAAACATGCCAAGGAGCACTGTGCAAGCGAGAATATTGAAATGGAAGGAGTATCAGACCACTGCAAATCTACGAAGACCTGGCCGTCCCTCTAAACTGTCAGCTCATACAAGGAGAAGACTGATCAGAGATGCAGCCAAGAGGCCCATGATCACTCTGGTGGGAGACTCTGTCTATAGAACAATCAGTCGTATACTGCACAAATCTGGCCTTTATGGAAGAGTGGCAAGAAGAAAGCCATTTCTCAAAGATATCCAAAAAAAGTGTTGTTTAACGTTTGCCACAAGCCACCTGGGAGACACACCAAACATGTGGAAGAAGGTGCTCTGGTCAGATGAAACCAAAATCAAACTTCTTGGCAACAATGCAAAACGTTATGTTTGGCGTAAAAGCAACACAGCTCATCACCCTGAACACACCATCCCCACTGTCAAACATGGTAGTGGCAGCATCATGGTTTGGGCCTGCTTTTCTTCAGCAGGGACAGGGAAGATGGTTAAAATTGATGGAGCCAAATACAGGACCATTCTGGAAGAAAACCTGATGGAGTCTGCAAAAGACCTGACTGGGACAGAGATTTGTCTTCCAACAAGACAATGATCCAAAACAAAGCAAAATCTACAATGGAATGGTTCACAAATAAACATATCCAGGTGTTAGAATGGCCAAGTCAAAGTCCAGACCTGAATCCAATCGAGAATCTGTGGAAAGAACTGAAAACTGCTGTTCACAAACGCTCTCCATCCAACCTCACTGAGCTCGAGCTGTTTTGCAAGGAGGAATGGGCAAAAATTTCAGTCTCTCGATGTGCAAAACTGATCGAGACATACCCCAAGCGACTTACAGCTGTAATCGCCGCAAAACGTGGCGCTACAAAGTATTAACTTAAGGGGGCTGAATAATTTTGCACGCCCAATTTTTTAGTTTTTTATTTGTTAAAAAAGTTTGAAATATCCAATAAATTTCGTTCCACTTCATGATTGTGTCCCACTTGTTGATTCTTCACAAAAAAATTACAGTTTTATATCTTTAGGTTTGAAGCCTGAAATGTGGCAAAAGGTCGAAAAGTTCAAGGGGGGCGAATACTTTCACAATGCACTGTATATTGGGGCAGATTAAGCTCATTGTGGTTCAACTTTAACTTACTGGTGGACTGATGTTTTAAGTAAAGCAGAAATGGCTACCTGCCAGAAAAGAAAAAAAACACACCAGTTATGCTTACCTTCGTGCTTCTGAAACTCCTCCTCAGTTAAAGTGACATCTTTTGAGGACAGGTTTGATAGTAGATGTTTGTTTTCCTCTTGTAGCTGAGCTATTTGACCCAGGAGGTCTTGCGCTTCGCCTCTCCATACATCTTCTACCAGTTCCAGCTCCTGAAAGATTATCATACTATTACCGATACAATTCTTTTCACCATGAACCTCATACTGTTTTATGTCCAAAGCTGGATTCTAGTTAAAATAAGTTTTTTTTACTTACTTTTCATACTTACTAATGTGGATGCAGCATCAGTCCGATGCTGCATCTGTCCCCCGCCAGCTCCAAGACTGAGCGATCTAAAACCGCTGATCGTTCAGTGTTCTGTGCTCCATGATCATCACCAGCTCTCTGCTCTGCACCCCAGTTCCCACTGGGGTGCTGGGCTGTGGAAGGGGCAGAAGCGGCTAGAATTTTGCTCAGAGACTGAGCCAGGTGTGGTCCAGGCTTCTGGGAGGATCCCAACCATATGGTCCACGATCTTTCCCCAGCCTGGACCGGCACTGTGACGTCAGCTGACAGCAGGGTTCAGCCCACTGTCGGCTGAAAACAGGTCACAGGGGGCAGAACAAACTGCACTTATATGATCCACAGGAGAAGTACAGCCCAACAAGTTTTGGCTGTACTTCTCCTTTAAATGATGTGTACATTTGTACTTTACTATCAAGGTTAACATGTACATTTTACTGTAGACTCTTAATATGACTGTTTCCTTAAAATTTCTTGATTCTGAAAACTGACCCCTGCAAAAAAGGTTTTTTTTTTTTTCAAACTAAGGGCTCTGAGGAATTCTTGGAAATTGAATACTTCCAGGTATGTCAAATGCTTCATCCTTCCCCAACCCATATTGTGGTTTCACCCTCCAGCCCTATGTCACTACAGGACATATTAGTTATGTAGGGGCTGGTGGGAAGAACCAAAACATAGAACCAGGTATCCTTATCACAAAGAAGTGAGTTGGATGCAGAAGACTGTTCTTCAATAGTGAAGGTATGTGGGACAGGTATTTAGTGTTGGATTTTTAACTTGCTTAGCAAGTCAAGGATAAACCTGAACATTTTTGGGTCATCTAGTGGCCCCGTTAGGGTGGCAGGGGGAAAAGGGAAAGGCAAAAAAAGACCCCAAAGTGTTTTTAGAGCAAAGTGGGCCTCTTACTTTGCCCAGTATGGACCCAGTAAAATAGAAGGATGTATGTTAGTATAGATCCATTTAGCTGTATCAGATTCTTTGGACCAGCTATCTTGGCACCATGTCTGGTACACTTGAGGGCCTTTTTCCAAATAATTTTTTTTGAAAAATTATTTTATTAGATAGGTTGCCAGGTCTTTCCTTAAAGCGGTATTAAATCCAAAATCAACATGTAAAATGTATAAACAGCTTCTCACAAAAGTGAGTACACTCCTCACATTTTTGTAAATATTTTATAACTTTTCATGTGACAACACTGAAGAAATGACACTTTGCTACAATGTAAAGTAGTGAGTGCACAGCTTGTATAACAGTGTAAATTTGCTGTCCCCTCAAAATAACCCAACGCACAGCCATTAATGTCTAAACCACTAGCAACAAAAGTGAGTACACCCCTAAGTGAAATGTCCAAATTGGGCCCAATTAGCCATTTTCCCTCCCCGGTGTCATGAGACTTGTTAGTGTTACAAGGTCTCAGGTGTGATTGGGGGGGGGGGGGGGCAGCTGTGTTAAATTTGGTGTTATCGATCTCACTCTCTCATACTGGTCACTGGAAGTTTAACATGGCACCTCATGGCAAAGAAGGATCTGAGGATCTGAAGAAAAATTGCTGCTCTACATAAAGATGGCCTAGGCTATGAGAAGATTGCCAAGACTCTGAAACTGAGCTGCAGCACGGTGGCCAAGACCATACAGTGGTTTAACAGGACAGGTTCCACCCAGAACAGGCCTCGCCATGGTTGACCAAAGCACTTGAGTGCGCGTGCTCAGCGTCCTATCCAGAGGTTGTCTTTAGGAAACAGAAGTATGAGTGCTGCCAGCATTCCTGCAGAGGTTGAAGGGGTGGTAGGGTCAGTCTGTCAGTGCTCAGACCATACGCCGCACACTGCATTCAATTGGTCTGCATGGCTGTTGTCCCAGGAGGCGGCCTCTTCTTTTTTTTTTTTTTTTTTTTTTTTTTTTATATTTCTTTATTAAATTTTCCAGGTAAAAAATTATTTACAACACTCCAATCGCTGGAGAATTTTTTCATATACATTTTACACATATTACCTTTTTTCCCTTTTTTTTTTTTCCCCCCTCCCTCCGTCTCTTCTTATCATTCGACTCCTATTATTTCTCTGTATTCCCTTGTGTCCTTAAACTCTTGCCACTCATCCCAAATCTCCTCTTCATTCCCCTGTTCCTCCTCCTCCCAGGTCCTCAGCTGCTCCAACTTTCTTATTTTCTCTACTTTTAACAGCCAATCTTTCCTGGAGGGGGCCTCTTCTTTTTGCCAATTAAAGGGAATCAAGCTCTTAGCCGAGTTTAATAAGTGGGGGAGTAATGTTTTTTTATATTGCTTCACTGACATATGGGTTCCATGAAACATGCATTTCCAAGGATCCAAGGGAATATCTATTTTAGTAATTTTACTTATTAATTCTATAACTTCACTCCAGAATACTTTAATTTTTGGGCACTCCCACCATATATGGGCTATAGTCCCTACCAATCTGACATCCCCTCCAGCAAAGTCTTGAACTCTCCACCTGAATTCTTCCCATCTTATCAGGAGTGTTGTACCACCTTGTAATCAGTTTATAGTTCATCTCCTCTGTGTTGGTGTCTATCGCGGATTTATGTACTAATTGAAGGCTCTTATCCCACTGTTTGTTGTTACTACACGGGCCGAGGTCTCTTTCCCATTTTTCTTTTAATGATATTCCTCTCTCTTTTGTTATTGTTAACAGTATTAATTCGAAATATTATTTATCATCTTATCCTTAAGACATAATTGCTCAAAAGGGCGGAGGTCGTTTATATCTCTCAATGGCTGCGGTAGTGACAATGTGAAGTGCTTTAGTTGGATATACCTCCACTCATTTATCTTCCAGTTTTCTTTCCTTTGTTTCAGCTCCGCCAAGGTTATAATTTTCCCCTTCTCTACTATATCCCCTAATTGTGCTTCTCCTTCTTCTATCCATTTACCTAATTCCTTCTCTTCCCCTGGTGCAAAAAATTTTGTGCCCTGTAACGGGATCAGTGGTGAATTGTGTTTCCAATTTTCTTTTTTATGTATATTATCCCAAACCTTAATAGCATGTCTTGTGATTATATGCGTGTTAGTGTCCAGATTTCTGAATCTCTCAGGTATCCATATAACTTTTGCTAGGTGTGTACCACTCATCGTGCTTTCTATTACCACCCAATTTCTATCATTATTTTTTTTTTTTGTCCATTCTATCACCCTTGTGAGTATTGCTGCAAAATAATAATTTTTAAAGTCGGGTAGGGCTAATCCCCCTTGTCCCTTACCTTTACATAGTGTAGTGTACTTTACCCTTGGCTTTTTGTATTTCCAAATAAAGCGGGATATTAATCTTTTAAGTGTTTTAAAAAATACTTGAGGTAATGAAATCGGAATCATCTGGAATTTATATATAATTTTGGGCAGGATTATCATTTTTATCGTATTTATTCTCCCTATCCAGGAAAAGATTCTCGGGGATAATCTATTTAATTCTGATCTTACTTCATTCAGAAGTTCTAGAAAATTTGTTTTGTAGAGTTTTTCTGGAGTTGGGGTTAATTTTATCCCTAAATATTTAATCTCATCTTTTCTCCAGTTGAACTGAAATTCTTTTTTTAACATCTCCTCTTCTTGTTTAGGGATATTAATATTTAATATTTCTGATTTTTTTTGATTAATTTTTAAATTGGATAGTTCTCCATATTGTTTCATTATTTTAATTATGTTGGGCAAAGTGATCCTCGGATTACTTATGTAAAGCAGGATATCTGCAAAGGCAGATACCTTATGCTCCACTTGTCCCACCTTTATGCCCCCGATGTCCACACTATTTCTAATAGTTGCCAGTAGTGATTCCAAAGATAAGACAAATAACATCGGAGACAAGGGACATCCTTGTCTTGTTCCATTGAGCATTTTAAACGAGTCTGACAAAGTTCCATTGACCTTTACCTTTGCAGTTGGTTGATTATACAAAGTTTTGATCCAGGCCAACATTCTAGGTTTTATTCCCAACTCCACTAGGGTGTTTATCATGAACTCCCAGTCTACCCTGTCAAATGCTTTTTCCGCATCTATTGACAGGAGTAGACTGGGAGCTCTGCTTTTTACCATATGGTCTATCAACAGTATAGTTTTTATCCCATTGTCCCGTCCCTGTCTCCCCGGGATGAATCCTACTTGATCATTGTGTATCCACTCCCCCATTAGGTTCTTCATTCTAGTGGCCAAAATTTTTGTGAATAATTTAGTATCAACATTAAGTAGAGAGATGGGTCTAAAACTAGAACATAGTAACGGGTCTTTTCCCTCTTTCCGTATAACTGTGATTGATGCCGACAGGGCCTCTCTACTCATCTCGTACTGAGTCCCTATTCCGTTTATATATTCTTTAAATCTTGGGATTAAAATGTCCTTAAATTTTTTATAATAACCTATGGTAAACCCATCCGGTCCTGGGCTTTTACCTAGGCTCGTTTCTTTAATGGCTCTCTCTATTTCTTGTTCTAAAATTGGTCTAAGAATGTTAACTTTTCCTCATCTATCTTTGTCAGTCCTGCGTCTACAAGGTATTTTTTGATATTCTCCCTCCTTTCCGTTTCATTCCCCTGTATCTCACCTTTCTTTACTGCATAAAGATTAGCATAGTAGTTTTGGAATTCTTTGGCTATTCATGTCGTTGTTTGAATTATTTCCCCATTTTTATTTTTAATTTTATCTACAAAATTTTTTCCTTTCTTCTTTTTCAGGATTTTTGCTAGGTTTTTCCCAACCTTATTACTTTCAATGTATTTTTCTTTTATACATCTTTTCATTTCCTGCTTTATTTCCTGTTCTAGCAGATCTTTCAATTCTTCTCTCTTCACCTCAAGTAAATTATTTATTAATATATCTTGTGTATTTTTATGTTTTTGCTCTAATTGATGTACTTCTGTCATTAGCCTAATCTTATCTTTTATTCTTTCTTTTTTCCTTTGGGTCCCCTTTGAGATAAATATGCCCCTCATATAAGCCTTATGAGCTTCCCATACTATGTCTTTTGGTGCATCTTTTGTATCGTTTATTTGAAAATAGAATTCCAACTCTTTCACTATTTCTTTTTCCCACTTTTTATCTCCAAAAATCTCCTCATTTATTTTCCAAGCATCCATCCTAGGTCGCTCTTTCGCCATTTTTATTTTTACCATAATGGGGGTATGGTCCGACCAAGTCTTGACCCCAATCTCTGCCTCGCTTACCCTTTCGATCCACCTATGTTCGATTAGTATATAATCCAATCTTGAGTATGTTCCATGTACACTTGAGTAACATGTATAATCTCTATCTTTCGGATGGAGAATTCTCCAAATATCTGCCAGTTGATTTGTAAATAATTTTTCCTTTATTTTCTTTGCCTGTACTTTATTTATCCGTAGGGTTTTTGATGTGGTATCTACTTTAGGGTCAAGGCAGAGATTGAGGTCCCCTGCCAGTATGACTCCTTTTTTAAACTCCATTAATTTTCCCAGTACTTTACCTAGGAAGTCTACTTGTCTCTCATTAGGGCTATATATATTTACTAGGGTCAAATCTTCATCTCCTATTTTTCCCTCTTAAAAAGAGGTATCTTCCCTCTGGGTCTACCTTTCTCGACTCTAGAACAAATCCAAGGCCCCTAGAAATGCCAATGGCTACTCCCTTGGACTTCCTCCCGGGTGAGTCCGCGTAATACCAGGTAGGATGGCTCTTAGAATACAATCTGATATTAGATGCATGAGATAAATGAGTCTCCTGTAAGAATGTCAAATCTGCTTTCAAATAACTAATTTCTTTTAAAATTTTTTTCCTTTTTTCTGGAGAGTTTAAACCTCGGACATTGTAAGATAATGTTAACTATAACCATTGTTTCTTCATCTTCATTACTGTCTTTCTCTATCATCTCTTCAACTCTAAAGTGGCCATAAAAACTGTTCAACCAACACCAGGGATCCCTAAGAGATGGCATTAATCCCTCTGATTTTTCTTGTCTTGTGGGTTCTCTTAATTCTTGTATTTTCTTATAGGAGACATTTTGATCTATTAACTTCTTTTTCCCTCTTTCTTCCCCTTTCCTCTTCCCACCCCTACCCTCCCCTCCCCCAACTATTCCCGGTCCCTCCATCAGGGTTGTCGATTCTCCTTCCTCCCTTTCCAATCGACTTGTGGCCGAGGTCGAGCTCTGCTAGTGGTCACCGTTCCCTCCCATCTTCCCTACCATAGGGTCTAATGGTGACGGCCCGCTGATCTCCATAGGGCCACCCGTTTTTTATTCTTACTTGCTCCTCCTCCCCTCCTCCCGCCAGCCCTCCCCCCCCCTCCCCCAATCCCCCCGGTCCCCCCCAGTCCTTTTTCATCCTTTTGTTTTCATCTTTTTCTTCTGTTTCCACTGATTCAATTCTCCTTCATCAACTTCTTCCTCTGGGCACTCCTAGTCGGTCCAGCCTGGGATTTTTACTGCTTCACAAAAATCTTTGGTTTCCTCTGGGTATCTAAGGAGTACTGTCCTCCCATCTCTTCTCACTCCTAGGCCTGCTGGGAAGTTCCAAAAGTATTGTATATCTTTTTTCTTTAATATTTCTACCATTGGTCTAAGAATGCGTTTTCTATTAATTGTCTCTTTTGCCAGGTCTGGGAAAATCTGAATGTCCTCCCCGTCATATTTTAATTCCGGTCTACTTCTCATTTTCCCCCAGATCTGGGCCCTTGTCTCATATTTATGGAATCTTACAATCACATCTCTTGTTTTCTCTTTTGGTAGGTTGGTTGGTTTACGCAACCTATGAATTCTCTCAAACTCAATTTTATCTTTGGTCGCCTTTCCCAGCAGAGGGTTAAATAACTTCTCCAGGGTTTCTTCTAAATTTTCTGTTGGCCCTTTCTCTGGTAATCCTCTTATTCTCAGATTTTTTCTTTGATTTCTATTCTCCTGGTCTTCGAATTTGTATAACATATTTCTCCGCTCCATTTTCATTTTTCTCATTTGTTCTTTTAGATTTTTTAGTTCTTTTCCTTGGGACTCCACCTTTTCTTCTGTTTCTTCTACTCTGCCCAGAATATGCCCAAAGTCGACATGTAATGTGGCCATCTCGGCTTTGATGGATCTTTCAAGGCTGGCAAACATTTCCCGCATTTCTGATTTTGATGGTGGATAATCTTTTTCATTGAATTCATCTTCTCTATTCATGTCTCCATCCTCTATTGTTATACTGCTTTCTCTTGACACTTGTAGGCTTTCTTCTCCACTTACTCCTATATGCTTTTGATTCTTAGTTTTCTTGGTTCCCTCTGTATTTTGTTTGGGTCCAACAACCGGTTGATCCTCTGGCTGTGTGTTTTGACCTTTTCCCTCAGGTGTCATATTTTTTAATTGTTCCTGGGCTTGCTGTGGTTTTTGGAGGCTTCCCTGCCACTTCCTTTGCCGGTTTACCTCTCATTGTGGATTCGGCTCTGGGGAATAAGCCCTCAGTATAGCTTCCTCTTATGTCTCTGTTTTCAGTATGAACTAAATATCATATACATTTATTCAGTGGTTCAAGTAAGAGAGGTCCCACACTTTTTGCACGACAGTCTCACTAGTTCTTAAGCTATACACTCACGCATGATAATATAGCTGTGCTACCAGGGGAAGCTGTTGTTGAAGTCAAACATATGAAAATTTTGGTGGTTTCCCCTCTCACTTAAGTACTCAGATTCCCGCACATTTCTCAATGCGCGTAAGTAAGATCTGGGGGGGTTTCCACCCTCACCCAAGTGAGTAGAGTCCCACACTTTTTCCAGAAACGTTCAACTAGCTCTTAAGCATACACTTGTAAATAAATACTGTAGCAGTGCTTTCTAAGAAAGCTGATATTTGAGATTGGTCATATAAGGCGGCCTCTTCTAAAGATGATACACAAGAAAGCCTGCAAACAGTTTGCTGAAGACAAGCTGACTAAGAACATGGATTACTGAAACCATGTCCTGAGGTCCGATGAGACCAAGATAAACTTATTTGGTTTAGATGGTGTCAAGTGTGTGGCGGCAACCAGGTGAGGAGTACAAAGACAAGTGTGTTTTGCCTGCAGTCAAGCATGGTGGTGAGAGTGTCATGGTTTGGGGCTGCGCGAGTGCTGCCAGCACTGGGGAGCTACAGTTCATTGAGGGAATCGTGAATGCAAACTTGTACTGTGACATACTGAAGTAGAGCATGATCCTATCCCTTCAGAGACTGGGCCGCAGGGCAGTATTCCAACATGATAACCCCAAACACACCTCCAAGACAACCACTGCCTTGCTAAAGAAGCTGAGGGTAAAAGAGATGGACTGGCCATGCATGTCTTCAGACCTAAACCCTATTGAGCATCTGTGGGGCATCCTCAAAATGGAAGGTGGAAGAGCGCAAGGTCTTTAACATTCACCAGATCCATGATGTTGTCGTGGAAGAGTAGAAGAGGACTCCAGTGGCAACCTGTGAAGTTCTGGTGAACTCCATGCCCAAGAGGGTTAAGGCAGTGCTGGAAAATAATGGCAGCCACACAAAATATTGACACTTTGGGCCCAATTTGGACATTTTCACGTTTTGGTGTACTCACTTTTGTTGCCAGCGATTTAGACATTAATGGCTGTGTGTTGAGTTATTTAGAGGGGACGGAAAATTTACACTGTTATACAAGCTGTACACTAACTACTTTATATTGTAGCAAAGTGTAATTTCTTCAGTGTTGTCACATGAAAAAATATTTACAAAAATGTGAGGGTTGTACTCACTTTGCGAGATACTGTATCTTGCAGCTTACCAATCCTTAGGCACTGTTCACACCTGAGCGTTTTTCAGCTCATAAAATGCTCATCTCTGAAGTTCCAAAATGCCCAACAAGCAAAATCCTATTAATTTCAACTGCCCCTGTTCACATATGAGCGTTTTGTCTCCTGAAGCAAAACGCCTAAAGCTCAAAAAAATACATAAGCTTTTTTTTTTTGGCAGATTACAAGTGTTTTTGGTCAGATGTCAATGCCTGCCTCCAAAGGTCTGCAAAAAACGCCTGAAAAAGGTCTAAAAAAATGGCCAAAAACGATACGCTCAGGTGTGAATGGAGCCTTAGATGTGAAGGCTGCATTAGTTTTAGTTTTTAAGGCTTTTTATTTCTCCGTTTCCACCTGGTGGTCTGGCTACTAACACACCTTCTGTATTAGAGTGCCTATGGACAGCAGCATCGTCAGTCTAAAGATTGAGTGGAGTGTTAGATGGACTAGCAGTTCTGGAAACACTAACACATTGAACCCAATCTCAGCAGTTGCACAAGCAGTTAAAGCTGATCTTTGTGTTGTCTTAACATTAATTGCCACATCTGCAAGACCGCTTGCTATGTTGAAAAAAAAAAAAAAAAACAGACTTACTGGCCAGATCCCCAAATGAAAATAAAAAGAAAAGAAACCCTAAGACCCCATTCAGACAGGAGCGACGCGAATTGCTGGGGCGACCTGTGAAGTCGCGGTGCACAGCGTGCACTGCGACCTCGGCGCGACATGCACGGACTTCATATCATTGAAGTCAATGCAAGTCGCCTCCAGGTTGCCCCAAAGTAGTACAGGACCATTTTTCTAAGTCGGAGCGACTTGTGTCGCTCCTATTAGAACGGGTCCTGTGCTAATCAATGGCAGGCGACCAAGTCGCCTGACAAGTCGCACTAGTGTGAATGGGGTCTTAAAAGATAATGAATGCAGCCATCACATCCAAGAATTGGTAAGCTGCAATATACAACCTGGCTAAAAGTTTTGAGAAATACACAAATATTGTTACTATGGTATACGGAAGTATAATTACAAGAATTTCGTGTCAAAAGCTTTTATTGACAATTACATGAAGTTTATGCAAAGAGTCAATATTTGCAGTGTTGACCCTTCTTTTTCAAGAACTCTGCAATTCACCCTGGCATGCTGTCAATCAACATCTTGGCAACATCCTGACTGATAGCAGCCCATTCTTGCATAATCAATACTTGCAGTTTGTCAGAATTTTGGGGGTTTTTTTTTGTTCACCTGCCTCTTGAGGATTGACCAGTTCTCAATGGAATTAAGGTCTGGGGAGTTTCCTGGCCATGGACCCAAAACTTAGGTTTTTTGTTCCCCAAGCCACTTAGTTATCACTTTTGCCTTATGGCAAGGTGCGCCATCATGCTGGAAAAGGCACTGTTCATCACCAAATGGTTCTTGGATGGTTGGGAGCAGTTGCTCTCGGAGGATGTTTTTGTACCATTCTTTATTCATGTTCTTAGGCAAAATTGTGAGTGAGCCCACTCCCTTAACTGAGAAGCAACCCACACATGAATGATCTCATGATGCTTTACTGTTGGCATGACACAGGACTGATGATAGCGTTCATCTTTTCTTCTCCGGACAAGGTTTTTTCCGGATGCCCCAAACAATCAGAAAGGGGATTCATCAGAGAAAATTACTTTACCCCAGTCCTCAGCAGTCCAATCCCTGGCCTGTACCTTTTGCAGAATATCAGTCTGTCCCTGGTGTTTTCCTGGAGAGAAATGGCTTCTTTGCTGCCCTTCTTGACACCAGGCCATCCTCCAAAAGTCTTTGCCTCACTCTGCGTGCAAATGCACTCACACCTGCCTGCTGCCATTCCTGAGCAAGGTCTGCACTGGTGGTGCCCCGATCCCACAGCTGAATCAACTGTAGGAGACAGTCCTGGTGCTTGCTAGACTTTCTTGGGTGCCCTGAAGCCTTCTTCACAAGGACTGAACCTCTCTCCTTGAAGTGCTTGATGATCCGATAAATGATTTATTTAGGGGCAATCTCAATAGCAGCAATATCCTTGCCTGTGAATCCCCTTTTGTGCAAATTAATAATGACCGCACGTGGTTTCTTGCAGGTAATCATGGTTAACAGAGGAAAAACAATGATTTCAAGCACCAGCTTCCTTTTACAGCTTCCAGTCTGCTATTCTAACTCAGCAATACAGAGTAATTTGCAGCCTTGACCTCCTCAACACTGACACCTGTGTTAATGAGAAAATCACTGACATGATGGCAGCTGGTCCTTTTGTGTAAGGGCTCCTTCACATGGGCGTATGTCCGTATATCATCCTATTTTTTTGCGGATGATATACGGACATAATGTATGTCAATGGAATTGCGGATGTCAGCGGATGACCATCCGCTCACATCCGATTTTCATTCTTTCAGTTCTGTTCCGTTTTTTGGAACGAAACAGAACCCTATTTTTTCTTCCGTTTAAAAAAACGGAAAGGATGGTAAAATCGGATGTCAGCGGTGCCATCCTCTGACATCCGCAATTGCATTGACATACATTATGTCCGTATATCATCTGCAAACGGATGGGATGATGTGGACATACGGAGCAGATGACACAAGTGTCATCCGTGTCTGTTAAAAAAAAAAAAAAGTGCCGGAGCGGATCGCGATACGGTCCGCTCCGTGTGAAAGAGCCCTTAGGGCTGAAATGCAGTTGAAATGCTTTTTTTTTTTTTTTTTTTTGTATTAAGTTCATTTTCTGGGCAAAGAAGGACTTTTGCAATTAATTGCAATTCATCTGATCACTCTTCATACCGTTCTGGAGTATATGCCATTATCAAAACAGGCAGCGGACTTTGTGAAAATATTTGTGTAATTTTGAAACTTTTGGGCAAGGTTGTAATAAAGGTTTTCTTTTGGGTTCAATTTCACTTTAAACCTCCCCAACTGCTCAGGTTTGAGACCTCAATACACATGTGCATAGTTCAATTTGTACACACATACATGGGCTGATTTAGACAGGAGTCAATTAACCTACCAGCATGTCTTTAGACTGTGGGAGTAGGGATGGGCTCAGGCGTGTTCAGATCGTAGTCCCAACCCACCTGAGCAATCCCACCAGGAAGCCGTTAATGCACACCGCCAATCATAGACAGAGTATGTATGTGCAGCTGCGGGCCGGGAAATGCCTCACTTCCTGTGATTGGTGGTGTGCAGTGACAGCTTCCTGGCGGGATTGCTCAGGTGGGTTGGGACTACGATCTAAACATGCCTGAGCCCATCCCTATGTGGGAGGAAACTGAACTACTTGGAGGAAACCCACATAAGCCCAGAAAGAACATGAAAACTTAGTGCAGACAGGGTTGGGATGGAATTTTAACTGAGAACCCCAATGCTACAAGGAATAAGTGATAACCACTGAGCCACTGTTCTGCCCAATATAAAAATAAAACACCATTTAAAATGCCCAATAATGTATTGACTAAAAATAATTGAGGAGGACCTTCATGTTTTAAACATTTCTAGAAAGGTGGCAGGTGACAACAACTAAATCTGGGTGTTTTTTTGTTTGCTGAAGAATGCTGCTTCCTGAAATTTTGATCCAAAGATCACTGGATTGACAGAACTGATGTAAAAGCAATACTAGTTCTCTGCAAAGATACATCCTTGGATAGGAGTGAGGGAGGTGTAACTACACTGCTCAAAAAAAAAGTTAAAAGGAACACTTTGAAAAACACATCAGATCTCAATGGGGGAAACTATCATGCTGGATATCTATGATATGGGTAATGTGTTAGGAATGAAAGGATGCCACATCATTTGATGGAAATAAAATAACCTAAAGACGGCTGAATTCAAAGACACTCCAAAAATCTAAGTGAAAAAATGATGCAGCAGGCTAGTCCATTTTGCTGAAATTTCATTGCAACTCAAAGTTTGTATGGCCTCCACGTGCTTGTATGCATGCCTGACAACGTCGGGGCATACTCCTAATGAAACGAAGGATGGTGCCCTGGGGTATTTCCTCCAAGGTATGAACCAGGGCATCACTGAGCACCTGAACAGACTGAGGGGCAACCTGGTGGCGTCAGATTGACCAAAACAATGTCCCAGAGATGTTCTATTGGATTTAGGTCAGGCGAGCATGGGGACCTATCAATGGTATCAATTCCTTCATCCTCTAGGAACTGGCTGCATACTCTCACCACAGGAGGCCGGGCATTGTCATGCACCAGGAAGAACCCAGGACCCACTGCACCAGTGTAGAGTCTGACAAATGGGTCCAAAGATTTCATCGCAATACCTAATGGCAGTCAGGGTGCCATTGTCTAGCCTGTAGAGGTCTGTGCGTTCCTCCATGGCTAGATATGCCTCCCCAGACCATCACTAATGGCACTTTCCCACTGCAAGTACCGGCTCGGCTCTACTCGGCCCTGCTTGGCACCGTTTGCTTTTCCACTGCTGGTACCGCATGGTACGGTGTTGGAACGGTTCGGTACGGTACGGTTTGCTTTTCCACTCAAGTAGTACTAAAGTTAAGTGGGTGGGATGTGGGTGGGATAACAACGATTCTCTGACCAATCAGTGGCTAGTAGTGACTGCATGCAAAGGATTGTGGGATATGGTACCGAGTACGGTACCTCTTGGAACCACAATCGAGGTGGTACCGTTTTTGAGAGCCGTACCGTTCGGTTCCATGCAGTGGAAAAGCGCCGCCGTACCGTACCATACCAAACCGTTTCTACACCATACCATGCGGTACCAGCAGTGGAAAAGCACAAAAGCGAGCCGAACCGTTTGGTTCCATGCAGTGAAAAAGCGCCATAACCCACCACCAAACCGGTCATGCTGAACGATGTTACAGGCAGCATAACATTCTCCACAGCTTCTCCAGACCCTTTCACGTCTGTTACATGTGCTCAGGATGAACCGGCTCTAATCTGTGAAAACCACTGGGTGCCAGTGGCAGACCTGCCAATTCTGGTGTTCAATGGCAAATGCCGGGCAGTGAGCACAGGGCCCACTAGAGGATGTTGGGCCCTCAGGCCACCCTTATGAAGTCCGTTTCTGATAATTCGGTTAGAGACATTCACACCAGTGGCCTGCTGGAGGTCATTTTGTAGGGCTCTGGCAATGCTCATCCTGTTCCTCCTTGCACAGAGGAGCAGATACCGGTCCTGCTGATGGGTTAAGGACCTTCTTTGGCCCTGTCCAGCTCTTCTAGAATAACTGCCTGTGTCCTGGAATCTCCTCCATGCTCTTGAGACTGTGCTGGGAGACACAGCAAACCTTCTGGCAATGGCACGTATTGATGTGTCATCCTGGAGTTGGAATGCCTTTGCAACCTCTATAGGGTCGAGGTATTGCCTCATGCTTCCAGTAGTCACATTGACCCTAGCCAAATGCAAAACTAGTGATAAACAGTCAGAAAAGATGGAGTAGGGAAAAATTTTTCAGTGGCCTCCACCTGTAAAGCCATTCTGTTTTGGAGGTCGCCTCATTGTTGCCCATCTAGTGCCCCTGTTAATTTCATTAACACCAAAGCAGCTGGAACTGATTAACAACCCCCTCTGCTACTAAACTGACCAGATTATTATCCCAGGAGTTCACGTGACTTGATGCTATACTCTGATTAAAAAGTGTTCCTTTACTTTTTTGAGCAGTGTATATAGTACATAGGCACACCTTCCTTACTTTCCCATTATCCTCTGCACAAAATAAAAAACGCTGAGAGTGGGTATGTCTTCCCAGAAAGTCAAGCAATGAGAGCTGTAGAAAGTGGCCATGTAAGGACTACATCATTAACTATCACCTTTTATACACTGAGGGACTTGTTTAACCACCCCCCGTCCGCGCTACAGCCTATATACGGCTGCAGCGCGGACTCGAATTTTCGGGAGGCCGTTTTTAAACGGCCTCCCAGTGACACGCCCCCAGCGCGCTCCCGCGAGCGCGCTGCGGGGAAAATCTGTGTCGGCCGTGTCCCTTGGACACGGCCGATCACAGATCGTGGTGAATGGCCAATCACAGCGGCCATTCACCACGTGATCTGGCCGTCCAATGAGCGATGATCTCATATGTAAACATATGAGATCATCTCTCATCGCCGGCGCTCCTTCCTCACACAGAGCCTGCAGTGTGAGGAAGGAGGGGGAGCCGTCAGCCGCCTGGGACACACAGCGATGTAATCAGGGCACCGATCACCAGTGCCCTGATTACTGCAAGGTAAAAACACACACAGTGCCCCCCCATCAGTGCCCACAGTGCCCGCCATCAGTGCCCCCCATCAATGCCCACAATCAGTGCCCATAGTGCTGCTAGTCAGTGCCCATCAGTGCCTGCTCATCTAGGCACTGATGAGCACTGACTGGCAGCACTATGGGCACTGAGTGTGGGCACTGATGGTGCTGCCCATCAGTGCCTCTCATCAGTGCCACCCGTCAGTGTCCAGTGCCATCCGCCAGTGCCCATCAGTGCCGCCTATCAGTGCCCAGCAGTGCCGCCTCTCAGTGCCCAGCAGTGCCGCCTCTCAGTGCCGCCTCTCAGTGCTCATCAGTGCGGCATATTAGTACCTCCTCATCAGTGCCCATAAGTGCCACCTCATCAGTGCCCATAAGTACCACCTCATCAGTGCCCATCAGTGCAGCCTATCAGTGCCCATCAGTGCCGCCTCATCAGTGAAGGAGAAAAATTTATTTTCAAAATTTACTCGCAGAAAATAAGAAAAACTTTTTTTTTTTTTCAAAATTTTTTGTCTTTATTCTTTTTTTTTTGTAAAAAATAAAAAACCCAGAGATGATTAAATACCACCAAAAGAAAGCTCTATTTGTGTGAAAAAAATGATAAAAATTTCATATGGGTACAGTGTAGCATGACCGCGCAATTGTCATTCAAAGTGTGACAGCGCTGAAAGCTGAAAATTGGCCTGGATGGGAAGGGTGTTTAAGTGCACAGAAGGCAAGTGGTTAACGTGTATCTATATCCAAACATTTTTACTTCTGTCTGTGTTCCTGTTTTGAGAGATCTCCCTTCACTTCCTGTTATGAGACACAAACTTTTCACCAGACAGGAAGTCAAGGAATCTCTCCAAAAGAACCTCCGCTGTAAAACCTGATTTCCAATCCTTCCCCATTTTTTCTAAACTAAAAAACTGAGAAGACAGACAGGGTGGCCGCACTCAAGCCTATGTTCAAGATCAACATTTAACCTCTTGCCAACCAAAAATACTAAAAAAAAAAAAAAAAAAAAAAAAAAAAAAACAAATCTATCCCCTGGTTTTTAGACGCGATAATTTTTGCGCAAACCAATCAATATACACTTATTTGTATTTTTTTTTTACCAAAAATATATAGCAGAATACATCTTGGTCTAAATTGATGAAACATTTTTTTTTTTTTACTGGGAATGTTTTATAGTAGAAAGTAAAAAGTATTGTTTTTTTTTTTTTTTTCAGAATTGTCGCTTTTTTTTTTTGCTTATAGCGCAAAAAAATAAAAACTGCAGAGATGATCAAATAGCACCAAAAGAAAGCCCTATTTGTGGGGAAAAATGGACATACATTTTATTTGGGTACATCGCACGTCCATGCAATTGTCAATTAAAGTAACGCAGTGCCGTATCGCCAAAAATGGCCAGGTCAATAAGGGGGAAAAACCCGTCTGGTCCTTAAGTGGTTAATAACACATCGGTCCATCCTCAATTGAGGCAAGAGCTGCAATTATTTTCCTGAATCTGCCTATAATAAAGTGTTACTAAACCCACAGCAGTAAAATCAGTCTGTATATGCAGCAAAGCATGCTTTTTATACTCACTGTGGAACCTAAGGAATTATTCCTTTGCATATGGAAAAAGGCTGTTTGATCCTGTCTTCTATGATCCTCCCCTTCTTCCACTATCCCCAATCTATCTCCTGATAGTAGAGAGCCTAGGAGGCACTCTGTACATGCTCCATTTGGGGTGTATTTTTTTTTGGGAGGGTGCATGGGATTAGCACAGGGCCAATCAGCACTGTCCAGACAGTCAGGAGTCATGCAGCCCCATAGTACAGTCAGAAGAGAATGGAATCTCCTCCTATAAGCTTTAACCAGTGCTTGGCCAGACACAGATAGAAGTTACAAGACTGCTATATACTGCTGATATGAAAGGGTATTTAGCTGTTTAGATTTACTAAAATAATTTCATTTACATGTTTTGTGTACTGTGGGAAAGCATTCTAAACCCTTAAAGGTTCCTTACCAGTGATGGCAAACCTTGGCACCCCAGATGTTTTGGAACTACATTTCCCATGATGCTTAACAATACTGCAGAGTGCATGAGCATTATGGGAAATGTAGTTCCAAAACATCTGGGGTGCCAAGGTTCACCATCACTGCAGTGTAATGCATTCTAAGCAATAAGGAAAAAAAAAAAAAAGGAAATAAAACTTGTTATTGCAGAGAATCCCCTCCCCCCTTTATACTTACCTAAGCCCTTGGCTCTGTCCCTCCTCGCTGGGCATACTAATAGCAGCAGGAGCCATTGGCTCCTGCCCCTGTCAATTACACCCTTAGACGAGGAAGCAGGGCCTAGTCCTGCTGTCTGGGTCAATAGATGTGGACCAGTGCAAATGCCCTTGGAAAGTGAGTTTCTAACAGAAGCTTTGTGCTATGTGGTTTGCCGCAATTGCAGCACTATTTAAGGCAGCAAAACCACTCCACGTTTAGATACCATTAAAAAAAAACATGTGGGGCGTTTGGCACTATTGCAGTGCAATTTGGAATCGCAGGCAGAATTGCAGCAATTCTGCCAAAGATACCAAACTGCCAGATGTGGGCCTTAAGCTGTGTATTACCATGCTATTCATGCAAAGACAGCTATTACCCTCTAAAGCAGGGGCTCGTGAGACACAGCCGGCCTGCAGCTAGGGTCAGTAGCATACCCTCAATGTGCACAGATTGAGGATTCCGGTCAGGAGAGGCTGCCTATGGTCTCTGCTTTTCCCTTCACAACCCCTTTTTCCATGTCCTATGGCAGTGGTCCTCAACTCCGGTCCTCGGTGCCCACTAACAGGCCAGGTTTGCAAAATAACTAAATGACATCACAGGTGATCTCATTTGCTGCTCAGTAATTGCAGTATTCTAGTCTGCATCTCCCCAAGGTAATACTTAAAATCTGGCCTGTTAGTGGGCCTCGAGGACCGGAGTTGAGGACCACTGTCCTATGGAATATACAAACAGTTAGCCCAGGTTCACACCAGCGCAGCTTTGAAGTTGCGCTACTTTAGCGCAACTTCAAAGCGGACTGTCAGTGTGATTTCATGTTGCCGATATCTGTGCAACTTCATATCAATGCAAGTCGCACTGAAATTGCACAGAAATTCTGCAGGAACTTTTTCCAAAGTCAACGTTTAGAACACTTCCATTTCCGCAAATACGGTGAGACTTGTCATGCGACTCTGAACTGTCAAGTCACACTGGTGTGAACCAGAGCCTAATGATTGGCTTAAAATTGTTCCAGCAAGGTGGAAAATTTGATTTATCAGATTGCCTTTTTTTTTTTTTTATTTGCACATCTCCTGCAACATGTGACTGCTGCAAACATTGTGACTAAAATGAGCAACACCTGTTTTAGGACCAAGCTAATATGACACAACTAGCTTCATTCTTATAGGACAATGAAAAGTCAAATAGGAGCTGAACTGTATGAGACAAATCCCAGCTGGATTACTCAGTGCTGTAAACTGAGAAAAACTGCTGATTATGAGCAACAAGTGCGGGCTCTGTAATGATGAGCAGGCTGAGCCTGTCACAGAAGTCATGAGGGTGGATTTACTAAAGCAAAATAGACTGTGCACTTTGCAAGTACAGTTGCACATCTTTTCCCGAGAGCTGAGTAAATGTGGTAAAGCTCTGCTGATTATCATCATCCAATCATGTGCAAGCAAACCTATTTTTTATTTGCTTGCACCTGATTGGGTATTCTTTATAAAGTGAATTTTTACAACATGGAATGTGCACAGTCTACTTGCTTTTAGCCAATCAACCCCAGGGTGTCAAAATACTGAACTTTACAGTATCTGAGCCAGCTTGAACTCTGACCACATCTAGGGAGAATAAGGTTAGTGTAGAACAAGACGTCATGGCGTCACTGTACTAAGTAAAAGGGAGTATGCAAGGAAAAAGTGGGTATTGGCACTGCTCTAATTGTTCCTAAGTGTGTGTATGTATATATATATATATATATATATATATATATATATATATATATATATATATATATATATATATATATATATATATATATATTATATATATAAACCAAACACTGTGCTTATATGAAAAATACATAAAAATACTGTCAAATGTATATCACCCTAAAAATATAGATTAAACTTTAAAAATACAACATCATCATAAAATATGCGCTAATTGGCAAACCAGTTAATCTGTGCAAATACGCAAGAAGTGCTATTGCTAAATACACTAAGTGAATATTAATTTAATAAGCACAGAATAATAGAAAAACTCATACAGTGGTGAAAAAATTCATAAGTTGTGCTAAAAATGATGGTAAAGTCCTGTGAGTAAAAAAGGTGCACTGTGTCCATAAACTCCACTCATAAGCTTGTTGCTCCTTTTAGTGCCACCGATGGGACGCCTTCAGTGGTATAACTATATGAAGATACAGTAAACCCCCCTCCATTGCGGGGGTTACATTCCGGACCCAGCCGCGAAAAGTGAAAATCCGCGAAATAGAAAAACCCTATTAAAATGCATTGTAGGCATGATTTTTTTACTGTCACTGTACGTGTAGAAGCATTTTAAGGTCTTTAAACACACTTTTAAAACAATAGAAACTCATTTAAACACATAAAAGATACTGAGAGACATAGCAAGAGCTATGGAAAACATAAAAATATTTCATTTTTAATGATTTATATAGTAAAATAACATTACAAAAAAAAAACGCAATATACCGGGACCGCAAAAACTGAACCGCGATGGAGCGGGGGGTTTACTGTATATATAAAAAAAGCACGCAGTGGTCCTGATGTCTTGCCCCTGGTTTGCCAATTTGCACATATTTTATGAGGATGCATTTATTAAAAGTGATATACATTTTAGGGTGATGGGCAATGTTAGTGTTAGACAAGAAGTCATGGTGTCATTATCATGTACTCTACAGGATTAGCAGCCTGAACCCCAACTACAGCAGGGGGGGAATCAAGGTTAGTGTGTGACAAGAAGTCATGGTGTCATTATCCTGCACTCTAGAGTGTTAGAGCCAGCCTGAACCCCAACTAGAGCAGGGAAAGGGGGGGTCAAGGTTAGTGTACGACAAGAAGTCATGGTGTCATTATCCTGCACTCTACAGTGTTATGAACTTTATGGCTAAAGTCGGGGAGAACAATGTTAGAGTTGTTAGGCTGTCATCATACTGCATTTTACAGCATCTGAGCCAGGATGAACTCTATACCTACAGTTAGGGAGAACAATTTTAGTGTATATACAAGTCATGGTGTCACTGTACTACACTTTACAATGTCTGTTCCAGCCTGAAGTCTATGATTACAGCCAGGGCTGTGGATAAGGGGGTACCACCAGTCCTCCTGTATGGGGCCCAGGCAGAAGGGTTAATCATATTTGGGCGGGGGGGGGGGGGGGGGAGGGAGGATGATCAGCAGCAGAAAGCTGGCTTCTCCTCTCCATCAGACCAGTTTTCAGCTGCTGCAGAGAGCCATAGAGGATTGCTTTCAGTATTTGCCCCCTCCGTCACACCTATTACCCCCACTATACGCTTTCCCCTGCTGCCTAGGCTCCCCTGTGTGCCCACCCTACCCCCCACAGTACTGCCAGCTTCCCTTCTCATCGTCCTGCCAGCAGCTGCAAGTACACAATAAGATCCTTCAGGATGAACAGTGGGAGAAGGGTCCAGTAAGTATGTGATATTTACCAGCCTCTTCCTTTCCTGAACAAACACAATGAGTGATCGGTAGCAGCCACCGATTGCGTTCAGACACAACTGAAGCATAGTAAACTATTTGGGGGGGGGGGGGGCCTGTAGGGTTGGCTGTATAGAGCCCTGCGATTTCTAACAGCATCCTAGGTTACAGCTAGGAACAATGTTAAGCTGGACATACATGGATCATTTAAAAAAAAAAAAAAAAACATACTCCCCCATCCACACATTGGAGGTAGATGAAGGAATCCTCCTAGCTGTGGTGCATTCTGACAGCAGGACTCCTCCACTGTGGGTGAATCCTTAAGGCACATGTGTTTAAATGACAATGACTGATTCACTGCCAGTGAATGTCTGGTGAAGGGTGCATTCACTGCTTTATATTATATACCCCTTGGGGACCAAGCCAGCCTGAACTTTCCTGTGATGACAACAGGAAAGAGCAATGCTCTGTTGTCATTGTACTACAATCTACAGTCTTATGAGCCAGCCTGAACTCTATGACTACAGCCGGGAAAACAATGTTAGGTTCAGGTTGTCGTGATCCTGCACTTGTTCAAGACTGGGGTTGGGGAGAATGAGTACTGTATATGACAAGAAGAAGCCCTGATGTAAATGAAGACTTTACAGTGTCTGATACTGGCAGATCTATAGAGAGGAGAACAATGAGTTGTGTGACGGCGAGAGTTGTGTGATGGTGGCAGTTGTGTGACGGCGAGAGTTGTGTGATGGTGGCAGTTGTGTGACGGCGAGAGTTGTGCGAGTGATGGCGAGAGTTGTGCGAGTGATGGCGAGAGTTGTGCGAGTGATGGCGAGAGTTGTGCGAGTGATGGCGAGAGTTGTGTCACGGCGACAGTTGTTGTGTGATGGCGACAGTTGTGTGATGGCGACAGTTGTGTGAGTGATGGCGACAGTTGTGTGAGTGATGGCGACAGTTGTGTGAGTGATGGCGACAATTGTGTCACGGCGAGAGTTGTGTGATGGTGGCAGTTGTGTGATGGTGGCAGTTGTGTCACGGCGAGAGTTGTGTGATGGTGGCAGTTGTGTCACGGTGACAGCTGTGTCACGGCGACAGTTGTTGTGTGATGGCGAGAGTTGTGTGAGCGATGGCGAGAGTTGTGTGAGCGATGGCGAGAGTTGTGTCACGGCGACAGTTGTGTGAGTGATGGCGAGAGTTGTGTGAGTGATGGCGACAGTTGTGTCACGGCGAGAGTTGTGTGATGGCAGCAGTTGTGTCACGGCGAGAGTTGTGTGATGGCAGCAGTTGTGTCACGGCGAGAGTTGTGTGATGGCAGCAGTTGTGTCACGGCGAGAGTTGTGTGATGGCAGCAGTTGTGTCACGGCGAGAGTTGTGTGATGGCAGCAGTTGTGTCACGGCGAGAGTTGTGTGATGGCGGCAGTTGTGTCACGGCGAGAGTTGTGTGATGGCGGCAGTTGTGTCACGGCGAGAGTTGTGTGATGGCGGCAGTTGTGTCACGGCGAGAGTTGTGTGATGGCGGCAGTTGTGTCACGGCGAGAGTTGTGTGATGGTGGCAGTTGTGTCACGGCGAGAGTTGTGTGATGGCGAGAGTTGTGCCATGGCGAGAGTTGTGTGATGGCAGCAGTTGTGTGATGATGAGAGTTTTGATCCCCCTTCTCACTCACCTTCTGGTGTTTCTTCTCCTTCTCTATCCTGTCCATCCTCTCCAGTCTCAGCCTGTCCAGCTCCAGTCTGAGCTCTTCCATCTCTGGGTTCATGTTCCTGCTGACCAGGACTTCCAGGATCTCCAGCACCCTCACCACTTTGGGCATCAGCCTGCCTATGGCCTCGCAGCCATACTGATCAATGACTCTCTCAAACTCCTGGCCAACAGCAGAGGCGATGTCATACACATCCATGACCGTCAGCTCGGCCACATTCTTCTCCAGGGCTGAGATCTCTTCCATGGCTCCTTCCCTCCTCCCAACCTCCTTCCTGCCCTCAACGCAACCTCCTCCCTCCTGCCGCCGCCGCCGCTGCGGGATAGCCGGGGGAAGGGCGAGCTCCTTGTGCGGAGAGCGCTCAGATCATGTGGGGGATCTCATATAACATGACGGACTACATCGTCCTCTCTGCTCCACTCCGCACTGGCCTTCTAATCAGGGCAGGAGAGATGCCAGACAACTCCAAAAGAACCAACACGCCATCTGGATACATGACACCAGAGGGCGCAACTGCGCATGTCCAGCTTGGCATTTTCATTAACCCATTCACTCATTCAACTTTGTGCCCAGGCTTATCATGGATCCCTGGAAACTTCCCATCATTTGGAATGGGGAATGTTGGCTTTTACAACCTAATACATAAGTGATCGGAAGGTTTTATTACTTGGTTATTTTTCCAGCATTATACCCTGAAACACAAATGTAAAATCAATCCTATTTATTTATATAACATATAATTAACCAATTAAAGTGTTACTAAACCCACAACAGTAAAATCAGTCTGTATATGCAGTAAAGCATGCTTGTTATACTCACCGTGGAACCTAAGGGGTTAATCCTTTGCATTGTTTTTAAAGGCTGTTTGATCCTGTCTCTCTGATCCTCCCCTTCTTTCACTGTCTCCAAAAAATAACCTGATATTTACAGAGCTACGAGACGGGCTGCACATGCTCAGTTTGGTGTGTATTGCTAGAGAGTGTTTTTTTTTTTACTTGAGAGAGTGCATGTGATCAGCACAGGGCCAATCAGCACTGCTTAGACCTGTCCAGACAGAGGATTAGGGGAGAATGAAAACTCCTCCAACTAGGAACTGATACAAGTCATAACATTGCTATATACTGCTGATTAGAAAAGGTATTTATATTTACTAAAATACAGTAAAACCTTGGTTTGAGAGTAACTTGGTTTAAGAGCGCTTTGCAAGACAAGCAAAATTTTCAAATAAATTTTGACTTGATATACAAGCGATGTCTTGATATACAAGTAGCCTCAAGTCACAGCTAAGTATAAAAGAGAAGAGAGGCGCCTCTAAGTGTAGCGTAGCAATATGGTTAAATTTAATGAAGGTACAACATTTAGCAACTCACATGATTGATGATTGGAACAGGCACATCTAAGTATGCAGGCATCCGGGGTAAAGCTGTCCACATAGACCGTCCTCCTCACCGCCATCTACGTCATCCCTTCCATGCTGCCCTTCGCTTTCAGATCGCTTTACTGCAGGGTGGTCTTCGCGGTCAGGATTACAGACTGGCAGCTGGCGGTGCAGAAGATGGTCTATGTGGACAGCTTTACCCCGGATGTCTGCATACTTAGCTGTGCCTGTTTTATTTATCAACCATGTGAGTTGCTAAATGTTGTACCTTCATTAAATGGAACCATATTGCTACACTTAGAGGCGCGTCTCTTCTCTTTGATACTCTGTAGCTCCTGCTGGATTTTGCTTCTAATCCCCTTATGGAAGTGGCTATTTGTGGATGGACATTTTATGCAACCTATCGCAATGCTATAATCTTTTTATATGGACTATAAACTGAAGGACTTATGAATAAATGGTTGTGGAACGAATCATCTGAGTTTCCATTATTTCTTATGGGGAAATTCGCTTTGATATAAGAGTGCTTTGGATTACAAGCATGGTTCCGGAACGAATTATGCTCGCAATCCAAGGTTTTACTGTAATTGCATTTCCATGTTCAGAGACCAGATATAGTGAATGCAGGGTCCTGGGTTTACTAACACTTTAACCACTTCCCGCCCGCCCACTGTCAAAGAACGGCGGAGCGGTGCAGCTATTGTTCTGGGATGCCGTCACATGACTGCGCACCAAAACAGCCTCTCTCGCGTGCCCACGGGGCGCGCAGTGCGACGATCGTGGCCACGCTGTGTTGCTAGGACATGGCGCGACCCCAATCTTGGTAAAGAGCCTTGGTAAAGAGCCAATCACAGCCGGTCACATGTAAATGAGGAAGTGCCGTTTATTGGCTCTCCTCGCCTCACACTGTCAGAGTGTGAGGCAAGGAGAGCCAATCAGTGGCTCCTCAAAGGGGAACCTAGAAAAGGTAATCCCTGATTACAGAAAAGCTCAAAAACATTGCCCACCATCAGTGCCCACAGTGTTGCCAGTCAGTGCCTGCTCATCTGTGCTGCCCATCAGTGCTCATCAGTGCCACCTCTCAGTGCCACCTTTCAGTGCGGCATATTAGTGCCACCTCATCAGTGCCCATCAGTGAAGGAGAAAAATTACTTATTTTCAAAATGTACTCACAGAAAATAAGAAAAAAAAATTTCTTTCAAAATGTCTTTTTTCTTTTTTCTTTTTTTTGCAAGAAATAAAAAAAAAACAGCAGTGATTAAATACCACCAAAAGAAAGCTCTATTTGTGTGAAGAAAATGATAAAAATTTCATATGGGTACAGTGTAGCATGACCGCGCAATTGTCATTCAAAGTGTGACAGCGCTGAAAGCTGAAAATTGGCCTGGGCAGGAAGGGGGTGAAAGGCCCTGTATTGAAGTAGTTAAAGTGGAACTTTAGTCAAAAAATTTGGCTAGATTACTTCAGGTTAAAACAATAAAAATATGTGCCTATACTGTTTAAAATCCAGTAATACATCGCTTCTTGGCCTTTTGGCTAAGATCAAGTGTAAAAAAAACAAGTAATATAATGTCTCACCCTGCTCTGCATATGCTCAGTTGCTCTCTATTTTTAGCCACTATACCAAATTTGTAGAGGCCAATCTGCTGACCCAAAAGGAGAAGTTCCGCTTTAAGGACTTGTTCCCCGCTCCTCTTAAACAATTGGCACTTTTGAGGAGCGGGTACCAGATTTTGACAGGTACCCGCTTCCCACTTCCATTACAATCTCTCCGGAAGTCTTCCTTCCTCCCTCCCCCCTGCAGTCTTCTGAGACATTGACATGTCCTAGAAGACTGTATCCACCACTTACGTTGCACAGCACGATTCGCGCATGCGCAGTGGGCAGCCGGCTGTGAAGACACAAGCTGTCACAGCCAGGTGCCCATAGTGAAGATTCCAAGCGCCGGGGACTGAAGACAGCAGATGAAACCGCCTGGGGTGAGCTCAACGCTGGATCCTGGGACAGGTGAGTGGTTGTTTTTTTAAAAGTCAGCAGCTACACTTTTTGTAGTTGCTGACTTTTATTTTTACCACAGGTGGTTGGAACTCCTCTTTAAAGCAGAATTAAACCCTCCTATCCTTTACAGCCAAGGAAGCTGTTTCTGTTTGATCTGCAAATGCCATGATGCTGCACCTGTGATCAGTTATACCATCAGCCCTTTGATGGTTTGACAGTTTGGTTGAGGACACAAGCGAATGTGACAATTAGCAATCCCAGCATTCCAGGAATGTAACTGTTTTCTAAAACTGTTAAATCGATGGGTTTAGTTCCGCTTTATAATTTACTGCTGTTCAGGGGCTCTGGACTTCATTAACTACTTCCCAACCAGCCGCCATAGTTATACTACGGCAGGTCGACTCTGTTACGCAAAACAACGCACCTGTACATCGCTTTGTATAGCAGATAGTAGGGGTGTGCGCACACGCGCCGATTGGCTAGAGGGGGAGCCAATTAGCAAGACATGTTTGCTGGGCACCCGTGATCTCTCCCCATGGAGACAGAACCGCAGTCTGCCGATGTAAACAAGGCAGATCGCTGTTCTATCAGTGATGAACACAGGGATCCTGTGTTCCTCCTATTTAGAACACAGAAAGCACCCCCTAGGGACACATTTAACCCTTTGATCGCCACTGGTGTTAACCCCTTCCCTGCCAGTGTCATTAGTACAGTAACAGTGCATATTTTTAGCACTGATTACTGTAGTAATGTCACTGGTCCCCTCAAAAGTGTCAGTTAAATGTCATAAATATTTCCCCTAGTTTGTAGACGTGCGCAAACCAATCAATGTACACTAATTGGGATTTTTTACCAAAAATATGTAGCAGAATACATATTGGCCTAAATTGATGAAAACATTTGATTTTTAATTTTTTTTTTATTGAGAATGTTTTATAGCAGAAAGTAGAAAAAAATATATATATATACTGTATATACAGTGGGTACGGAAAGTATTCAGACCCCCTTAAATTTTTCACTCTTTGTTATATTGCAGCCATTTGCTAAAATCATTTAAGTTCATTCTTCTTCCTCATGAATGTACACATAGCACCCCATACTGACAGAAAAACACAGAATTGTTGACATTGTTGTATTAAAAAAGAAAAACTGAAATATCACATGGTCCTAAGTATTCAGACCCTTTGCTGTGACACTCATATATTTAAACCAGCTGTGTTTGATTATACTGATTGGACTTGATTAGGAAAGCCACACACCTGTCTATATAAGACCTTCCAGATCACAATGCATGTCAGAGCAAATGAGAATCATGAGGTCAAAGGAACTGCCTGAAGAGCTCAGAGACAGAATTGTGGCAAGACACAGATCTGGCCAAGGTTACAAAAAGATTTCTGCTGCACTTAAGGTTCCTAAGAGCACAGTGGCCTCCATAATCCTCAAATGGAAGACGTTTGGGACGACCAGAACCCTTCCTAGAGCTGGCCGTCCGGCCAAACTGAGCTATCGGGGGAGAAGAGCCTTGGTGAGAGAGGTAAAGAAGAACCCAAAGATCACTGTGGCTAAGCTCCAGAGATGCAGTCAGGAGATGGGAGAAAGTTGTAGAAAGTCAACCATCACTGCAGCCCTCCACCAGTCGGGGCTTTATGGCAGAGTGGCCCGACGGAAGCCTCTCCTCAGTGTAAGACACATGAAAGCCCGCATGGAGTTTGCTAAAAAACACCTGAAGGACTCCAAGATGGTGAGAAATAAGATTCTCTGGTCTGATGAGACCAAAATAGAACTTTTTGGCCTTAATTCTAAGTGGTATGTGTGGAGAAAACCAGGCACTGCTCATCACCTGTCCAATACAGTCCCAACAGTGAAGCATGGTGGTGGCAGCATCATGCTGTGGGGGTGTTTTTCAGCTGCAGGGACAGGACGACTGGTTGCAATCGAGGGAAAGATGAATGCGGCCAAGTACAGGGATATCCTGGACAAAAACCTTCTCCAGAGTGCTCTGGACCTCAGACTGGGCCGAAGGTTTACCTTCCAACAAGACAATGACCCTAAGCACACAGCTAAAATAACAAAGGAGTGGCTTCACAACAACTCCGTGACTGTTCTTGAATGGCCCAGCCAGAGCCCTGACTTAAACCCAATTGAGCATCTCTGGAGAGACCTAAAAATGGCTGTCCACCAACGTTTACCATCCAACCTGACAGAACTGGAGAGGATCTGCAAGGAGGAATGGCAGAGGATCCCCAAATCCAGGTGTGAAAGATTTGTTGCATCTTTCCCAAAAAGACTCCTGGCTGTATTAGATCAAAAGGGGGCTTCTACTAAATACTGAGCAAAGGGTCTGAATACTTAGGACCATGTGATATTTCAGTTTTTCTTTTTTAATAAATCTGCAACAATGTCAACAATTCTGTGTTTTTCTGTCAGTATGGGGTGCTATGTGTACATTCATGAGGAAGAAGAATGAACCTAAATGATTTTAGCAAATGGCTGCAATATAACAAAGAGTGAAAAATTTAAGGGGGGTCTGAATACTTTCCGTACCCACTGTATATATATATTTTTTGTTTTTTTCAGAATTGTCAGTATTTCTTTGTTTATAGCGTAAAAATAAAAACCACAGAGATGATCAAATACCACCAACGGAAAGCTCTATTTGTGGGGAAAAAAGAATATCAATTTTTTTTAGGTACATCATTGCATGACCATGCAATTGTCAGTTAGGGTAAGGCAGTGCCGTATCACAAAAAATAACCTGGTCATTAAAGCGGAGTTCCGGCCGAAAACACTTTTTTTAACTAAAAATACCCCTTGAATACTAACAAATGGCCAATAACATTAACACTATCCTTAGATTACAGTACAGTTTTTAATTGTTGATAATTTCTTACCTTTAAAATTGATTGCAGAGCACGGCCATCTCCGGTGTGGGCGTCTGAAGCCGCTGTGTCCCTCTTCCTGGTTTCTGGCTACCCAGAATGCCGATCACAATCTCGCGCATGCGCTGTAGATTGCGATCGTCAATCAGAGGAGCGGCCGGCCATGCCCATTGCCACCAGGGATTGATAACACACATCTCCCAGGACGCAATGCGAAACCGGAAGTGACATCTGCAGAAGGAGGAAGTCGGACAAACAATCTTCTAAAATTTAGGTAAGTAATCAAAAAAAAAAAAAATTTATAGCCCAATTCTTGTTAAAAAATAGATCACTACTGAAATCTGTTAAGTTGTAAATGTGGGTGGACCTATGCTTTAAGGCATGGTTGTCCAACCTTTTGGCTTCTCTGGGCCACATTGAGTGTAGAGAAATTTTCTCGGGCCGCATATAAAATATATACTATAGTTAAGGTATATAAGTAATAAAACGCCGCCGCGCCGCCCCCTCGCACTAATTTAACACAACTAGATGATAATCAAATGAAATGGAATCAGTACACAGAGGTTTACTTCCTCTGAGAAATATTAAAGGAACCACCATGACCACTTCAGTGATTTGAAGTGGTGATGGTGGTAGAAGTCAGAAACACTGCACATTCTGGGATATTTACAGTTATGTGCTGGGGGATAGTTGCACCCCTAGCACATGTGACTTAGGCAGCCAGAAAATGTCATGTCTTTATTCATACATGTATAAACAAGGACATGACATATTATGACAAAACACAACTAGTTATTAAAAAACACATTGCAACAATTTACACACGCTAATGCACATACCTTTTCTACATTTTTTGCAGACTGCTGGCGGGTAATGCTGGCGGGTTACTGCTGGTGGGTTACTGCTGGCGGGTAATGCTGGCACTGCTGGTGGGTAAAACTAGTCATGCGGGTACTGCTGGTCATGACGTTGGGTACTGCTGGAGGAAGCAGCGGCTGCAGTAGAGAGCCGGTGCCTATCAATGCAGCCTCACCAGTGCCCATCAATGTAGCCGCACCAGTGCCCATCAATGCAGCCGCACCAGTGCCAATCAATGTGGTTCCTGCTGGCCGCTGGCCTGTAGGTTCTGCTGGGAGGTGGCCATGGCTTGTGGGTCCTGCTGGCCACTGGCCTGTAGGTTCTGCTGGGTGCTGGCTATGGCCTTTGGGTCCTGCTGGCTGCTGGCCTGTAGGTTCTGCTGGGAGTTGGCCATAACCTGTGGGCCACAGGCCATGACCAGCTCCTAGCAGGACCCACAGGCCGTGGTCAGCAGGACCCACAGGCCGTGGTCAGCAGGACCCGCAGGCCGTGGCCAGCAAGACCCGCAGGCCGTGGCCAGCAGGACCCGCAGGCCGTGGCCAGCAGGACCCCACAGGCCGTGGCCAGCAGGACCCCCTAGGCCGTGGCCAGCGGGACCCCACAGGCTGTGGCAGCAGGACCCACAGTGTTGAGGGCTATTTTGAGGTTGCTGAGTGGGCACTGGGGCAGGATAAACAGGGGTTATATAGATGGGATATGGGGGTCATATGGGGGTGTCAGGGTCTCACCTCAGAAATGGCAGCTGCCAGCTCAGCAAGTCCCTGCATGGCCTCCTCCAGTCCTGGGGGGGGGGGGCGCAGAGTGGATGCTCCTGTCCTGGGGTTAAGTAAAATTGCCAGTGCTCAGCCCCACAGCCTCAATCAAGTCACATGTGTCCTCCCTAGCGCGCCCTGCCTCTGCCTGCCTCAAAGATCTGGGAGTTGTAGTTTCCTGTCTGGCTGCGCTGCTCTCAAGTCTCACCCACCGGGAGATTGAGTACGGCCGTGGACTACAACTCCCAGAATGCATCAGCGCCGTCAGCTAGTTAGCGGCTGGCCGCCGCAGCCGGCCGCTGCAGAAGCCACAAGAAGTAAAAAAAAATCGTGAAGGCAGGAGACTGTCCGCGGCCAGTGGGCCGCATTGCCTGCGACTCCGGGCCGCAGGTTGGACATGCCTGCTTTAAGGGGATAAAACCTCCTGGTCCTTAAGTGGTTAAAATGGCAGCCTCCAGCAAGGAGAAACAGTAGCAATGCTGGAGGCAATTTACAGCGCACACTAGTTTTGGTAGCATAATTATTAATGTGGAATGTGTGTTCATTGCTAAAGAACATTATTTTTTATTAAGTTGTTATGGGTAAAAGTTCATTTTCGGGACTAGGCTTTTTCTGGCACCTTTTGTTTACATGTAACAACCAGTTTTGTTTTGCTAGAAAATTACTTAGATCCCCCAATGATTTTATATTTTTTTTAAAGCAGAAGTCCTAGATAATAAATTGGTGGGTTTTGCAATTTTTGTATTTGCGCAGCAGTTTTTCAAACGTGATTTTTTGGGGAAAAAGGTTTACCTCTTTTTTTAAAATTTTAATGCAAAAAAAAAAAAAACACAATACATTACCCAAATTTTTGAGTTGAATATTAAAGATGTTGCTACGCCAAGTAAAATATAGAAGATAAAGTTATGCTGAGTAAATGTGGAAACGGCCTGTGCATTGGCATTTGCACTCAAGCACGGGGGGGGGGGGGGGGATTGGCACTTTACTTTTTTTTTTTTACACTGTTGCTTTAATTTCTTTTCTCTTATCACTTTTATTGCTGTCACAAGGAATGCAAACATCTTCGTGACAGCAATAGGCCTGTGACAGGTGGGCCGGGAGAGCCCAAGCAAGCCGCAGGAGGCAGAAGGAGGGGGGGCCGTCCCCTCTTGCTGCTTGTATATTGCTATTTCAAGAGAGATGACTGCCGGCTCAAAAAAAACGGTACCTGGGTGATACCTGGTACCAGGTAGGTGACTGGTCGGCGAGTGGATATACATACATATATATATATATATATATATATATATATACTGCTCAAAAAAATTAAAGGAACACTTTGAAAATGTATTAGATCTCTATGGGAAAAAATATCATGCTGGATAGCTATATGGATATGGACTGGGTAATGTGTTAGGAAGGAAAAAATGCCGTAAGCTTTTAATGGAATTGAAAATGATCAACCTATAGAGGGCTGAACTCAAAGACACCCTGAAATTCAAAGTGAAAAAATAATGCAGCAGGCTAGTCCATTTTGGAAATTTCATTGCAGCAACTCAAAATGGTACTCAATAGTTGCATGGCCCCCCACATGCTTGTTTGCATGCCTGACAGCATCGGGGGCATGCTCCTTCTGAGACGACAGATGGTGTCTTGGAGTATTTCCTCCCAGATCTGGACCAGGGCATCACTGAGCCCCTGAACAAACTGAGGTGCAACCTGGTGGCGTCAGATGGACCAAAACATAATGTCCCAGAAGTATTCTATTGGATTTAGGTCAGACGAGTGTGGGGGCCATTTAATGGTATCAATTTCTTCATCCTCCAGGAACTGTCTGCATACTCTTGCCACATGAGGCCGGGCAATGTTGTGCCCCAGGAGGAACCCAGGACCCCCTGCACCAGCGTAGGGTCTGACAATGGGTCCAAGGATTTCATCCCAATACCTAATGGCAGTCGGGGTGCCATTGTCTAGCCTGTAGAGGTCGGTGCGTTCCTCCATGGATATGCCTCCCCAGACCAACACTGACCCACCACCAAACCAGTCATGATGAACAATGTTACAGGCTGCATAAAGTTCTCCATGGCTTCTCCAGACCCTTTTATGTCTGTCACATGTGCTCAGGGTGAACCTGCTCTTATCTGTGAAAAGCACAGGTCGCCAGTTGCGGACCTGCCAATTCCGGTGTTCAATGGCAAATGGCAGTCAAGCTCCACAGTGCTGGGCAGTCAGCACAGGGCCTTTAGGACATTGGGCCTTTAGGCCACCCTCATGAAGTCTGTTTCGGTCAGATATTTACACCAGTGGCCTGTGTTCCAGATTTTTTGGATTAGGTTAAAAGTGGGCATCTGTTTATTCCACCTATGAAACTTCTGCGCCTCTAGGCCCATCGGAATAGTTTCCGCTCCGGACCTTATCAGCATTAGGGATGATCGAACGGTTCGGGTCGACCATCGGTTCGACCCGAACATTGGCTGTTCCAGGTTCGGCCGAATTCCGAACTTTTTCAGCAAAAATTCGGCAAATTCGGCAACCAGAACCTACCAAAATGCAATGGTACAGGAAATGGGCTTTAAAAGCCTGTGATTGGACCAGAACCATCAGTAAAAGCCAATTGAGGGGGCAGGAGAATGCTAGGAATGTGATTGGAGTGACTAGGGGGTCCATAGGCCAATCATTAGTGAATACGCCCCCCAGTATATAAGATAGCCCCCACCAAATTCCTAGCATTAATACAGGGACATGGAAGAGAGTGGAAGCAGTTCTGTTACTTCTGCTACAAAGTGTCATTTAGCAATTTTTAGTGTGAGGAAAGGGATATCTAGTGTAGTTAGGGTGCTATTTTCCACTATAGTTAGTTTTAATAATTTCGTTTCTGTAGGGAAAGTTTTAAGTGTAAGGGGACCGTGACTCTGACTGCTATGGCAGGGTGACAAAACCCTTCCATATCAGGGTGACCGCTATAGAGAAAAGATCGTTTCTCTTTTGTCACTTTCAGAGCAGGGATATGGCTTCTCGCCGGTCAACTTGCTTTTTGCTGCAGGCGTTTATAGGGCTTTTTTGAGGAGATGTTTGGAGTCAGGCATGACATCTGAACTTCTGTGTAGGGGTATATATACATACACCCATGTCTGTATATATACACATACACATATATAGGTGTGAAAGGAGCAGAACACTATACTTGCGCTAATGAAATAATGAACACCAATAATTCTCCGCTCCTATCACACCTATATATGTGTATGTGTAAAATACATATAAGTGTGTGTGTGTATATATACCCCTATACAGAAGTTCAGATGTTTTGCCTGCCTCCAAAGACCAACAAAAAATGCCCAAAAAAAACGCCTGCAACAACACACCTGGGCATTGACATCTGAACTTCTGTATAGGGGTATATATACACACACACTTATATGTATTTTACACATACACATATATAGGTGTGATAGGAGCGGAGACCTATTGGTGTTAATTATTTCATTAGCGCAAGTATAGTGTTCTGCTACTTTCACACCTATATATGTGCATGTGTATATATACATATAAGTGTGTGTGTATATATAACCCTATACAGAAGTTCAGATGTTTTGCCTGCCTCCAAAGACCCCCAAAAAATGCCCAAAAAAAACGCCAGCTGCAAAAACACACCTGGGCGTTTTTGTAGCTGGCGTTTTTTTGGGCATTTTTTGGGGGTCTTTGGAGGCAGGCAAAACATCTGAACTTCTGTATAGGGTTATATATACACACACACTTATATGTATTTTTACACATACACATATATAGGTGTGATAGGAGCGGAGACATATTGGTGTTCATTATTTCATTAGCGCAAGCATAGTGTTCTGCTATTTTCACACCTATATATGTGTATGTGTATATATACAGACATGGGTGTATGTATATATACCCCTACACAGAAGTTCAGATGTTTTGCCTGCCTCCAAAGTCCCCCAAAAAATGCCCAAAAAAACGCTTGCTACAAAACCGGCAAGGTGAGAAAATAGCGGAGCCATATCCCTGTTCTATAAGTGATCTAATACAAAAGATCTTTTTTTTTTCTGGTTCTGGACATGCTACAGAGCTGAAACTTCACAGGTACACTTTTTAGAACCCCCCCCCCCCCCCCCCCCCAGACACGTAATTTAAAAGATTTTTTTTTTTTTTTTGCAATAATTGGCTCTCTATCAAAAATGGCAATTTTTAAGAACTTTTTTTTGTGTGATTAATAGTCCCTGGGGCATGACCCAGAACCCTAGGCACTTTTTAGGGGCATTTATTGGGTTTTAGGGCTTCAAAATGGTGTTTTTTGAATACCGAACTTCGGGTCCCATTGATTTCAATGGGGTTCTGAAATCCGGGCTGAACTTTCGAGAAGTTCGGATGTTCTATCATCCCTAATCAGCATCAGTTTCATCTAAGAGCCCACCAGACCGTGAGAGAAAGAGCCTGTCAAATGCAGCAGCTGAGCCGCAATGTAGTATAGTAGTATAGCCATGGATTGGGTACCAACCCCCACTATCTTTAGAAGACTGCAACTGTTTTAGTTTGATCCTGGGATGGCCAGATTTCCACAGAAGATGCCGGAAAAGGGTATTAACCACTCTAATGATTTTCAAGTAAATCACAATCAGTAAGTTATGCAGAAAGTATAGCAACTGTGGCATCAGTATCATTTTAATGAGGTTGGCTGTACCCGCCAGTGACAGCTTGAGTTTGTTCCACATATTGATTTTATCTCTAAAGCGGGATAGCAAGGGGTGAACATTTACCGTATAGTAATCTGCTCACACAAGTCTCTTTAACCATTTCTATATATATCTGCACAGTACAGCCTGCAATATCCAGCTCTAATCAGCCATACCCCGTGGTACAAGTTCTCCAAACGCAGGAGAGGACGGTAAGATATACACCGGCTGTACACTCCATGATGCTAGTATTTCTTTTAACACATCTGTCACAAAATAGACATAATTTTCCTCTATATGCATTGTGGACAAAATTTCTGCTGTGCGTTCACACTCGATTGGACCTTCAGTCATGAAAGGGTTAATCTCTGCAACAGCCAATGCACCTGTGAATACTGGCTCTGCAGCATCTCCATTTGTCACAGCAGCTGTCCACCTCACTATTACCTTCCGAAATTTCTTTCCACCACGCTAATATCCTTCTAGCCATACTAGCCCAGTCTGCCTTGTTTGTGCTCCAATCAGCAGCACTCCTCCATCTAGCCAAGGAGACGCAGGACAGGGTGGTTCAGCAGTGGACACATTGCCCATGTCACTTTGGTTTAAACCACACTGTAGCAATACCTTTTTAATCATAGCAGGTTTCAGTACCCCACCTTCACCATTGTAAGCAGATGGCGCCTCATTCAAGACATCAACCTTTCCATTTTCATTGACAGACTGCATTAACCCATTATCACCATGAACATTTTCACACATTTTAGTTTTGGCATTTAACAGATTCCTATTACCAGGTTCAAGCGCCCTCTTGTGTAGCAGAGTGGCAGCATAGTTGTCCCAGGCAACCTCTGGCTCTAACACACAGAGCTCCCTGGAGGTTTCTAGGGACACCTCTGTTGCGCCTGTCATGGTTGCTAGGGGCAATGGCACACATTTCTTAGCGGTCACCCCTGACATATCTGGCTGCAATACCACATTTCCAGAGGACACCTCTTCCCTTGTTTGAATCTCGGCTGGTTCAGCAGGGCTTGGCCAAGATTTGATCCATGTATGGGCAGGCAGATTGTACCCAAGTCGATCGATGAATCACCAGCATGCCGGATTTCTAGCATGCGATTATTGCCAAAGGGTATATCCGCTACCAATAATCACTGTGTTCTCCTGGCATGGACGACTCCTGGCGCCAACCCAGCACCACCCCGCCCACACCCGGAGAACACAATAGCTTTGTGGGAGTTGCAGGAAAAGAAAATCACATCATCTGTGGTCTATCTTACTTCTGTGCATAATTATTATTAGTCGTGTGCAGAACAGAAAATCTTGTTTAGTTTTGGATAGATTTACTTATATTATTTTTTATGATTCATTCCGGAGTTCTTTTCATTTAGCTTCATTGAAATTTGTTTAGTTTTTTAATTTTCTAAACTTTTTTCAAACTTTTAGAACGATTCGAATTTGGATTGATCGAAAAATGATTGACTGATTTGAAATATGTGTGAAGAATAGCTGGTACCTTCCAGTCTGGTATGAATTCTAAGGGGAACCCCATGACAAAAACAACAAAACGTGTAGGGTCCCCCCATAGACCATACCAGACGCTTATCTGAGCATGCAGCCCGGCAGGCCTGGAAAAGGAGGGGGGGGGAGGGAACGAGCAAGCTGAACCATACCAGGCAACATGTCCTCAACATGGGGAGGTGCCCCAAAGTACCTTTTCCCCATGTTGATTAGGACAAGGGCCTCTTCCCCACAACTCTGGTCAATGGTTGTTGGGTTCTGCGGGCAGGGGGGGCTTTTTGAAATCTGGAAGCCCCCTTTGAGAAGGGGGCCCCCGAATCCTGGCCACCCCCTATGTGAATGAGTATGGGGTACATAGTACCCCTACCCATTCACCAAAAAAGTGTAAAAGTGAATGCAGACACAACACAATATTTGACAATTCCTTTATTAAAAGATAAAAAGTAAAAATGTCCCCCGAAGTAGATCCATCATCAATCACGACAGCCGCCACACCCAAAAAAAAAAAAAAAAACCCTCCGGCTTTGTCAAAGCCTCCCCTCGACTGCCTATTTTGCCATCTGACATTTCTTAAAAGGCTAAGGGCGGAGTCACCTGGTGACCCCGCCCCTGTGTGACATCAAGGGCCCATTATGCCCCAGTTTGTGACATCACAAGGGGCGGGGGTCACCCGCTGACATAATCGGATGACTCTGCCCCTTAGCTACATAAGAAATGTCAGACAGCGGAGCACGCAGTTGGTGGCACCCTTCAATGAAGCCAGAGGTCCGGCGGTGGCGGATAGCGTCATGATTGATGACATGGGGACAAGGTGTGTTGGGGGCCCCAAAGCACCTCCCCATACTAAGGGCATGTGGCCTGGTAAGGCTCAGGAGAGGGGGGTGCTCGCTCATCCCCCCTCCCCTTTCCTGGCTGCCGGGCTGCATGCTCGGATAGCTCTAGTATGGATTTGGGGGGGGGGGGGAACCACAAGCCATTATTTTTAATATTGGCCCCCGAAGGCCCAATACACGCAAAATACATTGAGGAGTCATATATTGCAAAAGAATGTAAAGGAATGATATAACATATATTGTCTTAATTTTGTGCATTATCTTCTTTTGCAATCTGCCGACAAAAATACTTCATTTTTAGCGCTAACATGATTTTATTCACTTGCAATTTTGTATCTTATAAGTGTGTTATTCTTTTAAGTTTCACATCTGTGTTTTTGTATTTGTGCTTTTCTATGAAGCAATTTCATGTGTACATCCAAATGTCCCAGGTATTGGATCGCGGATTAATCGGCTCCTCATTGAGGAAAATAAACGCATGACACAAACCTGCGAGCAATCGCATCAATCAATTACGGTTCGTTCGTCTATTAATACCAACCGATTTCCTCTATCCTTCACTGTGGTTATGAGTAAGCGGCCGTGTGTGCCGTGAAACGCGTCAACCTTGGATTGTCTGTTCCTCACACTGTCTGTCTGTTTATGATTTTGAAGAATAAAGAGACTTCATTGCTTTCATTTTCACCTGTGTGCGGTTCCACAACTTCTATTGCCCCGAAGGCCCTGGCATGGATTGGGGGAGACCCCACGCTGTTTTTTTTTCTGACTTTTTTATTGCTGGCATTCTTTTGTTTACATTTCAGTTTTCAGCGGGGAAGCCCGCTGACAGCTGATGAGTCATTGGTTGTTAAAGATGCGGTGGCCACAACCAGCTATTCATTACACAGAATTCAAATTAGTCGATCATTTTTCAAATAGGGGAACCTCTCTGATCCATCCAGGAAGAAGGATGAATCAAATACCTGTACTGCTGCACCAGCTGTGTGCACAGTATACAGGCTGGGCAGTTGGAGCTCAGTGATCAGAGAGACAGAGAGAGAGAAACAAAGTTACAATTTACAAATAAACTCCAGAGCAGAGATAAGTGCTGGGAGGGGGCCCACACAAGGGAGGGGGATTGGTGAGGGACAACTGTCTCTTTCTCAACAGATAAAAGCTGATAGCAGGGAGAGGGACAGATCAGATTCAGGTGCTGGAGGAAGATTTCTGTATTTGTTGTCCATCACTAATCCCCCTCTCTGTGTGGGCCCCCCTGTGTGCTCGGGCCCCCTACAAGAGGGCTGGTGGTCCCCCCCTATCAGCGGCCCTGATCTTACCAGTCCTAAGATGTGGTGGCTACATAATTTTTATTTTTTTAGGCATTATTCCCTTTATATTCACCTATCGATCCTGCCACACATCCATCATATGGTGCATTATATATCAATAATCAAGAAGCATGGTTGTCTCCCTATGACGGGACGTGTATTAGGAGTTAGGGTACACAACTATCATTCTCAAATACCAATAAGACAAGAGGCATTTGTTTTTTTACAAGACAAAACTTTAAATGGCTGGCAATAGAGCAGATAATGAGAGTGGAAAATATGCAGCGCCGTCACATGGACACACTGCACTGTAGTATGAAAGGACAATAATAGAATAGCCTAGGATTTTCCTAGTGGCTCATTGAGAGACGTTGATTGAGGGATACATATTTACATACACATAGTCCTCATGTTATGACTGATTCAGGGAAAAAAAAAAATACAAAAAAGCCACTTGAAAACAGGAAAAGGGAGTCTCAGAAAACTTTTATTTTTGGTTTTTGTCATTAATCTGCAGGAAAGGCCAGGCAGGAAATTTTCAACACACTGTAGCTCTTCTGTTAATACATATCTAAACCCAGGCACAAGCTGCTTACCAGTTACTTTAGATGTGGCTGCTGCATTGTTTACTTTTCAGGCTTTTTTTACTTTAACCTGGTAAACCTGTCAGTAACACACATCATGTACTAGGATAACAACCCTCACTCGCTGCACTGTATTTATGAGGAGCAGCAGTAGGACAGGAAGTGTTTTAGGACTACAGAACAACCCCCCCTTCACCCCCATACCATAGGAGATGCAGGGGCTGCGGGCATGGTACAGGAGATGCAGGGACTGCGGGCATGGTACAGGAGATGCAGGGGCTGCAGGCATGGTACAGGAGATGCAGGAGCTGCGGGCATGGTACAGGAGATGCAGGGGCTGCAGGCGTGGTATAGGACATGCAGGGGCTGCAGGCATGGTATAGGAGATGCAGGGGCTGCGGGCACAGTACAGGAGATGCAGGGGCTTCGGGCATGCTCCAGGAGGATGCAGAGCCTGTGGACATGGTACAGGAAATGTAAAGGCTGCAGGAATGGTACAGGAGATGTCAGAGGCTGCGGGCATGGTACAGATGTTAGAGGCTGCGGACATGGTACAGGAGATGCAGAGGCTGCGGACATGGTACAGGAGATGCAGAGGCTGTGGGCATGGTACAGGAGATGCAGAGCCTGCGGATATGGTACAAGAGATGTAGTGGCTGCAGGCATGGTACAGGAGATGTCAGAGGCTGCAGACATGGTACAGTGGATGCAGAGGCTGGGGGCATGGTACAGGAAATGCAGAGGTTGCAGGCATGATACAGGAGATGCAGGGGCTGCGGGCATGGTAAAGGAGAGGCAGGGGCTGCGGGCATGGTACAGTAGAGACAGAGGCTGCGGGCATGGTACAGGACATGCAGGGGCTGTGGAGGGGTCTTACTTACCGATCTGTGAGGCGCCTTACATTTAAAAATGGCACTGCCCAACGCCATCACGTCACTACGCATACGCAGTCTGCCCGAGAATGGCCGAGCGTGTACGGGCTCTCCCGATCGGCAGCAGCGCATGTGCAGTTGACATGTCAGGCCAGCTGCAGCCATTTTTTTTATGGGTGCCACTGCCCTTCAAGCAGCCCCAGGGCAGGGGGACTTGCCAACCTATCCGGAAATTTCCCAGTATCTCGGTAGGCCATTCTGGCCCTGTAAGGGAGGATTGTAACTCCAATCAGGTTCATATGCCATCGTGTCCTCTTGGGGAGATTTCCTTTAACGTTCTGCACAAAGCTGTATCAGGAAGTGAAAGGAAATCTCTCCAAAATTATGGAATCCCTGATTCACACCAGGGTATATCTACCTAAAGCTGATATAAAACGTTTTGCCTTAAGTTATACTCCAGATTTGTTCCCGGGCTCGTTTTTCCACAACTCACATGTATAGTGTGAACAGAGCACATAGAGGACAATTGTTTTCTATGTACCTTTGTGTAGATCCATACAGTGGGGAATATAATTATTTGATCTTCTGCAGATTTTATAAATTTGCCCACTTACAAATAAATGAAGGTTCTATAATTTGGTATCGTAGGTGTATTTTAAATGATAGAGACAGAATATCAACCAAAAAAATAAAAATAAAAAATAACACGATACAAACGTTATAAATTGAGTTGTAGTTCAGTGAGTAAAATAAATATTTGATCCCCAAGGAAAACATTGCTTAGTACTTGGTGGAGAAACCCTTATTGGCAAGCACAGAGGTAAGACATCTCTTGTAGTTGGTGACCAGGTTTGCACACATCTCAGGAGGGATTTTGTTCCACTCTTCTTTACAGTTCTTCTCTAAATCCTTAAGATTTTTAGGGCTGTCGCTTGGCAACTCGAAGTTTAAGCTCCCTCCATAAATGTTCTATAGGATTAGGGTCTAGAGACTGGCTAGGCCACTCCATAACCTTAACCTTAATGTGCTTCTTCTTGAGTGTAATATTAATATATTTTTTCCCACACATGTATCAGGCACATAGAATGACATACCCACACCGCTGGTACATCTAAGTAGGCCATACAACAGAAAGTAGCTGAAGTTTGATCACTTTAGAAAATAAAGCAAAGCCCAGTAAGGCTCTTTTCACACTTATGTGACTTGGGATCTAACCTGTGAGACCCCAAGTCGCAGGACATGTGAAATGTAATGTATTTCTTTGGGAGCTGTTCCTACTGACACTACAGAAGTTGCTGCCACTTCAGAAAAGGTTCCTGCGCTACTTTGGTCTGATTTTAGGAGCCTAACGCAACAAGTAAGACATGAAGAATTGAATCATCTTCAAGTACTGAATCTGTTATTAGATATTTGTTGCATTTTTCAGGCATAAATTTATTCCAGTATGAATAAGGATAAAGGATGGAACTAACATGTTTCAGAGGGTATATCATTTATACATATCTATTATTTTATTAGATAAATACAATATATATTTCATGTTAGTTTTCATGCTTACATGTGTATATATGTTTTTGGCTTTTTAGAGCCTTTGTCTTTGGGGCATTTTTGAGGCCCCTGAAATGTGTTAAATCCACATAACAGGCCCTATAATTTTTGTTTTAGTAACAAAAACTACCCAATCCCTAAAATAGTGACTTTTTCCATTGAAATTAGAGACACTGCTGAACACTAAGATAAGTAGTTTTTTTGTTTTGCTGTCAACAAATCAAAGGAGTGTAATGGAACTATAAAAAAAAATTCTAAGAGGCTGGGCTTGAAGCAGAACAGACATGCAATGTCTCCTCTACCAAAAACTTTCTTCCAGTTTACCCTAGCAATTTTCATTTTCTATTCTTGTTGTACGGAATTTGTGCTGTGCAATTTACAGTATTCTCCTTGTTCAATGATCAGAGGCCACTCAATGGCCAAAGAGGACAACAGGGGACCTAACCACTTGCCGACCGCCTACTGGAAATGTATGTCACGATTTTGACGTTAAAGCGGTTGTCAGCCACTGGACATTTTTATTACTTAACCTGAAAGGTAATGTCATAATGTGCTTAGATAATGTGGGCTATGTGGGACTTTAAATGAGATAATAATATGTTACACTTACCTTAAAACTGAGCAATACAGCACCGAGATGTCAGCGCTGCAGGCGCTCCCATCTTCACTTCATGCGCGCGGGAGCCACCGGTTACGGCACAGGACTATGTTTTTTTAAAGAGTTTTTACTGCCGTATGCACAAAGGAAACACATGTTACTGATCTTTAATACATGAATTTGAGTGAATAAATACTTTTCAATACAAGATTAACAGTCCATGCAAATCTCTTTTTATATTTTATTTGTTTTTTGTTTTTTATTAAGAAACAGGAAAGAGAGGTAGATCTGTACTCTTCCAACCTGAGAATAATATCAATAATACATTCTCAAGAACTCAAAAGAAAAATAAAGAAAACCAAAAAAGAACCAAAAGGGGAACGTTAAATTATACAGTTTATGGTATCCTCATCTTAACCATTACACTGGGTTATATAGAAATGTACAATAAACCTGCTAACAACACTAAAGAGGATCCAAAACACTTCACCCCTTCTCTTCTATTAAGGACAATCTGCCTCAGTTTCCATGGACTCCACCCATCTAGTCCAAATTCTGCTAAATTTTTTGGGACACCCTCTAGCATCATATGTCAATCTGTACAAGGTAACATTAGAATTGACCAGAGATTTCCAGGTTGACAATGTAAGGTATTCTGTCTGTATCCAGTTTATCGCAATCAGTTTAGGAAAATAAAAGAATAATAATCTCAGAAGAATCTTTACATTTTTATTCATAAACTCATCCTCTTTTATTCCCCAAAGTCCAACCATAAAATATATAATTTTACCTGTAAACAACAAATGTCAGAAAAAAGGTCTGGTCTTTAAGTGGTTAAAAAAAGTGCAAAGAAGATGGCAGCAGTGGGGGAGAGAGCAGCAACTAAGAGCCTGCATGGGACAGCACTGAATGGCAGTACTGTGCATACTTGAACACTCGAAGACTAAAGCTCTAATTGACATACATTTATATTGATACACCCTGTCTGAAGTAACAGTCTAATCTCACATCAAGGTAATTCTAACAGAAAATGCCTCTAAATATAAATGGACACTTTAAACAAAAAAAAATAATTTACAATTCTACTGTATATATTCTGTAAGTCCCCTATAAAGTGCAATACACATCCAATAATAAGAAATGTTATTGGTATCCTATCACCTTGCCAGTAATGCCATTTATTTTTTATGCACTCTTAATTTTAAGTTTTTCGACAGATACAAAAACTATGGATTAATACGATCAAAAACCAGCGAAGGTTTAGGACGGCATTACAATCATTCAACAAGTGACACAAGAGATCTATAAACGTTTCCAAGGGTACGGTCATTGGTGGTGCCTAAGACATGTATACTTATAATGTGTCAAAGAAGAGGTGGTAATGTCAATTTGATGCATCATTACCAACAAAGTACTGTCCTTTATTTCAGAGTATTAGCTTAAAATTCTATAGTTTGTACGCAAGTATGTTATTTAGGTGGAAGAATGAGATCAATCTTCTACTTCATTAATTTTATTCCTGGCTGTGTCACCTTTGGTGAGATTTCCCTTCACTTCCTAGTGACAGGATTCAGAAAGGACAAGAGGTGAAATCTACTCTATGGCCCCTTTCACACAGGCTTTCCAATCCAGTTCCTGTCATTTTTTCCGGTGGACCTGATAGGATGCTCCATGCACCCCCATGGAGCAGCGGATGTCAGAGGTGACATGTCCACTGACACCCGCTGCTATCCTATCTGATCCTGTCCGTGAAATCCAGACGGATGAAAACCCTATTTTCCTTTCGTCTGGAGGATCGGATAAGAACGGATGAAAATGAACAGGCGGTCCGTTTTTACCCGCTCTCCCATAGAGGTCAGCGGGGATCTGACAGCTCCGTCTCTGCAAAGTAAGCGGAGACGGACCTGTCATCCGCTTGATCGGGGGGGGGGGGGGGAATTTGTTGGAGTATATTGACAACAGAATAAGGCAATTGCTAAACTATTTAAACCAACACATTTTATAGAGAATAGCTTAGTTCTGACACACTGCAGGTGTTAACCTCTTGCCTACCGGGCACTTAAACCCCCTTCCTGCCCAGGCCAATTCTCAGCTTTCAGTGCTGTCACACTTTGAATGACTATTGCGCAGTCATTCAACACTGTACCCATATGAATTTTTTTTTTATTTTGTCAAAGAGATTTCTTTTGGTAGTATTTAACCGCTTGCCGCCCGCCCGCCGTCATATGACGGCGGAGCGGAGCGACCATTATCCTGGGCCGCCGTCATATGACGGCGGCACTTTAAGCAGGGCAGGCGCGCGATCGCGTGCGCGCTGCCCTGCATTGCCGGTGTCGGGGTGTCCCCGGGACACCCCCCGTCACCGGCAGGGGGGAAACAGCCAATGGGCGTGGCTGTTTCCCACGTGATCGGCTGTGTTCCAATGACACAGCCGATCACAATGAAGGCGCCCACAAGATGACCGCGCATGCGCGATCGGGAGCGCGCAGCGCGGTCATGTCGGTGGCACTGTGTTCCGTAGGAACACAGCTGTCACCGGCGGTAGTAAACAGTCACTGACAGTGACTGTTTACTATGTGATCGGCTGTGAATCCATTCACAGCCGATCACAAAATGTAAACAAAGAGCAGTAACTCAGTGTTACTAGCTCTTCTCTCCTCATACAGCTTCCAGTATGAGGAGAGCAGAGCTAGAAATAGTGAGTTACTGCTCTGTACACATGTCACAAAGTAAAAATCACACTAATAAAGGTCCCCACACAGTCCTCAGCCCCCCCCCAATGTCACCTGTCACCCAACAGTCACCTCATCAGTGCCCAGAAATTGACAACCATAACGTTCACATGTGAGCGTAGCAATCGCAGGCAGAATCACAGCGATTCTGCCCGCGATCCAGAAATCATTGCAAATAGCGGGACGCCTGTGCGTTGCCCCTGATTTGCAATAGCACCCCAAACGCTGTGCGATGTTGCCGCCATTTCCGCCTGCCGAATCACGGTAACATCGCGCAAACATCGCATGACGCCCAAAAAAGGTACAAGAGTTTCTTTGGAGCGTCATGCGTTGTTTGCGCGATGTTACCGTGATTCGGCAGGCGGAAATCGCAGCAACATCGCACAGCATTTGGGGTGCTATTGCAAATCACGGGCAACGCACAGGTGTCCAGCGATTTGCAATGATTTCTGGATCACGGGCAGAATCACAGTGATTCTGCCCGTGATCGCTACGCTCACATGTGAACGTAGCCTAAAGTTCACCGGTCACCAGAGACTGCCATCAGTACCGCCGTGCACCATCGCCCGTCACCTGTCACCCATCAGTGACCATCGCCCGTCACCTGTCACCCCATCAATCACCGTCACCTGTCACCCCATCAGTCATCGTCACCTTTCACCCCATCAGTCATCGTCACTTGACACCCCATCAGTGATCGTCACTTGTCACCCCATCAATCATCGTCACATGTCACCCCGTCAGTGATTGTCATCTGTCACCCCATCAATCATCGTCACCTGTCACCCCATCAATCATCGTCACCTGTCACCTCATCAATCATCATCACCTGTCACCTCATCAATCATCGTCACCTGTCACCCCATCAGTCATCGTCACCTGTCACCCCATCAGTCATCGTCACCTGTCACCCCATCAGTCATTGTCACCTGTCACCCCATCAGTCATCGTCACCTGTCACCCCATCAGTCATCGTCACCTGTCACCCCGTCAGTCATCGTCACCTGTTTGCCATATACATGCAATCACTTACTGACCGCCTAACGACTATATGCGTCGGCCATTAAAAGCTAAATACTGGGGTTATGGCAGCAAGATAGCCCCCATAACCCCGGTATTTTTTGAAACGGCGGGCGGTCGGCTTTCAGATAAGGGTGGTCCCAGTGGCGGATTCGCCGCGGAATTACCCTTACGGTGCAGGGGAAGAGGTGCCCCCCCCCCTCCTGCCACGTCCCAGACGTTTTCCCAGCTTACCGGACCCGCCGGCAGCGGGGAAAACTATCCGGTCCCGGATCCTCAGAGACAGGAAATCGAGTGAGGGCAAAATGGCCCTCATTCAACTCTATAGTCTTGGAGGACCGGAGCTACGTCAAAAGACGTTGCCTAGCAACCGGTTTAAAGGGCCGCTTTTTTTTTTTGCTTTTTTTTTTTCCTCTTTCAACAATTTTTTTTTTTTTTTCTTTTTTAGTGTAGTTGTGAGGTGTGAGGTCTTTTTGACCCCAGATCTCACAATAAAGAGGATCTGTCATGCCTATTTCTATTACAAGGGATGTTTACATTCCTTGTAATAGGAATAAAAATGATCAAAACATTTTTTTTTTTTAAACTGTGTAAAAATAAAAAAATAATAAATAAAATAAATAGGAAAAAAAAAAAAAAAAAAAAATTAAAGCGCCCTGTCCCCGTTAGCTCGCGCGCAGAAGCAAACGCATACGCAAGTCCCGCCCACATATGTAAACGGTGTTAAAACCATACATGTGAGGTATCGCCGCGATCGTTAGAGCGAGTGCAATAATTTGAGCCCTAGACCTCCTCTGTAACTCTAAGCTAGTAACCTGCAGAAATTTTTAAAATGTTGCCTATGGGGATTTTTAAGTACCAATGTTTGGCACCATTCTGTGAGCATGCGCAATTTTGAAGCATGACATGTTGGGTATCTAATTACTCGGCGTAACATTATCTTTCACATTATGGAACAAAATTGGGCTAAATTTACTGTTTTCTTATTTTTTAGTTTAAAAAAGTGAATTTTTTTCAAGAAAATTGCATTTGGAAGACTGCTGCGCAAATATGGTGTGATAAAAAATATTGCAACGATCTCCATTTTATTCTCTAGGGTCTCTGCTAAAAAAAAATATATAATGTTTGGGGGTTCAAAGTAGTTTTCTAGCAAAAAAAATGATTTTAGCTTGTAAACACCAAGTGTCAAAAATAGGCCCAGTCTTAAAGTGGATAAATGGACAACTTTGTGTAAAGCGCTACTTGGATGTGAGGCCTATGTATGTGGCCAGGCTGTGAAAAAGTGTTACACATGTGGTATCGCCATACTCAGGAGGAATAGCAGAATGTATTTTGGGGTGCAAGTTTTGCTATGTACATGCGATGTGTTAGAAATATTGCATAAATGGACAGCTTTGTGTAAAAAAAATGTGTTTTCATTTTCTTTCCACATTTTCCAAAAACTTGTGGAAAAAAATGACATATTCAAAAGACTCATTATGCCTCAAAAATTATACGTTGGGCTGTTTGCTTTCCAAAATTGGGTCATTTTATGGGGGTTTCCATTGTCCTGGTGCTCCAGGGCCTTCAAAAGTGCGATAGGTTGTCAGGAAATGATATGTGTAATTTGTGCTCCTAGAATGCCGGACGCTGCTACTTGGATGTTAGGCCTCTGTATGTGGCCAGGCTGTGAAAAAGTCTCACACATGTGGTATCGCCATACTCAGGAGGAGTAGTAGAATGTGTTTTGGGGTGTAGTTGCAAGTATACATGTGCTGTGTGAGAGAAATAACCTGTTAATACGGCAATTTGTAAAAAAATAAAAATAAAAAAAAATAAATCTTCATTTTGGAAAGCATTGTGGGAAAAAATTACAACTTGAAAAAACTCATCATGCCCCTTATTAAATACCTTGGAATGTCTACTTTCCAAAAAGGGGTCATTTGGGGGGTATTTGTACTTTCCTGACCTTTTATTGTCTCAAGAAATGAGATAGGCCTTCAGTACATCAGGTGTGATCAAGTGTGATCAATTTTCAATGATTCGCAACATAGCTTGTGGACTCTATAACTTTCACAAAAACCAAATAATATACACTTATTTGGGTTTTTTTTACCAAAGATAAGTAGCAGTATAAATTTTGGCCAAAATTTGTGAAGAAAAATTACTAATTTGCAAAATTGTATGACGGAAACAAAGAAAAATGCGTTTTTTCACGATATTTTCAGTCTTTTTTTATTTATAGCACAAAAAATAAAAAACCCAGTATTGATCAAATACCATCAAAAGAAAGCTCTATTTGTGTGAAAAAAAGGACACAATTTTTGTATGGGTACAGTGTTGCATGACTGAGTAATTCTCAGTCAAAGTGTGAGAGCGCTGAAAGCTGAAAATCGGTCTGGGCAGGAAGGGGGTGAAAGTGCACTGTAGGCAAGTGGTTAATCACTACTGGGTTTTTATTTTTTTGCTAAACAATCAAAAAAAGACCAAAACATTTGGAAAAACAAAACAGTTTTTATCGTTTGTTATAAAATTTTGCAAACAGGTAATTTTTCTCCTTCATTAATGTGCGCTGATGAGGCGGCACTGATGGGCAGCACTGAAGGGCACAGGTAGGTGGCACTGATAGATGGCACTCATGAGCACTAATAGGTGGAACTGATGGGTGGCACTGATGGGCAATGATAGGCACTGGTAGGTGACACTGATTCAGCACTGATGATGGGGCACTGATAGGTGGCACTGTTGGGCAGTGGTAGGTGGCACAGATTATCCTCTCCTCTTCGGGTCCAATGTCCCTCTAACAGCAGCCGGAGATCAACTTTCTTCGACTGCTGTTTACATCATGTCATCAGCTGTCATTGGACTCGCTATTTACAGAGCGAGCCACGCGTGCTCTGCAGGGAGCGCGCAGGCAGCTCATGCACGGGAGATTGGATGTGGTCGACATGTACCCTTCAGTCCCCCCCCCCCCAGTCTCCCCGTGCTGAGCAGTGGTATGGGCTCCTCTGAATGACAGCCCCAGTGTAGTGAGTCACCATCCCCAGCCTGCCAGCTGCCCCCCCGAACCAGAGATCTCACTGGAGCCTGGAGCAGACTGATGTCATGCCGGCTGCATGTGTGGGCAGAACACTGTGATGAGGCAGGCCGCCTATATGGCATGGAGTTCTGTGTAGGCTGGACAATTTGAAACAGGAGTCTTAAACAAACTAGAGGCAGATCTGCATGGCATAAGAAGTTAAGTGTAGTGCATCCAGGGGCGTACCAAGGGGTTGGTGAGACCAACGCCTGCCAGGGATGCAGGCTGAGGGGGGGGGGCGCACAAAAATTGGCAGCGTAGCAGTGTTTTTTGCACTCTCCGGTCAGCCTGCGGAGGGCCTGGCACTGCCGCTGCCTGGAGTGGACACAGAGCTCTGGGATTGGAGCTGGGGTGCAGGCTGAGCGAAGAGCACAAAAATCACTACTATACTGCCAATTTTTTTGCGCCCCCTCTCGGCCTGCGCCACTGACGGGCGCTGGTCTCGCCAACCCCTTGGTACGCCCCTGGATGTGCTACACTTCGCTTCTTCTTCTGCCATGCTGATCTGCCTCTAGTTTAAGACTCCTGTTTCAAATTGCCTAGCCTACACAGAACTGTACATGTCTCTTGTTTCTATGTGACAATGCTTGGGCCTGGCTCTGTATTGTGAAGAGGCAAGGAACAGTAGCCTGCTCCCTCATACCTGGAAGTACTGGATTTTCTCTGGGCATCAGTTACAGTGAGCAGTAGTCAGTAGAATGCTAAGTAAATGCTCTCAAGGGTGCTTACACTAAAATGAACCTGTTACTTTATCCAGAATTTACAGGATTATTATGACCTATGAAACTTTCTTTAACATCATGGGAGCGAGCAGCACTGCAACTACACAAGTGAAGATAGCTAACACACAGGTAAAACCAACATTTCATTTTAAAAGAGATTTCTTCTGATACCTGACAGGCCAGGCCTTCCATCGACCAACACTAATGCTATTTGAACATCCATCCAGGCTGACATTGCCTGGAGGAGCCGACTGATGCTGATGATGTCACGCATGTGTGGGTGGAAACATAGGCAGAGCCCTGTGATGAAGGGAGCCGCATATATCACAAGGAGCTCCCGACTATGGAGAGCCCTGAACTGTCGCCACCACCTGGGCTGGAGAGTGGACACACACAGAGCTCCGGGATTGGAGATGGGGGCGCCGGGGGCACAGGCTGAGTGGAGGGCACACAAATCTCTACGACACTGCCAATTTTTTTGCGCCCCCCCCTCGGCCTGCACCCCTGGCGGGCGCCAATCTGGCCAACCCCTTGGTACGCCCCTGCTCTTCCTCTGACACCCACGCTCCTAGTAGTTTGCCTTTCACCGCAGCTGCCAAAGCGGCCCGTTCCACAGGCTCCTTCTCCACAGCTACTCCTTCAGTTGCCCCACCATCATGCACGGAGGAGTCATCTGAACTATTCGATCATAGTGTCAGTGACATGCTCCTGAAGGATGCACAGCAATTTGAAAGCTGTGATGTTGGTTCCCAGGTTGATGAAGGGAATAACGTGAGCCTAGAGAGAGGGGGTGATGACGAACAAGTAACCAGCAGTCATGTTGCCACACCTGAAGCATATTGCCAAGTTTGCTCCTTGTAAGATTCTGGTACCTTCGGTACCCTTCCAGCCCATTTCTTCCGCATTGCGTTCCACCATTTAGGTAGGTGGAACGCATATAGCTACCTGTCCCTTTAATTCTCATGACGTCATCACTAGGCGCCGCTCTGAGCAGCTATTTCAATCGCCGGCTTTCACTCACAAGGTGTTCGTGCAAACCGCTTGTTATACAGCCTTGTCTGACGCTGCCGAAGCCTCCAGCTATTTCCTGTATCTCGCTACTGATCCTGTATCTCGCTACCTGATCCTTATCTCATTACCGGACCCCTCATCTCTCTAAACCAACTAGTGATAAGTACCCCACAGGGGATTCCTTCCTATCAACTTTCACTATCTACTCTTGCATACTAAGGACTGTTGCTATCTATGCATTACTATTTCTATCATCTGCACTGTTACATAGATTGCTAGCTCTTGAGTCTACTACCATCTATATCCTTGCACTAAGTTAGCAATTCCTGTACACTTCATCTGCTGTCCCCTACCACCTGTTACTTGTACATGATTGCTAACCTATCTGCATACTATCTATCACCATCTGCTAACACTCCTGAACATTACTATTGAGTGCCTATCATTGCTATCACTAGTCACGCCTGTCCTTTCAGCACATCACCTCTATACTATCGTATACAACCTATCACTCCAGGAACATCTTATCTGAGTGTCTGTATATTTGCATGCTGAGGCAGGCTGAGCCACAATGATGAGTCTGGAGAGTTGGATATGGTGATTCAACACATCTCTACATGACTACTGAGTGGAAATTCTGCAGCTGCAAATCCATTCCACTAAACAAACGACGGAGCGTTACACTCCTGTGACGAGGAGGGAGGGGATGATGAGGTCACTGACTGTACTTGGGTGCCTGACAGGATAGAGGAGGAGGACGCACAACTCCAACGAGGCAGGATCCACAGGTGCAGGGTGCTGCAAAATCCCCGCGGACTCCAAAAAGTTCATTAGTGTTGGCTTTTTTCAGCATCTGTGCAGTAGACCACAGCTTTGCTGTTTGCAACATCTGTCTAAAGAGGATCAAGCGTGGCCAGAACACCAGCCGCTTGGGCACCACATGCTTGACAAGGCATATGACGACCTGGCATGCAGTCCGTTGGCAACAGCACCTGAAAGAGGCACCTGATCAAAACAAGCATACATTACCTTGCTCCTCATCTGCGATCTCTAACCCTACAAATACCAGCATTGAGAGGGATGATGGTATAGCAATGAGTGGTACAGAGACTTGGACCCAATCTGCTAGCAGTACACCACCGCTTGATTTGAGCAGCAGGCAAATTTCACGACCCCAGTTGCTGAACCGTAGAAAGAAATACTGTCCCAGCCATCCACAAGCTCAGCATCCTAATGCTAGCTTGGCCAAATTGCTAGCATTACAGTTGCTGCCTTTTCATCTGCTAGACTCGGCTACCTTTCGCAAATTTTTGGAAAATGCTGCACCACAGTGGCAGGTCCCAAAAAGGCATTTCTTTTCGCGTAAGGCCATTCTGACTCTCTACCGTCATGTGGAAGGTAGTGTGTTGGCCTCGTTGGACAAAGCGGTCAGCAGGAAGGTGCACATTACTGCTGACTCTTGGTCCAACATGCATGGACAAGGATGTTACATTTCTTTCACGGCGCACTGGATTACTCTGCTGGCAGCTGGGAAGCATGCAGGACAGGGTTCGGTGCTGCAGCTTGTTTTGCCACCATGCCTCCAAAAAGCAGGTGCTTTTTCTGCCATATCTGGCTACTCCACCACCTCCTCCTCCTCCTCCATGTCCTCTTCTGCTCAATTGTCCTCTGAAGTAGCAGTGCTCCCTAAGCGTTCAAGGGGCTACGCAAGCAGTCAGGCTAAAAGATGCCATGCTGTGCTTCAGTTGGTCTGTCTAGGGGATAGGGGTCACAACGGTGCAGGGATTCTGTCAGCTCTGAAGGGGCAGGCTCATAGATGGTTGACGCCACTGTGTTGATTAAAAGTAGATAACTGCACTCCGACTTGAAGATGAATACAAATATTTATTGAAAAATCCAAAAATCCATGGTAGAAAAAAATATCAGAGACAAGGGACAAGGGACAAGACATAGTTATGGTTGACACCACGACAGCTTGAGCCAGGAATGGTTGTATGGCACCAACCTTCTCGCACCAACCTTCTCTCCGCCCTCCGACAGGGACACTTGACACATGTTCCATGCTTGGCACATGTTCTGAATCTGGTGGTGCAGCGTTTCTTGAGCAGATACCCGGGCTTCCAAGATCTCCTGAGGCAGGCCAGGAAAGTCTGTGGCCATTTCTGCCGTTCTTTCAATGTCATTGCTCGCTTATCTGACATTCAATGGGAATTCAAGCTGCCCACCAACCCCCTCATTTGTGACATGCCCACCAGGTGAAACTCAACGTTGGCAATGCTGCAGCTGCTGCACATGCAGCAGATGGCCATCAATGAGCACCTGTGTGAGTATGGCACAAGGACAGGGTCAGGGGAGTTTTTTTTTTTCGCCACGCCAGTGGCTTTTAATTAAGGATGTATGCACCGTCCTGTCACCATTTGAGGAGGCCACAAGGATGGTGAGCCGGGACAATGCATGCATCAGTGACACTATCCCGCTAGTCTACCTGCTGGAGCACACGCTGCATGGAATCATGGACAGGGCACTTGAGGCAGAACAGCGGGAGGAATAGGAGGACTTCCTTTCCGCACAAGGCCCCCATTATGCAGATATCATTCCTGCAGGGCCACAAAACACACAGGAGGAAGATGAGGAGGAGGAGGAGGATTTCGGCAGCATGGATGTAGAGGAAGAGGATAGCATACAGCAGTCTTGAAGGGATCGTTTTGATTCCAAAGAAACCACAGGAGTTGTACGTAGTTGGGGAGAGGTTGCTCCTGCTGACAATGTCATCATTAGTGACCAAGAGGACTCAGAAACATATGCCTCCTCCAACTTACGTGTCATGGGCTCCCTGATTCTGCAAAGCCTGCGAAAGGACCCAAGGATTCTTGCTATCAAGGAGAGGGACTTACTGGTTGGCAACCCTTCCTGATCCACGTTACAAGGGTAAAGTTGCAGAGCTCATTCTGCCTTTGCAGAGGGAGCACAGGATGAAACATCTTGAGGAGGCCTTGAAAAAAAATTGTGTACCGCCTTTCCAGACACTGGGAGGTCAACATTCTCCGGACCTGTTTCTGAGGCATCGTTCAGCCAAAGGAGGAGCGGTGGAGAAGGCGGCCGGCTGACCGATGCCTTTAAACAGTTCTTTTGTCCTCAGCAGCACCCAGTGCTGTTAGGTTTAAGCAACCATCGGCAGCGTCTCCATTATATAGTGCATAATTATCTAGGCGCAAGAGCAGACTTGGAGACCTTTCCAGCTGAGCATCCACTGGCTTACTGGGTCTTGAGGATGGACCACAAGCCAGAACTTGCTCAATATGCAATGGAGCTACTGGCCTGTCCTGCTTCTAGTTTGCTTTCCGAACAGACGTTCAGTGCTGCTGGAGGTTTTGTGACGGACAAAAGAGTGTGTCTGTCCACAGACTCTGTTGACCAGCTGACTTTCATCAAAATGAACCAGTCCTGGATCAACAAGATCTATCAGGCCCCTGATGCTGATGTAACTAATTGCATTTGCCAGGGGTCTGCCATCCCTTGAAGACTGCCTATGCTGCCTATCCTATTCCTCTACCTTTATTCTGCTAGCTTGCAACAATGTTTTTGGTTTAGGTCACTACCAACCCCCAAGGCCTAATTTTTCTGCACTTGTATGACAGGTGCATACAACATAGAAACATAGAATGTGTCTGCAGATAAGAACCATTTGGCCCATCTAGTCTGCCCAATATATCTGAATCCTATGAATAGTCCCTGGCCCTATCTTATATGAAGGATAGCCTTATGCCTATCCCATGCATGCTTAAACTCCTTCACTGTATTTGCAGCTACCACTTCTGCAGGAAGGTTATTCCATGCCTCCACTACTCTCTCAGTAAAGTAATACTTCCTCATATTACTTTTAAACCTTTGCCCCTCTAATTTAAAACTGTGTCCTCTTGTGGTAGTTTTTCTTCTTTTAAATATGCTCTCCTCCTTTACCGAGTTGATTCCCTTTATGTATTTAAAAGTTTCTATCATATCCCCTCTGTCTCTTCTTTCTTCCAAGCTATACATGTTAAGGTCCTTTAACCTTTCCTGGTAAGTTTTTTCCTGCAATCCATGTACTAGTTTAGTAGCTCTTCTCTGAACTCTCTCTAGAGTATCTATATCCTTCTGGAGATATGGCCTCCAGTACTGCGCACAATACTCCAAGTGAGGTCTCACCAGTGTTCTGTACAGCGGTATAAGCACTTCTCTCTTTCTACTGCTTATACCTCTCCCTATACATCCAAGCATTCTGCTGGCATTTCGTGCTGCTCTATTACATTGTCTTCCCACCTTTAAGTCTTCTGAAATAATTACTCCTAAATCCCTTTCCTCAGATACTGAGGTCAGGACTGTGTCAAATATTCTATATTCTGCCCTTGGGTTTTTACACCCCAGGTGCATTATCTTGCACTTATCCACATTAAATTTTAGTTGCCAGAGTTCTGACCATTCTTCTAGTTTTCCTAAATCCTTTTCCATTTGGCGTTTCCCTCCAGGAACATCAACCCTGTTACATATCTTTGTGTCATCAGCAAAAAGACAAACCTTACCATCTAGGCCTTTTGCAATATCACTTATGAAGATATTAAACAAAATTGATCCCAGTACAGATCCCTGAGGTACCCCACTGGTAACATGACCTTGTTCTGAATGATCTCCATTGACTATAACCCTCTGTTGTCTGTCACTCAGCCACTGCCTAATCCACTCAACAATATGGGAGTCCATGCTCAATGACTGCAGTTTATTGATAAGTCTTCTATGTGGGACAGTGTCAAAAGCCTTACTAAAATCTAGATATGCAATGTCTACTGCACCTCCACCGTCTATTATTTTAGTCACCCAGTCAAAAAAATCTATAAGATTTGTTTGACATGATCTCCCTGAAGTAAGCCCATGTTGTTTTTCATCTTGCAATCCATGGGATTTAAGATGTTCCACAATCCTATCCTTTAATAGGGTTTCCATTAATTTGCCTACTATTGATGTCAGACTCACTGATCTATAGTTGCTCGATTCCTCCCTACTACCTTTCTTGTGAATGGGCACGACGTTTGCCAATTTCCAATCTTCCGGGACGACTCCTGTTACTAATGATTGGTTAAATAAATCTGTTAATGGTTTTGCCAGCTCACCACTAAGCTCTTTTAATAATTTTGGGTGTATCTCATCAGGACCCTGTGACTTATTTGTCTTCACTTTAGACAGCAATCTTAGAACGTCTTCCTCTGTAAAGACACATGCATCAAACGATTCATTAGTCATCCTTTCAAGTGGAGGTCCTTCTCCTTCTTTTTCTTCTGTAAAAACTGAACAGAAGTATTCATTAAGGCAGTCGGCTAGCCCTTTATTCCCTTCTACATACCTTCCGTCCTTTGTTTTTAATTTAGTTATTCCTTGTTTTAATTTCCTTTTTTCATTTATATATCTGAAGAATGTCTTATCCCCCTTTTTCATAGACTGAGCTAGTTTTTCTTCTGCCTGCACTTTAGAAGTTCTTATAACTTGCTTGGCCTCTTTCTGCCTAATCTTGTAGATTTCCTTATCTTCATTGCTCTGGGTTTTTTTATAATTACAAAATGCTAGCTTTTTATTTTTAATGATTTGGGCCACTTCTGCTGAGTACCACAGTGGTCTCTTCCTTTTTTTTGCTTTTACTGACAAGTCGAATGCAATTTTCTGTTGCCTTCAATAATGCACCTTTTAAGTAGTCCCATTTCTCCTGGACTCCATGTAATCCGTTCCAGTCTGATAAGGACTCATTTATGACTAATTTCATTTTTGAAAAGTCTGTTTTTCTAAAATCTAAAACTTTTGTTTTTGTGTGGTGTGACTCTTTTACAGTTCTTATATTAAACCACACTGACTGGTGATCACTAGATCCCAAGGTTTCGCCTACAATGACATCATATACCGAATCCCCATTTGTGAATACCAAATCCAAAATGGCCTCCCTCCGGGTTGGCTCCTCAACCACTTGTTGCAGAGACAACCCCAGTAGGGAATTTAGAATATCTGTACTCCTGGTAGAACTTGCTATTTTGGTTTTCCAGTTTATATCTGGAAGACTGAAATCTCCCATAATGATAACTTCTCCTTTCATTGTCATTTTAGCTATTTCTTCAACTAGTAGATCATCTAGTTCTTTAACTTGACCAGGTGGTCTATATATCACACCTACACGAGTTACTGCATGATTAGCAAACTGCAACGTAACCCAAACTGACTCTATGTTGGCCTCACCAACTTGTATTAGGTTAGATTTAATGCTATCTTTCACATACAGGGCCACTCCTCCTCCTTTCTTGCCTTCTCTGTCTCTTCTGTATAAAGAGTACCCTGGTATGGTTATGTTCCAGTCATTTCTTTCATTAAACCATGTCTCCATAACAGCCACTAAATCTACATTCTCAGATGCCATTATTGACCCAAGTTCATTGATTTTTTTTACCTCAGGGTCAATGAAATGGTGGATGCAAAATCCTGTACGTCATTACCAAGTGTGATAAAAGATTTTTTCACCTCTGACACTTCATTGCAAGCCAGGTCATTTGTCCCTAGATGGACAAAAACATCCACGTCCTCTTCCTGCTTTGCTTGCTTAACAATATTAATAATACGTCTTCTATCTGGTCTAGCAGTAGCACCAGGGAGACATCTCACAAAACCATTTTCTTTAAGCTCCACACTTCTTATGATTGAATCACCCAGCAACAGCTGCTTCCTTTGAGACTTCACTTTATCTTTTTTGTCCTTGGCTGCAGTCTTGCATACATTAGACATAGGAGTCATTTTTAAATGTTATGTCATTTTTAACAGCAGGCCCTGTCCCTGTGCCCTGCTAACTGTAAGGGGTTACGGTGTTCAGGCACCACCAACAGCAAAGGCCCAATTTTTAGAACCTGTGTAGTACATGGAATTTCCAATTTGCATGGAATTCTTACCAGCAGGTCCTCTTCCTGCTCCCAGCATGAGTAACTGCGAGGCCTTGGTTACGGTGTACAGGCACTACCAACAGCAAAGGCCCAATGTTTGGCACCTTAGTACATGCAATTTCCAATTTGCATGGAATTCTTACCAGCAGGTTCCGTTCCTGCTCCCAGCAAGAGTAACTGCAAGGCCCTGGTTACAGGCACCATCTACGGAAAGGCCCAATTTTTGACACTTGTATAGCACATGCAATTTCAAATTTGTATGGAATTCTTACCAGCATGTCCTGTTCCTGCACCCAGCAAGAGTAACTGTGATGCCTTGGTAACGGTGTTCAGGCACCACCTATGGCAAAGGCCCAATCTTTGGCACTTTTATAGCACATGCAATTTCAAATTTGTATGGAATTCTTACCAGCATGTCCCGTTTCTGCACCCAGCAAGATTAACTGCGAGGCCTTGGTTACGGTGTTCAGGCACCACCTACGGCAAAGGCCCAATTTTTGGCACTTATATAGCACATGCAAATTCAAATTTGTATGGATTTCTTACCAGCAGGTCCCGTTCCTGCACCCAGCAAGAGTAACTGCGAGGGCTTGGTTACGGTGTTTAGGCACCACCAACAGCAAATGCCCAATTTTTGGCACCTGTATGACAAGTACATGCGATTTCAAATTTGTATTGATTTTTTAGCAGAAGGGCCCATTCCTGCGCCCAGCAAGAGTAACTGCGAGGGGTTACGGTGTTCAGGCATCACCAACAACCAAGGCCCAATTTTTCTACACCTGTATGAGAAGTACATGCCATTTGAAATTTGTATGTATATTTGTATATTACTTTTTTTGCTTTAGAAATGTCAGGTATTGCTGCAGCAGGCTACATACATCGTAGAGATGCACTACTTTACAGGCACATTCAGGGAACCCTCCAGGCACGATATTTGAAGGAATTTTTCATTTTTGTAGTTTCACTTTAAGCCTCATCAAAATCAGTAAATCGCTGCTCCTTTAAAAATGATCGTTTTTAAAAACATTTTTTTCATTGCTACAAGTTCCCCAGGTCAGGACCCTGAGCCCCATACACTTTTTTGGGGCAATAACTTGCATTTAAGCCTTCAAAATGAGGCCGTTTGATTTTAGAGGTTTGAGTTCCCATAGACTTCAATGGGGTTCATTTGTTCGAACAAACTTTTCCTCTTTTCGCGGGTGTTCAGCTCATCACCAGAATAGAACAGGCAGTGCAATCTATTTATTGAACAGGCAGTTGAAATCTATTTATAGAATAAGCAGTTGCAATCTATTTATAGAACATGCAGATACGACCTATTTATAGAACAGGCAGTTGCAATCTATTCATGGAACAGGCAGTTGCAATATATGAATAGAACAGGCAGTTTCAATCTATAAATAGAACAGGCAGTTTCAATCTATGAATACAACAGGCAGTTGCAATCTATTTATAGAACAGGCAGTTGCAATCTATTTATAGAACAGGCAGTTGCAATCTATTTATAGAACAAGTTGGTCGCAATCTATTTATGGAACAAGCAGGTGCAATCTATTTTTAGAACAAGCTGGGTGCAATCAATTTTTTTAAAACAAGCAGGTACAGTCTAATTATATAGTACAAACTGGGTGCAATCTATTTATAGACCATGCAGATGTGATCTATTTATAGAACAGGCAGTTGAAATCTATTTATAGAACAGGCAGTTGCAATCTATTTATGGAACAGGCAGATGCAATCTATTTATGGAACAGGCAGTTAAAATCTATTTATTGAACAAGCAGTTAAAATCTATTTACATAACAGGCAGTTGCAATCTATTTACAGAACAGCCAGTTGAAATCTACTTATAGAACAAGCAGTTGAAATCTATTTATAGAACAAGCAGTGGAAATCTATTTATAGAACAGACAGTTCAAATCTATTTATAGAACAGGCAGTTCAAATCTATTTATGGAACAGGCAGTTCAAATCTATTTATGGAACAGGCAGTTCAAATCTATATATGGAAAAAGCAGGTGCAATCAATTTTTAGAACAAGCTGGTACAGTCTACTTATAGTACAAGCTGAGTGCAATCTATTTATAGAACATACAGATGCAATCTATTTATGGAATAAGCAGGTGATATCTATTTATGGAATAAGCAGGGGCAATTTATTTTTGGAATAAGCAGGTGCAATCTATTTATGGAACAAGCAGGTGCAATCCATTCATGGAACAAACAGGTGCAATACATTTATGGAACAAGCAGGTGCAGTACATTTATGGAACAAGCAGGTGCAATCTATTTTTTTTTTAGAACAAGCAGGTACAGTCTACTTATAGAATAAGCTGGGTGCAATTTATCTATAGAACAAGCAGTTTAAATCTATTTATTTCACAGGCAGTTGAAATCTATTTATTGAACACGTTGGTTGCAATCTATTTATGGAACAAGCAGGTGCAATCTATTTTTAGAGCAAGCTGGGTGCATGCTATTTTTAGAACAAGCTGGGTGCAAGCTATTTTTAGAACAAGCTGGGTGCAATCCATTTTAAAACAAGCACGTACAGTCTACTTATATAGTACAAGCTGGGTTCAATCTATTTATAGAACATGCAGATGTGATCTATTAATATAACAGGCAGTTGCAATCTATTTATTGAACAGCCAGTCGCAATCTATTTATAGAATAGGCAGTTGCAATCTATTTATGGAACAGGCAGTTGAAATCTATTTATAGAAAAAACAGTTGAAATATATTTACAGAACAGGTAGTTGCAATCTATTTACAGAACAGACAGTTGAAATATATTTATTGAACAAGCAGTTGAAATCTATTTATAGAACAGGCAGTTAAAATTTATATATGGAAAAAGCAGGTGCAATCTATTTTTAGAACAAGCTGGGTGCAATTCATTTTTTAGAACAAGCAGGTACAGTCTACTTATAGAACAAGGTGGGTGCAATCAATATATATAGAACATGCATATGATATCTATTTATGGAACAGGCAGGTGCAATCCATTAATGGAACAAGCATGGGCAATCTATTTTTAGAACAGGCTGTGTGCAATACATTTTTTAGATTAAGCAGGTACAGTCTACTTATAGAACAAGCTGGGCGCAATCTATTCATAGAGCATGCAGATGCGATCTATTTACGGAACAGGCAGTTGCATTCTGTTTCTAAAACAGGCAGTTGCAATCTGTTTATAGAACAGGCAGATATATTCTATTTAAAGAACAGGCAGTTGCATTCTATTTATAGAATAGGCAGTTGCAATCTATAAATAGAACAGGCAAGTGCGATCTATTTATAGAACTAGCAGTTGAAATCTATTTATAGAACAGGCAGTTGCAATCTATTTATAGAACAGGCAGTTGCAATCTATTTATAGAATAGGCATTTGCATTCTGTTTCTAGAACAGGCAGATGTATTCTATTTATAGAACAGACAGTTGCATTCAATTTATAGAAATGGCAGTTGCAATCTATTTATAAAACAGGCAGATGCAATCTATTTAAAGAACAAGCAACTGCAATCTATTTATAGAACAACTTGGTTGCAATCTATTTATGGAACAAGCAGGTGCAATCTATTTTTAGAACAAGCTGGGTGCATGCTATTTCCAAAACAAGCTGGGTGAAATCCATTTTTTAAAACAAGCAGGTACAGTCTACTTATATAGTAAAAGCTGGGTACAATCTATTTATAGAACATGCAGATGCAATCCATTTATAGAAAAAGCAGTTGCAATCCGTTTATAGAATAGGCAGTTGCAATCTATTTATAGAATAGGCAGTTGTAATCTATTTATAGAATAGGCAGTTGCAATCTATTTATAGCAAAGGCAGTTGCAATCTATTTATAGAATAGGCAGTTGCAATCGATTTATAGAAAAGGCAGTTGCAATCTATTTATAGAACAGGCAGTTGAAATCTATTTATAGAAAAGGCATTTGAAATCTTTATAGAATAGGCAGTTGCAATCTATTTATAGAATAGACAGTTGCAATCTATTTTTAGAACAGGCAGTTGCAATCTATTTATAAAACAGGCAGTTGCAATCTATTTATAGAACAAGCCGGAGCAATCTATTTTTAGAACAGGAAGTTGTAATCTATTTTAGAACAGGCAGTTGCAAACTGATTATAGAACAAGTTGGTTGCAATCTATTTATGGAACAAGCAGGTGCAATCTATTTTTAGAACAAGCTAGGTGCATGCTATTTTTAGAACAAGCTGAGTGCAATTCATTTTTTAAAACAAGCAGGTACAGTCTACTTAAATAGCACAAGTTGTTGCAATCTATTTATAGAACAGGCAGTTGCAATCAATTTACAGAACAGGCAGTTGCAATCTATTTATAGAGCAGGCAGTTGCAATCTATTTTTAGAACAGGCAGTTGCAATCTATTTATTTTCTTTTCAAACATTTTATTTAGAAAGGCATAACAGTGGAAAAGTGAACAGAAGTGCACATTTGTCAGGAATAAACAACAATCACAAGATTTGAGCATTAGCAGTACAAAACATACTGTTAAGACAGTGTTCAACTAAGTGCCAAGAACAGCCATAGAGCCAGACCTCGCACCTGGGATAAGGCCCTCCGCCCGTGTCTGAAACACATCAGAGTAAGGCACAGTAAGGCCAGATAGAGGGAAGGGGAGACCCCGACATGGATGGTCCACATGCAACCCACGCCACTTTTCACGTCACACTTCAGGGATTTCCCCTTGTCCGATCGATAGGACAAAGACATTCCGATAACCCCAAATCTTCTCATAACGCTCCCGTCTGTGCTGCGCCGTAAGAGTAAGCTTGTCCATCCGGTTAATTTCTTCCATCTTATGCATGCAGTCTTTGATTGTGGGAACCCGATTGGATTTCCACAACATCGGGATGCATGATTTCACCGCACAAAGCACATGAGGGATGATAGATTTCTTGCATTTAGAAATTGGCATAGTAGACAACTGTAAAAGATAAAATTCCGGGGTGTCAGGGAGGTCACGGTCCGAAAGCTCCCCCAGGAGAGCCCGGACATCTTTCCAGAAAGTCCTAAGCCAGGGACCGGACCAAAACATGTGTAACATGGTGCCTACCTCCTCCTGACATCACCAGCAAAGATCCGACGTGTCCGGGAAAAATTTATGTAGGAGAGAGGGAACTCTATACCACAGAGTAAGAATTTTATCATTTGTTTCCTGCAATTTGCAATCTATTTATTGAACAGGCAGTTCCAATCTATTTATAGAACAGGCAGGTACAATCTATTTATAGAACAAGCAGGAGCAATCTATTTTTAGAACAGGGAGATGCAACCTACTTTTAGAACAGGCAGTTGAAATCTATTTTTAGGACAGGGAGTTGAAATCGATTTTTAAAACAGGCAGTTGCAATCTATTTATAGAACAGGCCATTGCTATATATTTTAGAACATGCAATTGCAATCTTTTTTTAAAACATGCAGTTGGAATCTGTTTATAGAATAGTCTGTTGCAATTTTCTTCATGGAACAGGCAGTTGCAATCAATTTATAGGACAGGTAGTTTCAATCTATTTATACAACAAGCAAAAAAGGCAGTTGCAATCTATTTTTGGAACAGGCAGTTGCAAGTTGTTTTTTAAAACAGGCAGTTGCAATTTTTTTTAAAACAGGCAGTTGCAATATTTTTTAAAACAGGCAGTTGCAATCTTTTTTAAAACAGGCAGTTGCAATCTATTTTTAGAAGAGGCAGTTGCAATCTACTTTTAGAACAGGCAGTTGCAATCTACTTTTAGAACAGGCAGTTGCAATCCATTTATAGAGCATGCAAAACATGCAGATGTGATCTATTTATAGTATAGGCAGTTGCAATTAACTTTTAGAACAGGCAGTTTTAATCAATTTACAGAACAGGCAGTTGCAATCTATTTATAGAACAGGCAGTTGCAATCAATTTACAGAACAGGCAGTTGCAATCTATTTATAGAACAGGCAGTTGCAATCTGTTTTTTGAACAGGCAGTTGCAATCTATTTTTAGAACAGGCAATTGCAATCTATTTTTAGAAGAGGCAGTTGCAATCTACTTTTAGAACAGGCAGTTGCAATCTACTTTTAGAACAGGCAGTTGCAATCTACTTTTAGAACAGGCAGTTGCAATCCATTTATAGAGTATGCAAAACATGCAGATGTGATCTATTTATTTTATAGGCAGTTGCAATTTACTTATAGAACAGGCAGTTTTAATCAATTTACAGAACAGGCAGTTGTAATCGATTTTTAAAACAGACAGTTGCAATCTATTTATAGAACAGGCAGTTGCAATTTTTTTATAGAACAGGCAGTTGCAATCAATTTATAGGACAGGCAGTTTAAATCTTTTTATACAACATGCATAAAAGGCAGTTGCAATCTCTTTTTAGAACAGGCAGTTGCAATCTTTTTTTTAGAACAGGCAGTTGCAATCTACTTTTAGAATACGCAGTTGCAATCTACTTTTAGAACAGGCAGTTGCAATCCATTTATAGAGCATGCAAAACATGCAGATGTGATCTATTTAAAGTATACGCAGTTGCAATTTACTTATAGAACAGGCAGTTTTAATCAATTTACAGAACAGGCAGTTGTAATCTATTTATAGAACAGGCAGTTGCAATCAATTTACAGAACAGGCAGTTGCAATCTATTTATAGAGCAGGCAGTTGCAATTTATTTTTAGAACAGGCAGTTGCAATCTATTTATTTTCTTTTCAAATATTTTATTTAGAAAGGCATAACAGTGGAAAAGTGAACAGAAGTGCACATTTGTCAGGAATAAACAACAATCACAAGATTTGAGCATTAGCAGTACAAAACATACTGTTAAGACAGTGTTCAGCTAAGTGCCAAGAACAGCCATAGAGCCAGCCCTCGCACCTGGGATAAGGCCCTCCGCCCGTGTCTGAAACACATCAGAGTAAGGCACAGTAAGGCCAGATAGAGGGAAGGGGAGACCCCGACATGGATGGTCCACATGCAACCCACGCCATTTTTCTAGTCACACTTCAGGGATTTCCCCTTGTCCGATCGATAGGACAAAGACATTCCGATAACCCCAAATCTTCTCATAGCGCTCCCGTCTGTGCTGCGCCGTAAGAGTAAGCTTGTCCATCCGGTTAATTTCTTCCATCTTATGCATGCAGTCTTTGATTGTGGGAACCCGATTGGATTTCCACAACATCGGAATGCATAATTTCACCGCACAAAGCACATGAGGGATGATAGATTTCTTGCATTTAGAAATTGGCATAGTAGACAACTGTAAAAGATAAAATTCCGGGGTGTCAGGGAGGTCACGGTCCGAAAGCTCCCCCAGGAGAGCCCGGACATCTTTCCAGAAAGTCCTAAGCCAGGGACCGGCCCAAAACATGTGTAACATGGTGCCTACCTCCTCCTGACATCACCAGCAAAGATCCGACGTGTCCGGGAAAAATTTATGTAGGAGAGAGGGAACTCTATACCACAGAGTAAGAATTTTATCATTTGTTTCCTGCAATTTGCAATCTATTTATTGAACAGGCAGTTCCAATCTATTTATAGAACAGGCAGGTACAATCTATTTATAGAACAAGCAGGAGCAATCTATTTTTAGAACAGGGAGATGCAACCTACTTTTAGAACAGGCAGTTGAAATCTATTTTTAGAACAGGGAGTTGAAATCGATTTTTAAAACAGGCAGTTGCAATCTATTTATAGAACAGGCCATTGCTATATATTTTAGAACATGCAATTGCAATCTTTTTTTAAAACATGCAGTTGGAATCTGTTTATAGAATAGTCTGTTGCAATTTTCTTTATAGAACAGGCAGTTGCAATCAATTTATAGGACAGGTAGTTTCAATCTATTTATACAACAAGCAAAAAAGGCAGTTGCAATCTATTTTTGGAACAGGCAGTTGCAAGTTGTTTTTTAAAACAGGCAGTTGCAATTTTTTTTAAAACAGGCAGTTGCAATCTTTTTTAAAACAGGCAGTTGCAATCTTTTTTAGAACAGGCAGTTGCAATCTTTTTTTAGAACAAGCAGTTGCAATCTATTTTTAGAACAGGCAGTTGCAATCTATTTTTAGAAGAGGCAGTTGTAATCTACTTTTAGAACAGGCAGTTGCAATCTACTTTTAGAACAGGCAGTTGCAATCCATTTATAGAGCATGCAAAACATGCAGATGTGATCTATTTATAGTATAGGCAGTTGCAATTTACTTTTAGAACAGGCAGTTTTAATCAATTTACAGAACAGGCAGTTGCAATCTATTTATAGAACAGGCAGTTGCAATCAATTTACAGAACAGGCAATTGCAATCTATTTATAGAACAGGCAGTTGCAATCTGTTTTTTGAACAGGCAGTTGCAATCTATTTTTAGAACAGGCAGTTGCAATCTATTTTTAGAAGAGGCAGTTGCAATCTACTTTTAGAACAGGCAGTTGCAATCTACTTTTAGAACAGGCAGTTGCAATCCATTTATAGAGCATGCAAAACATGCAGATGTGATCTATTTATAGTATAGGCAGTTGCAATTTACTTTTAGAACAGGCAGTTTTAATCAATTTACAGAACAGGCAGTTGCAATCTATTTATAGAACAGGCAGTTGCAATCAATTTACAGAACAGGCAGTTGCAATCTATTTATAGAACAGGCAGTTGCAATCTGTTTTTTGAACAGGCAGTTGCAATCTATTTTTAGAACAGGCAGTTGCAATCTATTTTTAGAAGAGGCAGTTGCAATCTACTTTTAGAACAGGCAGTTGCAATCTACTTTTAAAACAGGCAGTTGCAATCCATTTATAGAGCATGCAAAACATGCAGATGTGATCTATTTATAGTATAGGCAGTTGCAATTTACTTATAGAACAGGCAGTTTTAATCAATTTACAGAACAGGCAGTTGCAATCTATTTATAGAACAGGCAGTTGCAATCAATTTACAGAACAGGCAGTTGCAATCTATTTATAGAACAGGCAGTTGCAATCTGTTTTTTGAACAAGCAGTTGCAATCTATTTTTAGAACAGGCAGTTGCAATCTATTTCTTTTCTTTCAAATATTTTATTTAGAAAGGCATAACAGTGGAAAAGTGAACAGAAGTGCACATTTGTCAGGAATAAACAACAATCACAAGATTTGAGCATTAGCAGTACAAAACATCCTGTCAAGACAGTGTTCAGCTAAGTGCCAAGAACAGCCATAGAGCCAGCCCTCGCACCTGGGATAAGGCCCTCCGCCCGTGTCTGAAACACATCAGAGTAAGGCACAGTAAGGCCAGATAGAGGGAAGGGGAGACCCCGACATGGATGGTCCACATGCAACCCACGCCATTTTTCTAGTCACACTTCAGGGATTTCCCCTTGTCCGATCGATAGGACAAAGACATTCCGATAACCCCAAATCTTCTCATAGCGCTCCCGTCTGTGCTGCGCCGTAAGAGTAAGCTTGTCCATCCGGTTAATTTCTTCCATCTTATGCATGCAGTCTTTGATTGTGGGAACCCGATTGGATTTCCACAACATCGGGATGCATAATTTCACCGCACAAAGCACATGAGGGATGATAGATTTCTTGCATTTAGAAATTGGCATAGTAGACAACTGTAAAAGATAAAATTCCGGGGTGTCAGGGAGGTCACGGTCCGAAAGCTCCCCCAGGAGAGCCCGGACATCTTTCCAGAAAGTCCTAAGCCAGGGACCGGACCAAAACATGTGTAACATGGTGCCTACCTCCTCCTGACATCACCAGCAAAGATCCGACGTGTCCGGGAAAAATTTATGTAGGAGAGAGGGAACTCTATACCACAGAGTAAGAATTTTATCATTTGTTTCCTGCAATTTGCAATCTATTTATTGAACAGGCAGTTCCAATCTATTTATAGAACAGGCAGGTACAATCTATTTATAGAACAAGCAGGAGCAATCTATTTTTAGAACAGGGAGATGCAACCTACTTTTAGAACAGGCAGTTGAAATCTATTTTTAGAACAGGGAGTTGAAATCGATTTTTAAAACAGGCAGTTGCAATCTATTTATAGAACAGGCCATTGCTATATATTTTAGAACATGCAATTGCAATCTTTTTTTAAAACATGCAGTTGGAATCTGTTTATAGAATAGTCTGTTGCAATTTTCTTTATAGAACAGGCAGTTGCAATCAATTTATAGGACAGGTAGTTTCAATCTATTTATACAACAAGCAAAAAAGGCAGTTGCAATCTATTTTTGGAACAGGCAGTTGCAAGTTGTTTTTTAAAACAGGCAGTTGCAATTTTTTTTAAAACAGGCAGTTGCAATCTTTTTTAAAACAGGCAGTTGCAATCTTTTTTAGAACAGGCAGTTGCAATCTTTTTTTAGAACAAGCAGTTGCAATCTATTTTTAGAACAGGCAGTTGCAATCTATTTTTAGAAGAGGCAGTTGTAATCTACTTTTAGAACAGGCAGTTGCAATCTACTTTTAGAACAGGCAGTTGCAATCCATTTATAGAGCATGCAAAACATGCAGATGTGATCTATTTATAGTATAGGCAGTTGCAATTTACTTTTAGAACAGGCAGTTTTAATCAATTTACAGAACAGGCAGTTGCAATCTATTTATAGAACAGGCAGTTGCAATCAATTTACAGAACAGGCAATTGCAATCTATTTATAGAACAGGCAGTTGCAATCTGTTTTTTGAACAGGCAGTTGCAATCTATTTTTAGAACAGGCAGTTGCAATCTATTTTTAGAAGAGGCAGTTGCAATCTACTTTTAGAACAGGCAGTTGCAATCTACTTTTAGAACAGGCAGTTGCAATCCATTTATAGAGCATGCAAAACATGCAGATGTGATCTATTTATAGTATAGGCAGTTGCAATTTACTTTTAGAACAGGCAGTTTTAATCAATTTACAGAACAGGCAGTTGCAATCTATTTATAGAACAGGCAGTTGCAATCAATTTACAGAACAGGCAGTTGCAATCTATTTATAGAACAGGCAGTTGCAATCTGTTTTTTGAACAGGCAGTTGCAATCTATTTTTAGAACAGGCAGTTGCAATCTATTTTTAGAAGAGGCAGTTGCAATCTACTTTTAGAACAGGCAGTTGCAATCTACTTTTAAAACAGGCAGTTGCAATCCATTTATAGAGCATGCAAAACATGCAGATGTGATCTATTTATAGTATAGGCAGTTGCAATTTACTTATAGAACAGGCAGTTTTAATCAATTTACAGAACAGGCAGTTGCAATCTATTTATAGAACAGGCAGTTGCAATCAATTTACAGAACAGGCAGTTGCAATCTATTTATAGAACAGGCAGTTGCAATCTGTTTTTTGAACAAGCAGTTGCAATCTATTTTTAGAACAGGCAGTTGCAATCTATTTCTTTTCTTTCAAATATTTTATTTAGAAAGGCATAACAGTGGAAAAGTGAACAGAAGTGCACATTTGTCAGGAATAAACAACAATCACAAGATTTGAGCATTAGCAGTACAAAACATCCTGTCAAGACAGTGTTCAACTAAGTGCCAAGAACAGCCATAGAGCCAGCCCTCGCACCTGGGATAAGGCCCTCCGCCCGTGTCTGAAACACATCAGAGTAAGGCACTTTACTTTACAGAGAAAGAAAATCGGTAAGACAGTGAATCTTTCCCAACTGTCACCCCCTAACCTTTTTAAGTGTCAGAGACACGAAAGACAGGAAAACACAGTGCAGAACAGAAACTAAGAAGGTTGACAGAGAGTGTAAGAAACAGAGAAAGGCCAGATAGAGGGAAGGGATAGGGGGGAGGGGGCCCGGGGAGACCCTGGCATGAACGGTCCACATGCAACCCATGCCACTTTTCTAGTCACACATCTGGGATTTCCCCTTGTCCGATAGGACAAAGACATTCCAATAACCCCAAATCTTCTCATAACGCTCCCGTCTGTGCTGAGCCGTAAGAGTGAGGTCGTCCATCCGGTTAATTTCTTCCATCTTACGCATGCAGGCTTTGATTTTGGGAACCCGATTGGATTTCCATAACATCGGGATGCATGATTTCGCCGCAAAAAGCACATGAGGGATGATAGATTTCATGCATTTAGAAATTGACATAATAGACACCTGTAAAAGATAAAATTCCGGGGTGTCAGGGAGGTCACGGTCCGAAAGCTCCCCCAGGAGAGCCCGGACATCTTTCCAGAAAGTCCTAAGCCGGGGACCGGACCAAAAAATGTGTAACATGGTGCCTACCTCCTCCTGACATCACCAGCAAAGATCCGACGTGTCCGGGAAAAATGTATGTAGGAGAGAGGGAACTCTATACCACCGAGTAAGAATTTTATCATTTGTTTCCTGCAATTTGCAATCTATTTATTGAACAGGCAGTTCCAGTCTATTTATAGAACAGGCAGGTACAATCTATTTATAGAACAAGCAGGAGCAATCTATTTTTAGAACAGGGAGATGCAATCTACTTTTAGAAAAGGCAGTTGAAATCTATTTTTAGAACAGGGAGTTGAAATATATTTTTAGAACAGGCAGTTGAAATCTATTTTAGAACAGGCAGTTGAAATCTATTTATAGAATAGGCAGTTGCAATCTTTTTATAAAACAGGCAGTTTAAATCAATTTATAGAACAGGCAGTTGCAATACATTTAAAGATCAGGCAGTTGGGGGGCGTGTCCGGATGTAGAGCGAGACAGACGTGTGCTGCGAGAGCTCCGGTGAATCCTGTGCCATCCTTACCTTTTATCCTGGTTCCAGCGGTGATTTCTACCTGTTTGGGGTGCCCTCCTCTCCCAGACCTCCTGGGGTGCGTTTTGGGATGCCATCCAAGTCCAGACCCTCCATGGTGGCACCGAAGAAGAAGACGGATCCTCCGCAGGCCTCGTGTCCCAACGCCATCTTGGATTGGCTCTGCACGCTGCTGGACACACTGGAGATGTCCTCTGATCGGGCGGCTTCCCCATCCCTGGCACCGGCAGCTCAGGGCAGCGACACGGCGATGATCCTTATGGCCATCGAGCACAGTAAGACTTCTCTTTTGGCACGCATGGATCACTTGGCGGAGGAGTGTAACTTCATTCGGGCCGACCTCGATAAGATCCGGGGCAGGCTGACTGAGACTGAGACTAGGATTTCTGCTACTGAGGACACCTCCACCCAGCACTCTCAGTCCCTGCATTCCCTGCAGCAGACTGTCGCTATGCTTCTTGCCAAAGCAGATGATGCCGAGAACCGCCAGCGGCGGAACAATGTCAGGGTGCTGGGCCTGCCTGAAGGGGCTGAGGGGGACCGCCCTGCAGAATTCGCTGAGTCCTTCTTTAAATCCCTGCTCTCCATTACTGAGGTTTCCCCTACGTATGTGGTGGAAAGGGCTCATCGGGTCCCAACGGGTCGGGGAATACCCGGCGCCCCTCCTAGACCATTCCTTGTGCGGTTCCTTAATTATAGGGACCGGGATCGCATCCTAAATGAAGACAGGCAACATGCCACTCTTCCCTTTGAGAATTCTGAAATACACCTGTACCCGGACTTCTCCGCTGAGTTGCAGAAGAAGAGGAGAACCTTCACAGATGTCCGCCGCAGACTTCGGGAGCGGGAAATCAAGTACTCTATGCTTTATCCTAGTCGCCTTAGAGTGCAACATCAGGGTTCTGTGAAGTTTTTTGATGCCCCGGAAGATGCTGATGCTTGGATCCTGACTCTGCACTGAGACCTTTGTGCCTGGGAATCCCTGCATTGATGTTTGGATTTCTCCCTACCTTTTCATACATATGCCCTCTGCCCGGCCTTTCCTTGCCTTCCCCCTCTCCCCCATCCCTTCCCCCCCCCTCCGGTCTCATGGAGCCTAGCTGTGGCCAGTACTGTTACTTCGGGCTATTATGCCCCCTGGACTTCCTGTGCTCCCTGTGCTGTTGAGGGAGGGGGTCTATGCCCTGTCTCTCCTACCCCCCAGTAGCTGGGCATTGACCTTGGTTCCTGTCATGTTCTCGTCCCCTCCCCCCCACTTCCCGGACCACTTCGCACCTTGGCTTTACTTCCTCCCCTTCCCCCTTTTTTGTTTTGGATACCTCTGCTGGATTACCTATGGATTCATCGGAACTTTTGAGGATAACTCCCTTCCCTTTGGGTTGTTTATCTGAGTTTTGGGGTTGCTACAACCTGCATCCACTGCACAGATACGGACGCACCTCGGGGCCTCCCTGAGAATTCTGTAGTTCAGTTGACCTCTGTCACAAGTTTGGGGTGTAAACTGTCTAGCTAGTTGTTGGGGTTATGCTAGTCAGTCGGGAGTTTACTGTTGGCTACTGTGTTCTGTTGTTTTTCTTTTTGTTTTTGTTTTTTTCTTTTTCAGACTGCTCGGTACTACCACATCTCTCAAATTTCATGGGTTTCTCTCTCCCTATGGGTCCCCCCGGGGCCGATGTTCTGCTCGCTTGATTGGGTAATGTTATTGTACTGTGTTAATTATCCTGTTATGCCATGTGTGTTTTTGCGGTATCATGGGTTCTCACATTAAACGAATTTCTTGGAATGTGCGGGGGTTGAATGACAGAGTCAAACGGTCCTTGATGTTTAAATATTTGACGGCCCATAAGCCCACGATCCTGTTCCTGCAGGAGACGCACCTGACGGGTGCTAAGGTGCTTTCTCTTAAACGGGCCTGGGTAAGACAGGGGTTTCATGCCACTTATTCCTCATACTCTAGGGGGGTGTCCATTCTGCTCCATAAGGCTCTGCCGTGTGCTGTGTTACTGACCCCGGGGGTTGATACATTATTCTAATATTGCAAATGTACGCTACTCGCTGGGCCCTTGTCAATATTTATGCTCCTCCGCCCTTTGACTCTGGTATTCTTTACACTGTGTTTACTAAGCTGGCTCCCCTCCAGGTGCCTCATCTCCTGGTGGGCGGAGATTTCAATGCCATTCTAGACGGGGATCTGGATGCGTCCAACTCTTCAAGGTGGCCGCATCCGGACCTGGTCGCATGGGCGGACACCTTTGGTCTCCAGGAGCTGTGGCGTTGGCGCAACCCCCGGGAGCGTGCTTGTTCTCATGTGTCCCCTGCGCATAAGTCTGGGGCTCGCATTGATTTCCTGTTTGGTTCTTCCGGGGTTCTGCCTTGGGTCAGGGCGGCCTCCTACCTCCCGGCTGGCCTCTCGGACCACTCTCCCTTAGAGGTTTGTGTGACCCCGGGGGGCGGCCGCGAGCCGGGATGCTGGCGGCTGGCAGCTCACTGGGTACATGAGCCCAAGATACAGGAGCGGGTGTCTGCTAAACTGTCTGAATATTGGACCATTAACGATAAGTCCGCCCCAGCTGACGTGGTGTGGGAGGCTTGCAAGGCTGTTACCCGTGGTGAATATGTCTCCTGTGTTAAGGCGGTACTGGTGGAGGCGGCTTCCCGCACGACTCAGCTAGGGCAGGAGGAGATGGCGGCTGCGGCTCAATTTGCTTCGCAGCCTAGTGATGCATCCTATGCTACACTGGCGTCTTTCAGGAGGGAGTTGCGGTTGCACTACACCTCTTTGGTGCAACTGGACCATGCACAGTTCCGGGCACGGTTGGTTGAAGCGGGGGACAAGAATGGCAAGCTGCTAGCGAATCTGGTGTCCGACATGCGTTCCCAGACGGTGATTCCCGAGATCAAGACGCGGGAAGGGCACTTGGTCACTGACCAGGGGGACATTTTGTCTGAATTTCACTCCTTCTATAGTGCCCTTTATGATGATCCGGCCTCGGCCCTCGGGGATCCCTGTCTGGAGACGCTGGGGGAATTGGACCTCCCGGTGTTATCTGAAGCGGCTCAGGTAGAGCTTGATCAGCCGCTTCAACTGCAAGAAATCGTGGCTGCCATTCATTCTCTCCCCGGGGGTAAATCGCCGGGCCCGGACGGTCTGCCTGGGGATTGGTACAGGGTGCACTCGGAGGCCTTAGCCCCCAGACTGCATCAGTTGTACTCCCAATGTCTTGAAGCTGATCGCCTCCCTGACAGTATGTACCAGGCACATATCGTGCTTCTGCCAAAGCCGGGCAAGGATTTACAGTGTTGCTCGTCCTACCGGCCCATTTCCTTGTTGAATTGTGACCTCAAAATACTTACAAAGGTGCTCGCTACTAGGATAATGAAAGTCCTGCCAATGCTGATACACACTGATCAGACGGGTTTTATGCCAGGCAAATCCACGGATATCAATCTTAGAAGGGTCCTCACACTATTCCCCCTCCCCTCCCCCTTCCCCCCCCTCTTCCCCCCCCATCTTGGTTTATAATATGGATCCCCCAAGTTTTAGCCTAAGGGCTTTAGTGTCTTTAACATCTTATGTATAGAAAGGATTCATTGAGTGTCTTGCATGTTTATTCTTTGTGAAACTGTTAATCTCCAATAAAAAATTTGTTTAAAAAAGAAAAGGCCTTCGACACGGTTCGATGGCGCTATCTTATGCAAGTCCTGGAGTCCTTCGGTTTTGGCCCTATTTTTTGTTGTTCGGTCAGCCTTCTCTACAGTGCGCCCATGGCTTGTATTAAGTTGAGTGGGAGGCTCTCGCCTCCATTTAGTATCAGGCGGGGAACGAGACAGGGCTGCCCGCTGTCTCCGGCCCTCTTTGCCTTGGCAATGGAGCCGCTAGCTGTGGCCCTGCGGCAGGCATCGGGGGTGCGGGGGATTAGCATGGGCCCTATAGTGGAAAAATTGGCTCTATATGTGGACGACCTCATCCTTTTTCTTGCGGATCCTGGCCCTTCCCTTGCGGAGGCTCTACGTATTATGGCCTCGCTTCGCTGATGTCTCTGGCCTGCGCACTAATTGGGATAAGTCCCTGGTATTGCAGATAGATGAGGGGGCTGTAGCCTTATGGGACCCGGCGTCCCAGCTACGTTTGACCCGTACGGTTAAATATTTGGGTATTCATATCTCTGACACCAGGGACTTTCTCAAACTTAATGTGCAGCCCAAGATACTTTGGTGTAAGCAACGGTTGCGGGCGTGGTCCCAGCTGCCCCTGTCCCTTATTGGCAGGATCAATTTGTTGAAAATGAAGGTTCTTCCGGTCCTCCTTTATACTCTTCGGCATTCCCCTGTCTGGATTCCGAAGTCTTATTTTGACACAAGTGGACTCTGTAATTTCCACCTTTTTGTGGTCTTCTCGACCTCCTCGATTTAATAAGCGGATCCTCCGCCGGCCCAGGACACAGGGGGGGCTTGCCTGTCCTGACTTTTACTCCTACTTTTTGGCTGCCATGCTCAACCACGCTCATAACTGGCTATTGTCGGACGACACCAATTCCTCGGTTATCCTTGAGGCGGCACATGTGGGTTCCTACGAGACACTTCGTAATGCCCTGTACCGGGGCCTGAGAGTTTCCTATCCCCCTCTGACCCCGGCTATGCGGGTTGTGGTGCGGGTATGGACTCAACTGGTGGTTGCGCCGGAGCGGAAGCTGGCCCGCTGGTCTCCGGACACTCCGCTCTGGTTCAACCCTCAGTTGGTGGAATTCCTGTCCATCCCGGACCTGGCCCTGTGGGCCGCTAGGGGCGTCAAGACCCTGGCGGACATCAGCGTTGGCGGGGCCCTGGCTACATTTGATGATCTCAAGGCTAAATTTCAACTTCCCAACTCCTTCTTTTTCAGGCTTCTCCAACTCCGTCATGCCTACCGCGCAGAGTTCCCCTCGCCTGTGGCTGGTCTGGAGCGCAGCGACTTTGAGTCCCAGCTTTGGGACCCTGGTATGCGTCAGCCACTCTCCACAATTTACAAGGCCTTGTTACCATCGGTTCATGTTGGGTTGACGGGACTGCGGGCGGCATGGAGCGCGGGGGAGGAGGGTTTGGATGATGAGGACTGGGAGGACATTTGGGATAGCTCGTTCCAGCCGCTCGTTGTGACCAGGCATGTGCTGATCCAATTTAAAATATTGCATAGGATTTATTACACTCCTCACAGGCTACATCGTATTTACCCTAGTGTCTCGGCCTCCTGCTGGAGATGCACGTGCATTTCTGCTGACTTTTCTCACATTTTCTGGGATTGCCCGCAGATCGCTTCTTATTGGTTGGAGGTGACTCGTTTTGTATCCAGTTTGGCCTCTGTCTCGGTTCCGATGACGGTGGGGGTTTGTCTTCTTGGCCTGGTTGACCAGTTGGCGGCAGCCTGGGCGACAAGGACCCTTATCGGAATATTACTGTTTTATGCCAGGAAGGCCATAGTCCTCAAATGGAAATCTCACTCTCCGACTCTGGGCTTCTGGAAAGGGCTGGTTAATGCGGTGGTTCCGCTGTATAAGGTGACCTATATCTCTAGGAATTTCCCTAAGAAATATGAAAAGGTCTGGCGGGTCTGGGTGGATTCCAGATCCACGGTTGACGAGCGAGACTCTGAGCCTGATGCGGCCAGAACTCTGGTGGGACCATGGGGAGAGAGAATGGGGAATGCTTGTTCCTGTCAAGAACTTTGTTTACTTTTCCAATGTTGATTCTTGATTGACAGTGCTGAGCAGTGTGGTTGAGGGATGTTCAGGGTGGGGTTTCTTTGGGTTGTGTCATTGTCTGTTGGCCGGGGTATGCCCCCTTATGGCCTTGTTTTTCTGTGTGCTTAAAATTAATAAACAGAATTAAAAAAAAAAAAGATCAGGCATTTATACGTTTATAGATCAGGCAGTTGAAATCTCTTAATAGAAGAGGCGGTTGAAATCTTTTTATAGAACAGGCACTTGAAATCTATTTATAGAACAGGCATTTGCAATCTATTTATAGAGCAGGCAGTTTAAATCTATTTATAGAACAGGCAGTTGAAATCTATTTATAAAATATGTATTTGCAATGTATTTATAGAACATGCACATTTGATAAATTTATAGAACAGGAAGTTGCAATTTATTGAAAGAACAGGCAGTTGAAATGTATTTATAGAACAGGCAGTTGCAATCTGTTTATAGAACAGGCAGTTGCAATCTATTTATAGAACAGGCAGTTGCAATCTATTAATAGAACAGGCAGTTGCAATCTATTTATAGAACAGGCAGTTGCAATCTATTTATAGATCAGGCAGTTGAAATCTCTTTATAGAAGAAGCAGATCAAATCTATTTATAGAAGAGGCATTTGCAATCTATTTATGGAACAGGCAGTTGAAATCTATTTATAAAATAGGCAGTTGAAATCTTTTTATAGTACATGCAGAACATGCACATTTGATCTATTTATAGAACAGGCAGTTGCAATCTATTCATAGTACAGGCAGTTGCAATCTATTTATAGAACATGCAGAACAGGCTGTTGCAATCTATTTATAGAGCAGGCAGTTGCAATCTATTAATAAAACAGGCAGGTACAATCTATTTATAGAATCGGCACGAGCAATCTATTTTTAGAACAAGCAGTTGCAATCTATTTTTAGAACAGGCAGTTGCAATCTATTTATAGAACAGGCAGTTGCAATCTATTTATAGAACAGGCAGTTCCATTCTATTTATAGAACAGGCAGGTGCAATCTGTTTATAGAACAAGCAGGAACAATCTATTTTTCGTACAGGAAGTTGCACACTATTTTTAGAACAGGCAGTTGAAATCTTTTTTTAAGAACAGGCAGTTGAAATCTATTTTTGGAACAGGCAGTTGAAATCTATTTTTAGAATAGGCAGTTGAAATCTATTTTTAGAATAGGCAGTTAAAATCTATTTATAGAACAAGCAGTTGAAATCTATTTATAAAACAGGCAGGTGTAATCTATTTATAGAACCGGCAGGTGCAATCTATTTATAGAACAGGCAGTTGCAATCTATTTTTAAAACAAGCAGTTGCAATCTATTTTTAAAACAAGCAGTTGCAATCTATTTTTTAGAACAGGCAGTTGCAATCTATTTATACAACAGGCAGGTGCAATCTATTTATAGAAAAAGCAGGAGCAATCTATTTTTCGAACAGGAAGTTGCAATCTATTTTTAGAACAGGCAGTTGAAATCTATTTTTAGAACAGCCAGTTAAAAGCTTTTTTTTCGAACAGGCAGTTGAAATCTATTTTTAAAATAGGCAGTTGAAATCTATTTATAGAACAGGCAGTTCCATTCTATTTATATAACAGGCAGGTGCAATCTATTTATAGAACAAGCAGGAGCAATCTATTTTTCGAACAGGAAGTTGCAATCTATTTTTATAACAGGCAGTTGAAATCTATTTTTAGAACAGGCAGTTGCAATCTATTTTTAAAATGGGCAGTTGCAATCTATTTATAAAACAGGCAGGTGCAATCTATTTATAGAACCGGCAGGTGCAATCTATTTATAGAACAAGCAGTTGCAATCTATTTTTAAAACAAGCAGTTGCAATCTGTTTTTAGAACAGGCAGTTGCAATCAATTTTTTAGAACAGGCAGTTGCAATCTATTTATACAACAGGCAGGTGCCATCTATTTATAGAACAAGCAGGAGTAATCTATTTTTCGAACAGGAAGTTGCAATCTATTTTTAGGACAGGCAGTTGAAATCTATTTTTAGAACAGGCAGTTAAAATCTATTTTTAGAAAAGGCAGTTATAATCTATTTTTAGAACAGGCATTTGAAATCTATTTTTAGATTAGGCAGTTGAAATCTATTTATAGAACAAGCAGTTGAAATCTATTTATATAATGGGCACTTGCAATCTATTTATAGAATAGGCAGTTGAAATCTATTAATAGATTAGGCAGTTGAAATCTATTTATAGAATAGGCAGTTGAAATCTATTTCTAGAATAGGCAGTTGCAATCCATTTATAGATCAGGCAGTTGAAATCTATGAATAGAACAGGCGGTTGAAATCTATTTATAGAACAGGCACTTGAAATCTATTTATAGAACAGGCATTTGCAATCTATTTATAGAACAGGCAGTTGAAATCGATTTATGGAATAGGCAGTTGAAATCTGTTTATAAAATATGTATTTGCAATGTATTTATAGAACATGCAGAACATGAACATTTGATAAATTTATAGAACAGGAAGTTGCAATTTATTTAAAGAACAGGCAGCTGAAATGTATTTATAGAACAGGCAGTTGAAATCTGTTTATATAACAGGCTGTTGCAATCTATTTATAGAACAGGGAGTTGCAATCTATTTATAGAACAGGCAGTTGCAATCTATTCATAGAAAAGGCAATTGCAATCTTTTTATAGAAAAGGCAGTTGCAATCTATTTATAGAACAGGCATTTGCAATCTATTTAAAGAACAGGCAGTTTAAATGTATTTATAGAACAAGGTGGGCGCAATCTATTCATAGAACATGCAGATGCGATCTGTTTATGGAACAGGCAGTTGCAATCTATAAATAGAACAGGCAGTTGCAATCTATGAATAGAAGAGGCAGTTTCAATCTATTTATAAAATAGGCAGTTTCAATCTATTTGTAGAAAATGTAGAACATGCATATTTAATCTATTTATAGAACAGGCAGTTGCAATCTATTTTTAGAACAGGCAGTTGCAATCTATTTTTAGAACAACCATTTGCAATCTATTTATAGAACAGGCATTTAAAATCTTTTTATAGAACAGGCAGTTGCAATCTATTTATAGAAGAGGCAGATGCAGTCTATTCATTAACTACTTCCCATCCGCGCTACAGCCTATATACGGCTGCAGCGCGGACTCACATTTTCGGGAGGCCGTTTTTAAATGGCCTCCCAGTAACACGCTCCCCGCGCGCTCCCGCGAGCGCGCATCGGGGAAAATCTGTGTCGGCCTTGTCCCTTGGACACAGCCGATCACATATCGTGGTGAATGGCCAATCACAGCGGCCATTCACCACGTGATCGGACCGTCCAATGAGAGATGATCTCATATGTAAACATATGAGATCATCTCTCATCGCCAGCGCTCCTTCCTCACACGGAGACTGCAGTGTGAGGAAGGAGGGAGAGCTGCCCAGCACCGGGGACACAGAACAAATGTAATCAGGGCACCGATCACCAGTGCCCTGATTACTAGAGGTAAAAAAAACATACACTCAGTGCCCACAGTGCCCGCCATCAGTGCCCCCCATCAATGCCCACAATCAGTGCCCATAGTGCTGTCAGTCAGTGCCCATCAGTGCCTGCTCATCTAGGCACTGATGAGCACTGACTGGCAGCACTATGGGCACTGAGTGTGGGCACTGATGGTGCTGCCCATCAGTGCTCATCAGTGTCGCCCATCAGTGCTAATCAGTGCCACCCGTCAGTGTCCATCAGTGCCATCCGCCAGTGCCCATCAGTGCCGCCTATCAGTGCCCATCAGTGCCGCCCATCAGTGCCGCCTCTCAGTGCCCAGCAGTGCCACCTCTCAGTGCCCAGCAGTGCCACCTATCAGTGCTCATCAGTGCCGCCTATCAGTGCTCATCAGTGCGGCATATTAGTACCTCCTCATCGGTGCCCATAAGTGCCACCTCATCAGTGCCCATAAGTGCCACCTCATCAGTGCCCATCAGTGCAGCCTATCAGTGCCCATCAGTGCCGCCTCATCAGCGCACATCAGTTAAGGAGAAAAATTTATTTTCAAAATTTACTCGCAGAAAATAAGAAAACTTTTTTTTTTTTCAAAATTTTCTGTCTTTTTTCTTTTTTTTTTGTAAAAAATAAAAAACCCAGAGATGATTAAATACCACCAAAAGAAAGCTCTATTTGTGTGAAAAAAAATGATAAAAATTTCATATGGGTACAGTGTAGCATGACCACGCAATTGTCATTCAAAGTGTGAGAGCGCTGAAAGCTGAAAATATGCCTGGATAAGAAGGGGGTTTAAGTGCACAGTAGGCAAGTGGTTAAACAGGCAGTTGCAGTCTATTTATAGAACATGCAGAACAGGCTGTTGCAATCTATTTATAGAACAGGCAGGTGAAATCTATTTATAGAACCGGTAGGTGCAATCTATTTATAGAACTGGCAGGTGCAATCTATTTATAGAACAGGCAGGAGCAATCTATTTTTAGAGCAAGCAGTTGCAATCTATTTTTAGAGCAGGCAGTTGCAATCTATTTATTTTCTTTTCAAATATTTTATTTAGAAAGGCATAACAGTGGAAAAGTGAACAGAAGTGCACATTTGTCAGAAATAAACAACAATCACAAGATTTGAGCATTAGCAGTACAAAACATACTGTCAAGACAGTGTTCAACTACATGCCAAGAACAGCCGTAGAGCCAGCCCTCGCACCTAAGATAAGGCCCTCCGCTGTGTCTGAAACACATCAGAGTAAGGCACTTTACTTTACAGAGAAAGAAAATCGGTAAGACAGTGAATCTTTCCCAACTGTCACCCCCTTTTTAAGTGTCAGACACGAAAGACAGGAAAACAGAGTGCAGAACAGAAACTAAGAAGGGTGACAGAGAGTGTAAGAAACAGAGAAAGGCCAGATAGAGGGAAGGGGTAGGGGGAGGGATAGGGGGGAGGGGGCCCGGGGAGACCCTGGCATGGACGGTCCACATGCAACCCACGCCACTTTTCTAGTCACACATCAGGGATTTCCCCTTTTGCGATAGGACAAAGACATTCCAATAACCCCAAATCTTCTCATAACGCTCCCGTCTGTGCTGCGCCGTAAGAGTAAGGTCATCCATCCGGTTAATTTCTTCCATCTTACGCATGCAGACTTTGATTGTGGGAACCCGATTGGATTTCCATAACATCGGGATGCATTATTTCGCCGCAAAAAGCACATGAGGGATGATAGATTTCTTGCATTTAGAAATTGGCATAGTAGACACCTGTAAAAGATAAAATTCCGGGGTGTCAGGGAGGTCACGGTCCGAAAGCTCCCCCAGGAGAGCCCAGACATCTTTCCAGAAAGTCCTAAGCCGGGGACCGGACCAAAAAATGTGTAACATGGTGCCTACCTCCTCCTGACATCACCAGCAAAGATCCAATGTGTCCGGGAAAAATGTATGTAGGAGAGAGGGAACTATATACCACCGAGTAAGAATTTTATCATTTGTTTCCTGCAATTTGCAATCTATTTATTGAACAGGCAGTTCCAGTCCATTTATAGAACAGGCAGGTACAATCTATTTATAAAACAAGCAGGAGCAATCTATTTTTAGAACCGGGCAGTTGAAATCTTTTTTTTTTAAAAGGGAGTTGAAATATATTTTTAGAACAGGCAGTTGAAATCTATTTTAGAACAGGCAATTGAAATCTATTTATAGAATAGGCATTTGCAAACTTTTTATAAAACAGGCAGTTTAAATCAATTTATAGAACAGGCAATTTCAATCTATTTATAGAACACGCAGAACAGGAAGTTGCAATCTATTTTTAGAACAAGCAGTTGCAATCTATTTTAGAACAGGCAGTTGTATTCTATTTTTAGAACAGGCATTTACAATCTATTTATAGAACAGGCAGTTGCAATACATTTATAGATCAGGCAGTTTCAATACATTTATAGATCAGGCAGTTGAAATCTCTTAATAGAAGAGGCGGTTGAAATCTATTTATAGAACAGGCACTTGAAATCTATTTATAGAACAGGCATTTGCAATCTATTTATAGAGCAGGCAGTTGAAATCTATTTATAAAATATGTATTTGAAATGTATTATAGAACATGCAGAACATGCACATTTAATAAATTTATAGAACAGGAAGTTGCAATTTATTTAAAGAACAGGCAGTTGAAATGTATTTATAGAACAGGCAGTTGAAATCTGTTTATAGAACAGGCTGTTGCAATCTATTTATAGAACAGCCAGTTGAAATCTTTGTATAGAACAGCCAGCAGCAATCTCTTTATAGAATAGGCAGTTGAAATGTATTTATAGAACAGGCAGTTGAAATCTATTTTTAGAACAGGCAGTTGCAATCTATTTTTAGAACAGGCCGTTGCCATTTATTTATAGAACAGGCAGTCAAAATCTATTTATAGAACAGGCAGTTGAAATCTATTTATAGAACATGCAGAACATGCAGATGTGATCTATTTTTAGAACAGGCAATTGCAATCTATTTATAGAACAGGCAGTTGCAATCTATTTATAGAATAGGCAGTTGCAATCTTTTTATAGAACAGCCAGTTGAAATCTTTGTATAGAACAGCCAGCTGCAATCTATTTATAGAACAGGCAGTTGAAATGTATTTATAGAACAGGCAGTTATAATCTATTTATAGAACAGGCAGTTGCAATCTATTTCTAGAACATGCAGAACAGGCTGTTGCAATCTATTTATTGAACAGGAAGTTGCAATCTATTTATAGAACATGCAGAACAGGCTGTTGCAATTTATTTATAGAACAGGCAGGTGCAATCTATTTAATAGAACAGGCAGGTGCAAGCTATTTATCAAACCGGCAGGTTAAATTTATAAAATAGGCAGTTGAAATCTATTTATAGAATAGGCCGTTGAAATCTCTTCATAAAATAGGCAGTTGCAATCTATTTATAGAACATATAGATGTGATGTATTTATAGAACAGGCAGGTGAAATCTATTTATAGAATAGGCAGTTGGAATCTATTTATAGAACAGGCAGTTGCAATCCATTTATAGAACAGGCAGTTGCAATCTATTTATAGAACAGGCAGTTGCAATCTATTTATAGAACAGGCAGTTGAAATCTTTGTATAGAACAGCCAGCTGCAATCTATTTATAGAACAGGCAGTTGAAATGTATTTATAGAACAGGCAGTTGAAATGTATTTTTAGAACAGGCAGTTGCAATCTATTTTTAGAACAGGCCATTGCCATTTATTTATAGAACAGGCAGTCAAAATCTATTTATAGAACAGGCAGTTGAAATCTATTTATAGAACATGCAGAACATGCAGATGTGATCTATTTTTAGAACAGGCAGTTGCAATCTATTTATAGAACAGGCAGTTGCAATCTATTTATAGAACAGGCAGTTGCAATCTATTTATAGAACAGGCAGTTGAAATGTATTTATAGAACAGGCAGTTGAAATGTATTTATAGAACAGGCAGTTATAATCTATTTATAGAACAGGCAGTTGCAATCTATTTATAGAACATGCAGAACAGGCTGTTGCAATCTATTTAATAGAACAGGCAGGTGCAATCTATTTATATATTAGGCAGGAGCAATCTATTTATAGAACAGGCAGTTGAAATCTATTTATAGAATAGGCCGTTGAAATCTCTTCATAAAATAGGCATTTGCAATCTATTTATAGAACATGGAGATGTGATCTATTTATAGAACAGGCAGGTGAAATCTATTTATAGAATAGGCAGTTGGAATCTATTTATAGATCAGGCAGTTGCAATCTATTTATAGAACAGGCAGTTGCAATCTATTTATAGAACAGGCAGTTGAAATCTTTGTATAGAACAGCCAGCTGCAATCTATTTATAGAACAGGCAGTTGAAATGTATTTATAGAACAGGCAGTTGAAATCTATTTTTAGAAGAGGCAGTTGAAATCTATTTTTAGAACAGGCCATTGCCATTTATTTATAGAACAGGCAGTCAAAATCTATTTATAGAACAGGCAGTTGAAATCTATTTATAGAACATGCAGAACATGCAGATGTGATCTATTTTTAGAACAGGCAGTTGCAATCTATTTATAGAACAGGCAGTTGCAATCTATTTATAGAACAGCCAGTTGAAATCTTTGTATAGAACAGGCAGCTGCAATCTATTTATAGAACAGGCAGTTGAAATGTATTTATAGAACAGGCAGTTATAATCTATTTATAGAACAGGCAGTTGCAATATACAGTGGGTACGGAAAGTATTCAGACCCCCTTAAATTTTTCACTCTTTGTTATATTGCAGCCATTTGCTAAAATAATTTAAGTTCATTCTTCTTCCTCATGAATGTACACACAGCTCCCCATATTGACGGAAAAACACAGAATTGTTGACATTGTTGCAGATTTATTAAAAAAGAAAAACTGAAATATCACATGGTCCTAAGTATTCAGACCCTTTGCTGTGACACTCATATATTTAACTCAGGTGCTTTCCATTTCTTCTGATCATCCTTGAGATGGTTCTACACCTTCATTTGAGTCCAGCTGTGTTTGATTATACTGATTGGACTTGATTAGGAAAGCCACACACCTGTCTATATAAGACCTTCCAGATCACAATGCATGTCAGAGCAAATGAGAATCATGAGGTCAAAGGAACTGCCTGAAGAGCTCAGAGACAGAATTGTGGCAAGGCACAGATCTGGCCAAGGTTACAAAAAGATTTCTGCTGCACTTAAGGTTCCTAAGAGCACAGTGGCCTCCATAATCCTCAAATGGAAGACGTTTGGGACGACCAGAACCCTTCCTAGAGCTGGCCGTCCGGCCAAACTGAGCTATCGGGGGAGAAGAGCCTTGGTGAGAGAGGTAAAGAAGAACCCAAAGATCACTGTGGCTGAGAGCGGTAAAGAAGAACCCAAAGATCACTGTGGCTGTGGCTCCAGAGATGCAGTCAGGAGATGGGAGAAAGTTGTAGAAAGTCAACCATCACTGCAGCCCTCCACCAGTCGGGGCTTTATGGCAGAGTGGCCCGACGGAAGCCTCTCCTCAGTGTAAGACACATGAAAGCCTGCATGGAGTTTGCTAAAAAAAACACCTGAAGGACTCCAAGATGGTGAGAAATAAGATTCTCTGGTCTGATGAGACCAAAATAGAACTTTTTGGACTTAATTCTAAGCGATATGTGTGGAGAAAACCAGGCACTGCTCATCACCTGTCCAATACAGTCCCAACAGTGAAGCATGGTGGTGGCAGCATCATGCTGTGGGGGTGTTTTTCAGCTGCAGGGACAGGACGACTGGTTGCAATCGAGGGAAAGATGAATGCGGCCAAGTACAGGGATATCCTGGACAAAAACCTTCTCCAGAGTGCTCTGGACCTCAGACTGGGCCGAAGGTTTACCTTCCAACAAGACAATGACCCTAAGCACACAGCTAAAATAACGAAGGAGTGGCTTATCAACAACTCCGTGACTGTTCTTGAATGGCCCAGCCAGAGCCCTGACTTAAACCCAATTGAGCATCTCTGGAGAGACCTAAAAATGGCTGTCCACCAACGTTTACTATCCAACCTGACAGAACTGGAGAGGATCTGCAAGGAGGAATGGCAGAGGATCCCCAAATCCAGGTGTGAAAGACTTGTTGCATCTTTCCCAAAAAGACTCCTGGCTGTATTAGATCAAAAGGGGGCTTCTACTAAATACTGAGCAAAGGGTCTGAATACTTAGGACCATGTGATATTTCAGTTTTTCTTTTTTAATAAATCTGCAACAATGTCAACAATTCTGTGTTTTTCTGTCAGTATGGGGTGCTATGTGTACATTCATGAGGAAGAAGAATGAACTTAAATGATTTTAGCAAATGGCTGCAATATAACAAAGAGTGAAAAATTTAAGGGGGTCTGAATACTTTCCGTACCCACTGTATTTATAGAACATGCAGTTGCAATCTATTTATAGAACATGCAGTTGCAATTTATAGAACATGCAGTTGCAATCTATTTATAGAACATGCAGAACAGGCTGTTGCAATCTATTTATTGAACAGGCAGTTGCAATCTATTTATAGAACATGCAGAACAGGCTGTTGCAATTTATTTATAGAACAGGCAGGGGCAATCTATTTAATAGAACAGGCAGGTGCAAGCTATTTATCAAACCTGCAGGTGCAATCTATTTATATATTAGGCAGGAGCAATCTATTTATAGAACAGGCAGTTGAAATCTATTTATAGAATAGGCTGTTGAAATCTCTTCATAAAATAGGCAGTTGCAATCTATTTTTAGAACAGGCAGTTGAAATCTATTTATAGAACAGGCAGGAGCAATCTATTTTTAGAACAGGCAGTTGCAATCTATATTTAGAACAGGCAGTTGCAATCTATTTTTAGAACAGGCAGTTGAAATCTATTTATAGAACATGCAGAACATGCAGATGTGATCTATTTAAAGAACAGGCAGTTGAAATTAATTTATAGAACAAGCTGTTGCAATCTATTTATAGAACAGGCAATTGCAATCTATTTATATAACATGCAGATGTGATCTATTTATAGAACAGGCAGTTGCAATCTATTTAAAGAACAGGCTGTTGAAATTAGTTTATAGAACAGGCAAATGCAATCTATTTATGAAACAGGCAGTTGCAATCTCTTTATAGAACAGGCAGTTGTAATCTGTTTAACCACTTGCCGACTGCCTAAAGACAATTTACGTCGGCAGTCAGCCCCTCACAGGCAAAGTGATGCAGGGGTACGTCACTAGCCTGTGAGGCTCTAGGGAGCGAGCGTTCGCCGCTGGAGGTGCGCTCCCGCTCGCTCACGGACCCCCCCGCGCGTGTAAGCGGCGGACCCAATATCCGCCGGTAACTCGCGATCGTCCGTTACATCGGGAGGAAGGCAGGCGGCTAATGTAAACAAAGCCGCCTGTCATTCTCCCCTGTGTAACAGCAGAGATCATACGGTCCTGCTATGTATGACCGTAGATCTCTGCTGTTACGTGTACAGCCACATCCAATCACAGTTAGAAACACGCAAAAAAAAAAAAGAAACACACCCCTAGGGACACACTTAACCCCTCCTTCTCAAATAAAGTTAACCCCTTCCCTGCCAGTGTCATTTTTATAGTAACAGTGCATATGTATAGCACTGATTACTGTAGTAATGTCACTGGTACCCCCAAAAGTGTCAAAATTGTCAGTCAAGGGTCCGATCTGTCCGCTGCAATGGCATAGTCCCGCAAAAAAATTGCAGATCGCCGCCATTACTCGTTAAAAAACAAAAACAATAAAAATGAGAAAAATCTTTCCCTTAGTTAGTAAACGCAATAACTTTTGCGCAAACCAATCAAAATATGCTTTTTGCAATTTTTTTTTACCAAACATATGTAGCAGAAAACAAATTGGCCTAAAATGTTAAAAAAAAATAGATTTTTACATTTTTTTGGGGGGGAATTTGGAAAATGTGAAAAATATTGTTATTTTTGCAAAATTGTCGCTCTTTTTTTGTTTATAACGCATGATCAAAAAATCGCACAGGTGATCAAATACCACCAAAAGAAAGCTCTGTTTGTGGAAAAAGCGTTGCACGACCGCACAATTGTCCATTAAAGTCACGCAGTGCCGAATCATAAAATAGGCCCTGGTCAGGAAGGGGGTAAAATCTTCCGGGGCTTAAGTGGTTATAGAACAGGCAGTTGAAATCTATTTATAGAACAAGCTGGGTGCAATCTATTTTTAGAACAAGCTGGGTGCAATCCATTTTTTAGAACAAGCAAGTACAGTCTACTTTTAGCACAAGCTGGATGCAATCTATTTATAGAACATGCAGATGCAATCTATTTATGGAATAAGCTGGTGCAATCCATTTATGGAACAAGTAGGTGCAATCCATTTATGGAACAAGCAGGTGCAATCCATTTATGGAAGAAGCAGGTGCAATCCATTTATGGAAGAAGCAGGTGCAATACATTTATAAAACAAGCAGATGCAATCCATGTGTGGAACAAGCAGGTGCAATGTATTTTAGAACAAGCTGGGAACAATCTATTTTGTTAGAACAAGCAGGTACAGTCTACTTATAGAATAAGATGTATCTGAATCTCTTATAGAATAAGATGCATCTGAATCTCAAAATTAAATAGTTATGATGGGCCAGGAAAGGGAGGGGGACGAGTACCAAAGCACCTTGTCCTCATGTTGATGGGGACAAGGGTCTCTTCCCCACAACCCTATGCTGTGAGGGCTTATCAGCACCTAGATGCCCCCTTTAATAAGGGAGCCCCCAGATCCCAGTCCCCGCTATGTAAATGAGTATGGGGGGACATTTCTTATAAATGCTAAGGGGCGGAGTCATCCGATGATATCGAAGATGACCCAGCCCCCTTGCGACATTGGCCCAGCATGCCTCGGTTGGTGGACATTGTTTTTTTTACTTTTTAATAAAGGAATTGTCAAAAACTCATGTACTGTCTTTATTCCATTTTTTGGTGAATGTGATGACACAGATCTATATCATTGTGCATTTTGTGGTAGTTTCACATACATTTAAGGCCACTTTCACACATACAGACCGTTCATTTCATCAGTTCAGTCACTTTTTTGCCATCAGTTTTTTATCAGTCAGCATCAGGTTTTTTATCCTTTTTCATCAGTTTTTATCAGTCAACATACTGTTTGTCATTCGTTTTTTGTCTGATACATTTTTTTAATGGATGAAAAAATAACAATTTTGTAAGATTTTACTATAAAATCTTTTTCTCTGAATGGGTTATGCTGCCCCCTGCAGGAGTAGTTTAGGCAGTACAAATATTTTACATGTACACGCCCACGGGGCTGTCCCCGCAGGCATAACCCACCCACACTCAGCTCAGCAAACCAGTTTAGTTGCAAGCAGTGAAGAAAAAAACACATCCCCAAATAAGAGGGGCCGGTGCTGCGTCTGTCGATGGACTTCAGAGAAAAAGATTTTACGGTAAGATCTTACAAAAACCTTATTTTCTCTATCATCCGTTGACAGACGCAGCCTGATCTTTAGCTGAATGGGACGTCCCAAAGCAGTGTAGGCATGAGGGGTGGGAAGAACGCAACCGGAAAGTAACGTAAATTCCAAAAAGCTAAACGTAGCCAACCGGGTACATTTGCAAGGCAATTTCCTTGGGATACTTAGGCTTAGGACATAAGCGAAGGCAATACGATGTCTTCATTAAGGGGAAAATCTGACACCACCTTAGGGAGAAAGGACAGATTAGGTCGGAGGACCACTTTATCCCTGTGGACCACCAAATAAGGCGGACAGGACAGCGCCGCCAACTCAGATACTCTGCGAGCAGAAGTATTAGCCACTAGGAAGGCAACCTTCTGCGACAAAGAAAGCAGAGAAATCTCTCTAATATTCTCAAAAGGAGGCTTTTGAAGAACAGACAACACAAGACTGAGATCCCATGGAGGTAACGGAGATCTCCTCGGAGGAGCCGGATGATGCACCCCTTGAATAAAAGTGCAAATCAAGCCATTGGTAGCCAATGGACGTTGGGAATAAACAGCCAAGGCAAACACCGGACCCTTGATGGTGCCCAACGCCAATTGCTGCTCAACCTCTTTTTGTAAAAAGGCCATAACCCTAGCTATAGAAAACAAGCGAGGGTGCAGCTGTAGCGATTCACACCATGAAATATACGATTTCCACGTTTGATGATAGATCTTACTAGATGTTGATTTCCTGGCCTTTAAAAGGGTAGGAATCACCAAGTTGGAAAGACCTCTATGCCTCAACACCTTGCTTTCAACAGCCAGACTGTTAAAGCCAGCGACCGTAAAGCAGGATGGAAGATCAGTCCTTGAGACAGTAGATCTTCCCGTAGAGGAAGTCGCCATGGAGGATCCACGACCGGTTTTACCAGTTCTGCGTACCAAGACCGCCTAGGCCAGTCTGGTGCCACCAAAATGACTGGAATGCCTTCCACTGCCACCTGGGGAAGAAACCGCGGCAGGAGTACGAGCGGAAGGAAGGCATAAATCAGGCGATATCGGCTCCAAGGAGTCACCAGAGCATCTGTGGCGTCGGCCAGAGGATCCCGAGACCTGGCCACAAACCGCTGAACTTTCCTGTTGAGACGAGACACAAACAGATCCACCTCCGGAGTCCCCCATCAGGCACACAGATGGTGAAACACTTCCGGATGAAGGGACCATTCCCCTTGATCCAACACTTGGTGACTCAGGTAATCCGCCTGCCAATTATCCACACCCGGAATGTGGACTGCGGAAAGAGCTGGAACACTGGCTTCCACCCAAACCAGAATCTCGGCCACCTCCTTGGTTGCCAGGGCACTCTTGGTGCCCCCTTGATGATTGATGTAAGCCACAGCCATAGCATTGTCCGACTGTATCCGAACCGGAGAGCCATGAAGCCAACTCGTCCAATGCAGCAGGCATAGCTTGATCGCTCTTAGCTCCAGAATATTGATCGGCAAGGAGGACTCCTCTGCTGCCCAGGGCCCTTGGGCACAAAGTTTCCCTAGCACTCCACCCCAGCCAGACAGGCTGGCATCCGTGGTGACCACTGTCCAGAACAACAGTAGGAAAAACTTGCCCTGGCGCAGAACAGGCGACTGGATTCACCAGGATTGAGCCGAATTTGTGAGATAGCTCAAACAAATCTTCTGGTCCAATGACCGAGGATCCCTGTTCCAATTTGCCAGAATCTCCTTCTGCAAAGGTCTCGAGTGAAACTGAGTAAAACGGGACTGCTTCGAAGGTCGACACCATCAGGCCCAGGGCCCTCGTGCAAGACCGCAAGGAAGTCTGATAGGTGTCCATCAACAGCCCGATCGCCCTTTGCCGTTTCTGAAGCTTGTCTATGGGAAGAAAGACCCTCGCCAGAACAGAGTCGAGAGTCAGCCCCAGATAAAATTGATTGTCCACCTGAATTACTGAAGGGTCTGAACTGTATTTGGGGGACCACCAGGCACAAGTTGTCGTGGAGGGTCTTGAAGTGTCCTGCGGCGTTGGGGGGTCTGGCAGTCCCTGATCTTGGCCTGTACTATATTGTGGCCCAGCTATCCTTCATGTACTACTTTGATAAAGTTTATAAGCAACGGTATTAAGCTCTGGTTTGTTGGGATTCTGCTGGCCACTTCCCTCATCCCTTTTGCGATATCTTGAGAGGGCTTGGGGGTTCTACTGGCAGTTCCCCCAGACTAGCTCTTCCTTTTCATGGCAAGAGGATTTGGGACTTGGCAGCCGCAAAACTAAATTGCTCCCCTTTACATGAGGATACACCCTTGTGGTATAACAGACATCCGGGGGAGCTTTTGCACCTCCCTGACCCAAGTGTTTGGATCCGTCACGGTATTTATCAGCTGTCCCATGTCCTGAGCGGCGGCAATCTTAAAACGTTTGACCTCTTGAAAGCTGAGTTTCATTTACCAAACTATATGTTTTTTTAGGTATCTACAACTGCGACATGTGCTCCGTGCCCAATTTGATGGGGCTTACCCCCTGTTACAACCCCTGGATGTTCTCCTTTTTAAGAAGGGGAGCAAACCGCGGAAATTAATTTCTATCTTTTATGACATGTTAATTACCCCGTCGGGTACGCAACTGGCGTTTTCCCTTAAACCTCTTTGGGAGGTAGACGCTGGGGAGATGGATGATGAGGATTGGAGTGAGGTGTTGGAGGTGGGCAAGTTGGTGTCTCCTAAAATGTCGGACAGGCTTATGCAAATTTAAATCCTTCATAGGGCCTATCTTACCCTGGTTAGGTTGTCTAAGGTTAGGTTGTTATCCCTCTCGGAGTCCGGATTGCTCCAAGTGCCTGCTATCTGCTGGAACCTTTGAGCATCTTATTTGGCATTGCCTGCGTGTTAACTGTTTTTGGGAAAAGGTAGTGCAATTCCTACACGACCAGATGGGCTCCCCGGTTTCACTGGATCCTCGGCAATGTCTTTTGGGTCTCTTTCTGGACTTGCAGCTGGATAAATCTATGTTGAAATTCTTACATGAGATGCTGTTCAGTGCCAGGAAGGTGCTGGCGCCGAGCTGGATACAGTTCTCGACTCCTACACTGGCCACCTGAATTGCCGAGGTGAATGCTACTTTGCCCTACAAAAAAACTCATTTATATTAATAGGGGATGTCCCACTAGATATAATAAAATTTGGGACCGGTGGCTTCAGTCGTCTTTGACATGTTGCTCTTGACGACTCTACTCACCTGTTTTACACTGTGGCTGGGGCTTACACTTTTTTTTTGGGGCTCAGGGAGGTTTACTTATGTTGCACATGTCTTCTTCGTTCCATGGACACATGTGTCCTTTATGGCTTGTAATATTGTTATCCGTACCCTTTTCCTTTTACCTTGTGTGAACCACACCAGACGTTTTTGGGTTTTCTTTTGGTTTTACTTCTTTTATTCCTTTTGATATTTGTTGCTCATTTGGATATCTTATTTCTCTGATGCCTACACTGGACTGCATCTCCTGCCATGTATGTTATACTTTTTTTTTTAGCTATTTTCTACTCCTGTTGAGCATATATTTGTTAGGTACCTGTTAGGTAAATTCCGAAGTGGAGCTTGAGTGCTGAGGATTCAGCGAAAACGTAGTCAGAGATCAGGCCGGCAACAGCCTGATCGGGCAAAGCGGTATCCAAACGTAATACAAAGAATGGTCAGGCAGGCAGAAGTCATGCACAAGCTGGTGGTGAAGTACAGATTCGGCAGGCTGAAGAGGGGTCAAGAATACAGGCAAAAGTTCATACACGATAGTCAGTAAAAGAGCAAACAACACAACCAGGAAGATATTCCAAACAAACAGGCATTGAGGAACAGGAAGTGCTGCTATTTAAATGCTGGATAATTGTACATTGTTCACAGTTGGTTAAATTGTACATTGTTCGCAGCTGGCAGTAGGTGGAGCTAGTGAGTCCAAAAGTAAAGCATCAGGCTGGAAAATCACTGCAAAAACTCCAGAGCTTCTCTGTGGCACAACAGACAAGGCTGCAAGCTACGGAACAGGGAACCTCCCGGTTCAAGGACACCCAGGTACATGACAGAACCCCCTCTCCAATGGACCCCTCCGGGGGCCTAGCAAGGCTTAGCAGGAAAAGAGGCATGAAAGTCTGGGAAGAGAGAAGGGGCATGCAAATCTTTAGCTGGAACCCAGGAACGGTCTGTGATGGGGTATCTTTTCCAATGAACCAGATATTGTAGGCCACGACCCCATCTTCTAGAATGAATCCAGATTCTTAGAGACTTCAAACTCATGTTGTCCATCAACAAGAACAGGAGGAGGTAGTTGTTGAGTTCTGGATTAGCGATTGAAGATTGCCCTTTTGAGGAGAGAAACGTGGAACACGGGGTGTATCCGGAGACAGGAGGGCAATTTCAACCGATAGGAGACTGGTCCGACTCTAGCAATTACTCTAAAAGGACCAATGAATCGAGGACCCAATTTGGTAGAGGGTTGCTTCAGTCTTACGTATTTGGTAGACAGCCAAACTCTGTCTCCCACCACATATGGAGGTATATGGCATCTTCGTCTGTTGGAGAAACGTTCATATCTGCCTGCTGAATTCCGTAGCAATAAGCAAATCTTTTTCCAGTGTAGCAAGATATTCTTCACCCGTTGATCTGCTGCTGGTACACTGGATGAAGGCTGAAGTAATGGAAAGGTCTGAGGGTGATATCCCAGGGCTGCGTAGAATGGTGTGGTATGTAGAGCACTGTGCCAACGTGAGTTAATGGCAAATTCAGCCAAGGGCAAATACTTAGACCAATTGGAGTGTAGCGAGTTGATGTAATGCCAAAGATAGGTTTCAAGGGTCTGGTTCATGCGTTCGGTTTGACTATCTGTTTGCGGGTGATGTGAGGTCGAGAGAGAGCGTTACTCCCAGTTTCTTACAAAACGCTCTCCAGAATCGGGAAATGAATGGAGATCCGCGGTCTGAGACGATATTGGTAGGTATACCATGATGTTTCACAACATGAGAAAGGAAGAGGGTAGACAGAGCCTCCGCTGTAGGTAATCCAGAGAGTGGTACAAAATGAGACATTTTTGAAAAGCGATCCACTATGACCCATATAGCAGTCATGCCATCAGATTTGGGCAACTCTGTAATGAAGTCCATAATTAAATGGGTCCAAGGCTGGCGAGGTGCAGGAAGCGGTTGTAATAGCCCAGCAGGCAATGTGCGAGGTACTTTATTGGCACCACAGGTTGGACAGGCAGCCACATAGTCTGTAACGTCCCTTTTCATATGAGGCCACCAAACATGACGCTGCAAGGTCTTGAGTGATTGTGACACCAGGATGACCAGATAACACTCCATGTGCCCAGAGGAGTGCAGGTTTCCTGAGGCTGGGGGCTACAAACAGGCGACCTGGTGGTACTTTCAGCCCTTGAAGAACACGATTCTGGGTTTCCTGTAACTGTTAGGAAAGAGCTGCAGAGATCTGTGCGACAATCTTGTTAGGTGGAATTATATATTGTTCGGTAGGTTGATCTTCTTCAGAAGTAACAAACTGTCTGGAAAGAGCATCTGCCTTCCTGTTCCTATGCCAAGGGACATAGGAAAGGACAAAATTAAAACGGGAGAAGAACAGAGCCCATCGAGCTTGATGTGAATTCAAACGTTTAGCAGTCTGAAGATACAGCAGGTTTTTATGGTCGGTCAGGATGGAAAAAGGCTTTAGAGCCCCTTCCAGAAGATGTCGCCATTCGGTTAATGCAAGTTTTATAGCCAGTAGTTCTCGATTCCCAACATCATAGTTCATCTCCGCTGGAGAAAACCTTTTAGAAAAAAAGCCACTGGATGAATCTTACCGGTCTTAGGTTGTCTCTGGGACAGCACAGCACCTGCACCTACCTCAGAGGCATCCACCTCAACTATGTACTGGAGATCAGGGTTTGGATGCTGAAGAATTGGAGCCTTGCTGAACATACCTTTTAAAAGTTGGAAAGCTGATTCTGCTTCTGAGGGCCACAGTTTGCAATTGGTGCCTTTCCTAGTCATAGCAGTAAGGGGGGCAGCTATGGAGGCAAAACCCTTGATGAAACGCCTGTAGTAATTTGCAAACCCCAGAAAGCTTTGGAGTCCCTTTAAAGTGGTCGGTTGGGGCCATTGCAAGACAGCAGAGAGTTTCTGTGGGTCCATTTGGAAACCGACACTATTGATGATGTATCCAAGAAAAGATATCTGGTTTTGAGGAAAATTGCACTTCTCAATCTTTGCATAAAGGTGGTTTTCTCTCAGCCGCTGTAATACTTGCCTTACATGTGAGCAGTGCTCCAGGTGAGTCTTGGAAAAAATTAAGATATCATCCAGGTAGATTATCACAAAACTGTTGCTGAAGTCATGAAAAATGTCATTCATGAAACGTTGGAAGACAGCAGGAGCGTTACAGAGTCCAAATGGCATAACCAGAAACTCATAGTGTCCATTGCAGGTGTTGAAAGCTGTCTTCCACTCATCTCCCTCTCTAATTCGAACCAGATTATAAGCCCCTCGGAGGTCAAGTTTAGTGAAGATAACGGCTCCCTTAAGCACATCAAATAACTCCAGAATAAGAGGCAACTGGTAGGAGTCTTTTACAGTGATCTGATTTAACCCTCAATAGTCTATGCATGGTCGAAGACTTCCATCCTTATTTTCAACAAAGAAGAAACCTGCCCCTACTGGAGAAGAAGAGGGTCGAATAAAACCTTTCCAAGTTGTCCTTGACATATTCCTCCATGGACTTTTGTTCAGGCAAAGACAGGGCATAAGTCCTTCCTTTCGGAAGAGGTGCTCCAGGGATCAGATTAATCGCACAGTCAAAAGAACGATGTGGAGGTAAAACCTCCGCCTTTCTCTTGCAAAACACATCTGAAAATTCATAGTATTCAGGAGACAAGGCTGGAGGGATGGACGCGGAAACCAACAGACAACCAGAAAGTCTTGTGGGTCGAGATAAACAGTTCAAATAACAGGAAGACCCCCAAGAGGTTAATTCTCCCTTTACCCAATCAAAGGAAGGGTTGTGTTGTTATAACCAAGGGTAGCCAAGGATAACAGGCAGAAGTGGGGAATCAATAAGAGACAGAATGATTTCCTCTTTATGAAGTGCGCCTACCTGAAGAGTGATAGTTGTGGTCTCAAACTTGACAAGGTCCTCTCCCAACTACTGTCCATTCAGGGTGGTAATACTCAGGGGTCTAGACTTTGGAACAAATGGGATGTTATTTTCTTTAGCAAAATTGTAATCCAAGAATATACCAGCGGCTCCTGAATCTACAAAAGCCTCACAGGAGACAAGTTTAGAGGCTAAGTGGAAAGCTGCGGGTACAGTAGTCTTGGTTTTGGAGGAAGTACTTGTAAGGTCTAACCCAGCTCCTCCAACACTGGTTAGACCCTGCCTTTTACTGGACGGGCTGGACAACCAGATAGCAAATGTCCTTTAAGTCCACAGTATAAGCATAAGCCCAATGTATGCCTCCTCTGTCTCTCCGATTCTGAGAGGTGGAGATGGCTGACTTCCATGGGTTCCACAGGAGACTTGGATTCAATAGAAATTTCAGGTTCAGGCTGAGGTTGTTCTTGGAAGTTAGAGGCCAAGCGATTTACCGGCCTTGGAAGCTAACGAGTTCTGAGACTCTCCTGGCACCTTTCATGATACCGGAGATCCAGACGAACACACAACTCTATGAATTTTTCAAGATCTTCTGGGGAGTCCTTATAGACCAATTCATCCTTAATGCGATCTGTAAGACCTTTACGGAAAGCTGCACGTAATGCCTCTGAGTCCCATTTGGTCTCAGCCACCAGGGAACGGAACTCAATAGCATACTGTGCCACAGTCCTGTTACCTTGTTGTATGTCCAAAAGTGAGCACTCGGCTGCAGAAGCTCTATCCAACTTGTCAAATACAGTCTGAAGAGAAGCCAGAAATATATCAGCATCTTGCAGCACAGGATCATTGTGTTCCAGGTAAGGAGAAACCCATGCCAGGGCTTTCCCTTTTAACAATGAAATTACAAATGTCACTTTGGCAGAAGAAGTACTGAAAGCCCCAGGGTTGTTGCGGAAGTGCAAACGACAAACGTTTAAAAAACCTCTGCAGTCCTTGGTGTTACCACCAAACTTTTCAGGTAAGGGAAGTTTGAGGGGCACAGAAGAGGTGGGTTGGATTGGAGCAGGAGTCTGGACAGATACAGAGGAGCCAGGCAAACAGGATTTTAGCATAGCACAAAGTTCATAAAGCTTAGCGTCCAGAGAAGAAATATGCTGTTCATGAGCTCCAATCAATTGTCCCTGATGCGTAAGCGCCTTAACAATCTCAGCAGGGTCCACTGACATTATGGCCCGTTTATTATGTTAGGTACCTGTTAGGTAAAGTCCGAAGTGGAGCTTGAGTGCTGAGGATTCAGGCGAAAACGTAGTCAGAGATCAGGCCGCCAACGGATCGGGCAAAGCGGTATCCAAACGTAATACAAAGAATGGTCAGGCAGGCAGAAGTCATACACAAGCTGGCGGTGAAGTACAGATTCGGCAAGCTGAAGAGGGGTCAAGAATACAGGCAAAAGTTCATACACGATAGTCAGTAAAAGAGCAAACAACACAACCAGGAAGATATTCCAAACAAATGGGCATTGAGGAACAGGAAGTGCTGCTATTTAAATGCTGGATAATTGTTCATTGTTCACAGCTGGTTAAATTGTACATTGTTCGCATCTGGCAGTAGGTGGAGCTAGTGAATCCAAAAGTAAAGCATCAGGCTGGAAAATCACTGCAAAACCTCCAGAGCTTCTCTGTGGCACAACAGACTAGGCTGCAAGCTACGGAACAGGGAACCTCCCGGTTCAAGGACACCCAGGTACATGACAATATTGTATATTGCACAGTTTAATAAACGTTGTTTTTGATTTTAAAAAAAGTCAGCAATTGAAAAGATGGAAGACTGGAGCTTGTCAAAAGTTGTGGTAGATCTGGTAAACGCCAGGGTGTGTCAGCGAGCATTTGAAGACATGCATACCAAGTCCTTTAGGGAAATCTGGTCCATCGTAAATCATCAGAATCCCTTCCAGTTCGATCCAAAGCAATTCAGGCAAAAGATTCATGGGTGGATAGGTATAATTCAGCTTGTACCAGTTCCAAGGAGCTACCAATGCATTAGATGCTTCCATCTGGGAATCTTACATTCTGGCAATAAACCAGTACAGCTTTGCGGTGGGCCAAGACAATAAAAAGTACACATCCGATGCCCCCAGCCGCAGCAGATCTGTTGGAATACCTCAGAGTGCAGGGACCTTTTGCCTGGGTTGATACTTGATGACTGAGATAGTCTACGTGCCAATTGTCTAGACCCCGTTTGTACACCTTGGAAAGAACTTCTTCCCCTCAGAGGAGAATGTACTCTACACTTCTCATGCCCCCAAAAGACTACTTAATCCTTCTTGAAGGCATATGTACGCTATTAGTCAAAGTAATTGGGTGTCCCCTTTACTTGGTGATCCTAAAGAAACGTTGTACAGTGAAGCAGAGAATGAAAAATCTGATCGACCTCAATGTCAACACGTTAATGGTCCAATGACCCCAAGTTGACAGGGAGTACATTAATCTACCGATCCATAAAAGCTAGTGACCACCGTCACAATCTTCCACTAAAAGAGAGTGTGAAAGACTTTCCAGATTACAACTTTGGGGACATCAGCCAATAAACCAGCAAGTCTAACTTTGCCATGGAGTCAAATTTCCTTGGCCAGGGACACCTGAGATTTATTCTAATTTCACATACAGAACCACATAGAAGGAAGTCACACTCAGTCCCAGGACCCTCATATGCAGGGGCACAGGAAGATATAAAGATTGTTTAAAGTCCTGGAGTTTCCCCCCTGCTACTGCAGAGAAAGGGACCGGGGAATCTCTTTCCTCAGTCCCTTTTCTCTGTCTCAAAAGTGAGACCTCAAGGGTCAGTTTAGACCCCTGATATTTTACCAAAGCCCCCCAAAAGGGCTCCTAAACAAAATCGTAAAAAAAAAAAGTAATAAAAAAATGATTGTAAAACAAAAAATAAAATGGTAAAGTAATACTAAAAAAAAAAAAAAAAATAATAATAAAAATAAACTACTGACATTGGTAGAAGTAGTTTATTTTTTATAATAGATTATATAGTTTATATTTATAATTTTATTCATTCATATTGTTTTTATTATTATTATTATTATTTTTTTTTTAATCTCTCCCCTACTATCATCGTCCACTGTTCTACTGACACCATCCTCTGCCCTACTGACATTGTCCACTGCTCTACTGACACTATATATATATATATGACTATATATATATATATATATATATATGTTTGAGCTTTGGGGTGCACACCCTAATGCAATAGGCTGGGCACACCTATGTAAAAAATAACAATATTTTTCACATTCTTTTATATAACAATTCTCCAAAAAAATGTAAAAGTCAAAATTTTTTAACATTTTAGGCAAATTTGTCTTCCGCTACATATTTTTGGTACAAAAAAATCGCAATGAGCGTATTTTGATTGGTTTGTGCAAAAGTTATTGCGTTTACTAACTACGGGAAAGATTTATGTAATTTTTATTGTTTTTTTTTTACTAGTAATGGCTGCGTTCTGCGATTTTTTGCGGGACTGCGACATTGCAGCGGACAGATCGAACCCCTAACTGACATTTTGACACCTTGGGGGTACCAGTGACATTACTATAGTAGTAGTGCTAAAAATATGCACTGTTACTGTAATAAAGACACTGGCAGGGAAGGGGTTAACAGTACTGGTGATCAAAGGGTTAAATGTGACCATAGGGGCATGATTTTAAATGTGGGGGCGTGGCTTGTGAAGTCATCACAGAGACATGTGATCCTATATAGCAGGATCACATGACATCTGTGATCACTTCAGGGAGAACAGTACCGACGGCTGTGCTTACATCAGCTGTCTGTCCTCTCTCAGCTGCGGGAGATCGCGAGTGGCCGGCGGCCATCGCAGCCGTCTGCCACGCACACTAGCTTCCCAGCTGACGAGCGGGGGCGGGAGCGGGAGCACGCCTCCGGCGGCACACGATCGCCTCCTAGCTCCTCCCAGGCGAGGGCCATACATGTACGGGACTTTGCCTGGGAGAGCCAGACTGCCAACTGCGGCGTGCGGTCGACAAGTGGTTAAGGAAGGGCCAGAAGATCTGCTGCAGCCTTCATTGAGGTCTAAGAACAAGCAGAACAAGTAGAAAAGACTTTGTATGGCTCTTCTGCCCAAAAAGCTCTGCCTAGAATTTAAATTTTAGCCCTATTTTAGGACCTGAACCATATAATCTACTAAGGCTGAAGAAGCATGATCCTCATCTAGGCCTCAGTATGAAAGCCCAGACTAGTTGGGAACACTAAGGCTGGACCCAAAATCAGGACAGTGATACCAAGTACAAAGATTGTACTAACTGATACATCTTCCAGCAAGTCAGGTACTTAAAAGAGCACACAGAAACCCCCAGAGAATGCATATCCCCAAACTCACACTGTCTGTATTCAGGGACGCGCACCAGCACAGATGTCATATTGGGACACAGTGCCCATGTCTGTACAGCCACTGTGTCCCAATCAACACCAATGGGACTAGCTGCACGAACATCTGTGCATCCCTGTACAGGTAGCACAGCCCTGCACAGGCATATGGTATAGTACACCCTGTGAAAAAAAGGTTTAAATTAAGTTTTAGTGCTTTTTTTTTTGTATTCTAACTTTGTGCTGAACCAGGCAGAGAGCTGTAGATTACAGCAGGCAGACTGGGCCAGCAGGTTACATCATTGTCTTCCTGCTGCTGCAGCTGCTTAATGCAAAAAATTAAAAAAGATAGAGCAAGCTCATTTATCCCAACAAAATGGGCAGCTAGTGTCAATCGTCGGTGGTGGGCAGCCCATACACTTTCAAAGCAGTACTACTGTAAGCCCAGCCACAAAGGAGACACTGGATTGTGGAGTAGTTTGCAGTGGTCATCGCCGGATAAAAAGTATTTTAGCAAAAGCTCAATAGTGTACCACACGGGGCTACGTTTTCCCCATTTAAAGCAGTTCTAAACCTACATTTGTTTATTCCTAAAATATTCCTAAAAAAAAAGTTATACTTATACCAAAGAGATTAGTATTAGTAGCGCAGATAGGTCGCAAATCATTAATTAATGACATGCAAATGAAGAGTCTTTTGAACGTTCATATATGCATATAGATAACTTCACATATAAACGTCCATCTCTAAACATAGAGGGTAAATGGTCTTGCTACTATCCTCTCCACCAAGTAGGGGTCACCAGTGTGTAACGGGGTCACCAGACAGCAAATCCTCCATCGTTGTGACATAAAGAGGGGAATGGCAACTCACCAGAAATTATGGCCCACCTATTCTCATAGGACAGGCTCACAAGCATATACACAAGTCTCCCTCTTGGATCAGCTGCAGCTGCAGATCTAGGTATACATCCCTGATGATCTTTTAGGCTGTACCATGTGTCCCTTTTCCTTGTGGTGATTCATTCCAATTTCATTCTGGATGTAGTTCTTTTTTATAACAGTTGTTACTTGTACATTGCAAAATGTCCCTGGGGGCTCCGAAAAAGATCCTGAATGAACCACTGGGAACACTCACAAATTCCAACACCACCCAAGGGTGGTGCTTGAGTTGGAGCAATACCACAGCCTGGAAAGGAAGTCAGGGAGAAACTCAGCTTCTCTATGGTTTCCAGGTTCCTTGAGACAGCATTCTGGTGTGCTGAGCTGCATCCAGGTGACGCTTGGCAGCCATCTTGGGTCAGAAGAGTCTTCTTATTCCTTGTTCCCCAGGTTTTGGCACGCATTTGCGAGTCTGTCAGGGACAGTACTAGCGGCAGGGAAAGGTTTTAGAAGAGGGGGGGAAACATTAGGGTTTGCAATTCTCTGGGCTCCTTCCCATATGGGCACTGGATGGCCAGGCTGCATTCTGACCCACTAACAGGCACTGGCATTTTGGCTGAAATCTTCATCTCTACACACTGTTGGAATTTGTGAGTGTTCCCAGTGGTTCATTCAGGATCTTTTTCGGAGCCCCCAGGGACATTTTGCAATGTACAAGTAACAACTGTTATAAAAAAGAACTACATCCAGAATGAAATTGGGATAAATCACCGTGAGGAAAAGGGACGCATGGTACTGTAAGATCCTAGCACTCTCAGTGCCTTTCTATCATCTCACTTCGGGGTTGCGTTCCACCACTCAGGTAGGTGGAACGCATATAAGGTGTGTATTCCTTTAACAGTGCTGACGTCATCATCGGGCGCCGCACTGAGCGGTTATTTCAACTGACGGTCTGCACTCACACATTGTTCGTGCAACCGCTCCTGATACCTGCCTAACCTGACGCTGCCGAATCTTCCAGCTACATACCCTATACCTGGATGGACCGGAGCCTCGCTACCTTGTCCTACACTCCCTCACTACTGGCTATTGATAAGTACCCCACAGGGGACCCCCTCTTATCAACAACGCTTGCTATCTATACCTGCATTATAAGAACTATTGCTAGCTCTAGGATACATGCTCTCCAGTATCTACCATCTGCATTTCTAAACCTAGATCGCTAGCTCTTGTGCCTATTATTTGTTACAACCTGCATTACCGAACTAAGCTTAGCAACACCTGTATATCTTGCTTGCTATTATCTATCACCTGTTGATTATACTAGATTGCTAGCTCTTGTGATTGCTATCTATCATCATCTACTATCATTCCTGTAACATCACTATCTGAGTGCTTATCATCATCTATTATCACTCCTCAGAGCCTATACCTTCAGTGTAACATCCCACTGCTACTTGCATAATTACTATCACTCCTGCAACATCATTATCTGAGTGTTTGTATATGTGCATACTGAATCAGGCTGAACCACTATGATGAGTCAAGAGAGTTGGATCAGGTGATTTAACAAGATCTCTACAAGACTACTGAGTGGAATTCTGCAGCTGCAAATCCAGTATCCTTGAGCTAAAACCCAGAGCGTTACAGGTACAGCCTTAAAGATCATCAGGGATGTATACCTAGATCTGCAGCTGCAGCTGATCCAAGAGGGAGACTTGTGTATATGCTTGTGAGCCTGTCCTATGAGAATAGGTGGGCCATAATTTCTGGTGAGTTGCCATCCCCCTCTTTATGTCACAACGGTGGAGGATTTGCTGTCTGGTGACCCCGTTACACACTGGTGACCCCTACTTGGTGGAGAGGATTATATATATGCATATATGAACGTTCAAAAGACTCTTCATTTGCATGTCATTAATTAATGATTTGCGAGCTATCTGCGCTACTAATACTAATTTCGTGATTCCATCTGGGATTTTTTGATTTGAGTATTGTTTAATAGATTTTTCCTTTAAGTAGCTGCGATAGGTCTGTAATAAGAGTCATGTGATTGTTTTACTTGTGCGCAGGGGATATATCATATTGCTGGTTGGGGATATTCATAGATACAGTGGGTACGGAAAGTATTCAGACCCCCTTAAATTTTTCACTCTTTGTTATATTGCAGCCATTTGCTAAAATCATTTAGGTTCATTCTTCTTCCTCATGAATGTACACATAGCACCCCATACTGACAGAAAAACACAGAATTGTTGACATTGTTGCAGATTTATTAAAAAAGAAAAACTGAAATATCACATGCTCCTAAGTATTCAGACCCTTTGCTGTGACACTCATATATTTAACTCAGGTGCTTTCCATTTCTTCTGATCATCCTTGAGATGGTTCTACACCTTCATTTGAGTCCAGCTGTGTTTGATTATACTGATTGGACTTGATTAGGAAAGCCACACACCTGTCTATATAAGACCTTCCAGATCACAATGCATGTCAGAGCAAATGAGAATCATGAGGTCAAAGAAACTGCCTGAAGAGCTCAGAGACAGAATTGTGGCAAGGCACAGATCTGGCCAAGGTTACAAAAAAGATTTCTGCTGCACTTAAGGTTCCTAAGAGCACAGTGGCCTCCATAATCCTCAAATGGAAGACGTTTGGAACGACCAGAACCCTTCCTAGAGCTGGCCGTCCGGCCAAACTGAGCTATCGGGGGAGAAGAGCCTTGGTGAGAGAGGTAAAGAAGAACCCAAAGATCACTGTGGCTGAGCTCCAGAGATGCAGTCAGGAGATGGGAGAAAGTTGTAGAAAGTCAACCATCACTGCAGCCCTCCACCAGTCGGGGCTTTATGGCAGAGTGGCCCGACGGAAGCCTCTCCTCAGTGTAAGACACATGAAAGCCCGCATGGAGTTTGCTAAAAAACACTTGAAGGACCCCAAGATGGTGAGAAATAAGATTCTCTGGTCTGATGAGACCAAAATAGAACTTTTTGGCCTTAATTCTAAGCGGTATGTGTGGAGAAAACCAGGCACTGCTTATCACCTGTCCAATACAGTCCCAACAGTGAAGCATGGTGGTGGCAGCATCATGCTGTGGGGGTGTTTTTCAGCTGCAGGGACAGGACGACTGGTTGCAATCGAGGGAAAGATGAATGCGGCCAAGTACAGGGATATCCTGGACAAAAACCTTCTCCAGAGTGCTCTGGTCCTCAGACTGGACCGAAGGTTTACCTTCCAACAAGACAATGACCCTAAGCACACAGCTAAAATAACGAAGGAGTGGCTTCACAACAACTCCGTGACTGTTCTTGAATGGCCCAGCCAGAGCCCTGACTTAAACCCAATTGAGCATCTCTGGAGAGACCTAAAAATGGCTGTCCACCAACGTTTACCATCCAACCTGACAGAACTGGAGAGGATCTGCAAAGAGGAATGGCAGAGGATCCCCAAATCCAGGTGTGAAAGACTTGTTGCATCTTTCCCAAAAAGACTCCTGGCTGTATTAGATCAAAAGGGGGCTTCTACTAAATACTAAGCAAAGGGTCTGAATACTTAGGACCATGTGATATTTCAGTTTTTCTTTTTTAATAAATCTGCAACAATGTCAACAATTCTGTGTTTTTCTGTCAGTATGGGGTGCTATGTGTACATTCATGAGGAAGAAGAATGAACTTAAATGATTTTAGCAAATGGCTGCAATATAACAAATAGTGAAAAATTTAAGGGGGGTCTGAATACTTTCCGTACCCACTGTATATTTTTATACCAAAGAGAGGTCCCCTTGCTTCCAGCGCCAGAGGTCCCCTGCCAGTGCTCTCCACTCTTCTTCTTAGAGTGTTCCCATAACAGGCTGCTTGCGATTGGGGGCATGCTCCCAAGCCAGACTGTGCGCATCCATAGACACACACACAGTGTAACTTGACCCCCCTCCACTCGCTCCTCACAGGATTTGATTGACAGCAAGAGCAGAGAATGTGAATTTATGAAAAAGGTAGTTTTTATTAAAAAAGAAAAAAAAAATTCTAACAATCACAGTTAGAAAATAAACAATAGAAAAAAAGAGATCCACAATACAATAAAAACAAGATAGTAAAGAAAAAAAAAAAGATACACAGCAATGATCATGCATACAATAATTCCAAATAACTTACGACCATTACCAACTGTGAATATAGAGAGGCATACCCAGAACCTACAACAGATAGCCAATGTCCTATTCAATATTCCAGTAGCAATCGAGTATATATGGCAAACCACCCCCTCCCTATTAGTTTGTCGTGGATAAAGAGGGATGTGTAGACTGGTTAGAAGGATGACCACAGGGACCAAGTTTTTTTAAATTTCTGACGATGTAACCAGTTTATACAAACAAGCTTGGATCTTTTGGTTTTATAACCCGTTTATAGGCGAGCTCTTATCTTCGTTAATTTAAATGCAGCACTTCACACCATTGAAAAAATGTTGGGGGTGTGGGTGAGATCCATTTTTGCAAAATGAGTTTGCAGGCCAGGAACAAGGACCTCGACTACATTAAATGCATTTCCACGGACGGGGCCTGACCATCATGCTGTGAGGACGCTCAAGCGGTGAGCTCTGCAATCCCCGGGCTCATTCCTCCTTCCAGCAGCCATTTCACAGCACCCACAGCAGACCAAAAGATGCCATTGCGGCACCGCACTGCCTCCCAGCCACCTGGCGGTGTCAGACAGGTACCAAGGGGCTTTCAAGCCTTCTTCACTCTGCAAGCTTCCAGCTCTTGGCACATAGCCAAGATGGCGCCCGACCACGAGGCCTCGCATCCGGCCTCCCCTGGGCACAGTGGCAGCTCTCCAGAGCCCTCTACAACCAACCTGGCTACTTAGGACAGTGCCCCAGCCTCTGCACACTCTGCTCGGCTGTTTTCTCCACATCCAATGCCAGATGCAAGTGGAGTGGACTGCGAACTCAGAGAGCACATTAAAGCCCTCTCCACTAAAACAGACATTCAGCAGCTGATAGCTGCTGTGGAACAATCTTGCAAGCAGGCTGTGGATAGACTAAGAGCAGATACTGTGGCTCTGGGGCATAGAGTGAAGTACTGGAAAATGGATCAGAGGACATTGTACAATCACCTCCATTCAGAATACCACTAAACAATGTGAAGAAATATTGAATACATTACTAGATCAGCTTGACGATTATGAAAACAGAGACCAGCGACAAAATATTCACATAAGAGGCTTACCGGAGGCCACATGTGCCCCTGATATACTACCTACAGTGCAGGGCCTTTTCCATCAGGTCATGGGCAGTGCAGCCCCTGACGTTATTGAGGTGGACAGAGTACACCATGCCCTATTGCCCGTCCCCCAAGATTCAGATAGGGTATTTCCTCCCAGCACTGGACCAGGGCATCACTGAGCTCCTGTACAGACTAAGTGGCAATGTGGCGGTGTCAGATGGACCGAAACAATGTCCCAGAGGTGTTCTATTGGATTTAGGTCAGACAAGTGTGGGGGCCATTCAATTGTATAAATCAAAATTTTAAGGAACTGGCTGCATACTCTCGCCACATGAGGCAAGACACTGTCGTGCACCAGGAGGGACCCAGGACCACTGCACCAGCATAGGGTCTGACAATGGGTCCAAGAATTCCACCTTGATACCTAATGGCAGTCAGGGTGCCATTATCTAGCCTGTAGAGGTCTGTGCATCCCCAGACCATCACTCACCAACATAACGGGTCATGTTGAACGATGTTACGGGAAGCATAACATTCTCCATGACTTCTCCAGACCCTTCCACATCTGTCACATGTGCTCAGGGTGAACCTGCTCTCATCTGTGAATAGCACTGGGCACCAGTGGCAGACCTGCTAATTCTGGTGTTCAATGGCAAATGCCTAAAAAAAAGTGTTTAGCCTGTAGAGGTCTATGCGTCCCTCTATGGATATGCCTCCCCAGACAATCACTGACCCACCACCAAAAAAGTTATGCTGAACCATGTTACAGGCAGAACATCATTCTCCACAGCTTCTCCAGGCCCTTCACGTCTGTCACATGTTCAGGGTGAACCTGCTGTCATCCGTGAAAAGCACAGGGCACCAGGGGTGGACCTACCAATTCTGGTGTTCAATGGCAAATGCCAATCAAGCTCCACAGTGCCAGGCAGTGAGCACAGGGCCCACTAGAGGACATCAGGCCCCCAGACCACCCTCAAAGTCAGTTTCCGATTGTTAGGTCAGACACCAGTGGCCTGTTGGAGGTCATGTTGTAGGGCTCTGGCAGTGCTCATCCTGCTCCCCCTTGCACAAAGGAGCAGATACTGGTCCTGCTGAAGGCTTAAGGACCTCCTACAGCCCTGTCCAGCTCTCCTAGAGTAACTGCCTGACTCCTGGAATTTCCTCCATGCTCTTGAGACTGATGTGAGACACAGCAAACCTTCTGGCAGTAGCATGTATTGATGTGCCATTCTGGAGGAGTTGGACTGCATGTGCAACCTCTAAAAGGTTCAGGTATCGCCTCATGCTACCAGGAGCGACACTGACCCTAGCCAAATGCAAAACTGGCGAAAAACAGTCAGAAAAGAGAGGTAAGGGGGGGGGGCGGGTAGGGGGTTAATGTCCTCCATCTGTAAAACCATTTCTGATTTGGAGGTAGTCTCATTGTTGCCCATCTAGTACACCTGTTAACCACTTTGACCCCCTTCAGGCCCAGGCCAATTTTCAGCTGTCACACTTTGGATGATAATTACTCAGTCATGGAACGCTGTACCCAATCAAATTATTTATCATTTTTTTCACACAAATAGAGCTTTCTTTTGGTGGTATTTAAATTGCCACTGGGTTTTTTTTAATTTTTTGCTATAGAAGTGGGAAAAAAAAAAGAGCGAACATTTTGAAATAAATATTTTGTTGTCATTTCTACTATAACATTTTGCAAATAAGTAATTTAGACATTCCAGGGTATTTAGTAAGAGTATGGTGAGTTTTTTGAGGTTGTAATTTTTTTTGGGAAAATTAAGAAAACTGCATTTTTGACTTACCATAAAATCCTTTTCTCTTAAGTTCATTGACAGATGCAGCTTCATATCTTCTTGACCACTGGGTTATACTGCCCCCTACAGAAGTAGGACACTAGGCAGGAAAAAGCTAGGAAAAACCCATACACTCTGCTATCGCCCTCAGTTTCTTTGCATGCAGTGTTTTAGAAGACCGCAACCCCATTCCACTCATAAATAAATAGAGGGGCGGGTGCTGAGTCTGTCAGTGAACTTCAGAGAAAAGGATTTTACAGTAAGTAAAAAATGCAGTTCTCTGAGGCGCATGCGCGTAGCTGAAGATGGCGGCAGCGTGATCCTTCAGCTCCGCTCCCCGCTGGTCTGCTAAAGCCCGCCCGTGCATCCAGCGATCCCGCCCGCACCTCCCGAGCACTGGATCGGACGCCTGAACCCCCCCGGACCCGACACCAGGCAGTGGGTAGGCCGGTGCAGCCCCTGGGACAGTTTGCAGAGCCTCTTAGCACCACGGCCTGCATGGCCAAGATGGCGGCGGCAGCCCCGACCTATGCCCAGAAACTACAACAGGGCTCCATGTCAGCACTCCTAGCATCGCTGCAGCAGGGACCGGCTGCGGAGGTGAACAAGGGGGGCTCTCAGGCATCCTCACTTTCCCCGGAGAGGGACATCTTTTCTTCCCAATTTGACCTGGACAGGGCCTTATGTGACATTGCGTTGAGTCAGGGGAGTTTGGGAGACAGCTTTCCCCCATTATGGGGAGCACAGCCTGCAGCACCTCATCCACAAGTGGAATATTCAGGAGATCCTATTTTACTGGCTACATTTTCTACTTTGTTGGAACAGGGCCTTGAAAAAGCTAGTCTGCGCATTACTTCTGACCTGAAACAGGAATTTCAGGCGTTGGGCTCCCGCATGGGGTCTATTGAATCTGCCTTGGAATACACTGTGGCTAGAACAAACCAGAACACAGAATGCATTGAAACTTTACACAACAGGCTAGAGGCACTGAATAAAATTGACGATCTGGAAAACCGATCCCGTCGGTACAACTTTAGGGTGTGGGGTATCCCAGAGTCCTTTAGTGACGCTGAAGCTATAGCCAAGGAGCTTATTGTTCACCTCATCCCTGATATTGCCCCCCAGAAGCTGGAATTGGATAGGGCGTATAGGGCCCTGACGGCGCCACGTGAAGATGGTCTCCCACGAGATATAATTGTGAAACCCCACTATTACAAGGTTAAAGAACAAATTATGTCCAGAGCTAGGGACATCGCTGATTTACAACTTCAAGATCACAAAATCCAGATCTTCGCCGACATATCGCCAGCTACAATCCAGAAAACGCAGGAACCTGAATCCGTTGCTACAACCACTTATTGCTAAAAATAAAGTATTATTGGGCGTTTCCTTTTCGACTGAACTTCACTTATCGTAACAAGAAACACTCTTTTGCCACGTTTCCTGAGGGGGAAGCCCTCCTGAAGCGATTAGGCCTAGTCTCCACAGGGCCGGATGGACCCCCCTCTACTCCTCAACCCAAATCTTCTGCTGCCAGATCCTCGCAGAGTCCATTGCCTCAAGTGTGGCGGTCTGCCAGAAGCCAGGCCAAGATGAAAAGCAAGCCTCCCTGATGGACTGACAGGGACCCTAGGTCCTCAGTGACCTTGTGCAAATTTTTTTCTCATTTTTCAGTCACTGTTTTTTGACTCAATTTCTCTTTTTGATACCTTTTTGGTGCTCCTTTTTGGCTTTTTTTTCCTTAGTTCTTGATCCTTGGGTGGGATCTTAAGGGGGTTTTTCGGTCGGGAAATCCTGACACACTATTGCTAGATGTGGGGGCGAGGGCCCTGGGACCGGGGACCGACCAGCCTCGGGGTGTTTTGTGTTGCTCCGTGCCGGGGTCTCTGGATCCTCGACTCCCACAGCTGTTGTTACTACTTTTCTGATGAATGTTATATCTTTTTTGGGCGGGTGAGGGCCAGTGGTGGTGGTCATGCACCTTGTTTGTCTTTGAGGGTGAGACAGAGTCAAACTAACTCCTGGGCTTGGTCCAGTGCTACGTTGGTGGCTCACCCGAGGACTTCCCTGGGAGGTACTGTTCATATCTTGTTTAACTCATACAAATTTGTATTTTCAGGTTAGTTCTATTCCTGAGGGAATCCACAGTCTTTAATCTTCCACTTCTCTCCTCTTGTGCTTTTTCTACTCTCTTTCCCTACTTGTTCTCTTTGTCTCTTCCGTCCTCACAGTGCTGGGCTCCCAGCTGCTGCATTGCGGTTGCCAATTGAGGTATCTCTTCGAATTACTTTGGGGTCGGGTGAGTAAGTTGGTATAACTCCCTGTGCGCTATGGTTGGTGCTACCATTAAGCTTCCTGTGAAATTTGTTACACATAATGTGAAGGGTCTGAGCTCTCCAATTAAGCAGCGACAGGCCTTTCAACACTACAAGTCCCTACACGCGGATGTGCTTCTCCTACAGGAGACACATTTCCCACCGAATTATAATCTAAGTTTTCTACACCATCATTACCCCACTTTCCTCTTAGCTAGTGGCCTGGGTAAAACGGGTGGGGTGGCGTTTTTTTTCTCCAGGCGGGTGTCCTTCACCTTAGACAAAACGTTCAGTGATCCTGAAGGACGATTCTTACTAGTGGTGGGGTGTTTGGAGGGTTTCCCGGTTTCTATAATCTCCTATTGTGCCCCTAATTCTGGTCAACTTCCCTTCTTTCGCTCTTTGTTACACACGCTCACCCCCCATTTGGAGGGCCTGGTACTTTATGGGGGGGACTCTAATGTTGCCCTGGACTCCACGTTTGATAAAACATCTAGACCGACATCTTCTTCTAGACATTATCCTAAGATAGGCTCTAAACTTGCCAAAATGTTGCATGACCATAATGATTGACCTCTAGCGTGAGTTGAACCCTTCGGGGAAGGAATATACGTTCTTCTCGCATGCTCATCAGACCTATTCCAGGATTGATCACCTGCTGATCAACCCTGGGTCGGTGCACCTCTTTCAACAGAGTAAAATAGTGGATGTCACCTGGTCAGACCACTCCCTGGTGTGGACTTCCTGTGACAACTTGGTTGTCAGAAAGGGACCTGCTCCTGGAGATTGAACAAATCACTTTTAAGCAATCCCACAGTATGTTTTGAGATTGAACAAAGCATTAAAGATTATTTTGCCTCTAACAACCCTGACGATACTTCTCCGGTTATCAATTGGGCGGCCCATAAGGCCACTATTAGGGGGAATTTACTCCAAATTGCTTCCCTATTAAAAAGGAACTCACCCGCTCTTATTAAGGAGAAGGAGGGGGAGTTGACTGACCTATTACGCACTCATAAACAAAACCCACATTTGGATCTTAGAGATAAGATCGATTCAGTACGGTTGGAACTGAATCTCTGTTTGACTACTAGAGCAGAAAAACATTTGAGGTGGACGCCACCTTTTACACACTGAAAGAACTGAAAGACAAACCGGGCACAATGCTGGCCCGTAAGCCGACTCCCCGTTTGCGTCGGGTGGCTCCCCCCAAGCTTCGGAGGGCGAATGGCACGCTGACCCAAAACCCTCAGACCATTATGTCACTGTTCCACACGTACTATTCTTCTTTGTATAGTGCTCAAGGGAATGCAACGACGGGAGCTGTGGACGATTTCCTTCGGGCTATTCACCTCCCCTCCCTCTCGGACTCCCACCGGAAGCTCCTGGAGGGGGACATTTCGATGGCGGAGGTGCTACAAGTGATCAAGCAAACAAAACCCTCTAAGACCCCGGGCCCGGATGGCTTCTCAGTCGCAACTCTTGATGCGGACGCTAATAGAGCAAATATATGTCTCATACCAAAACCGGGCAAGGACCATACCGATGTAACCAACTATAGGCCCATATCCCTGATCAATACTGATCTTAAAATTTTGACGAAAATTTATGCTAACAGGTTTAACACTTTCCTAGCAAAATATATACATATTGACCAGGTGGGTTTTGTCCCTGGGAGACAAGCGGCGGATCAGATCAGACGAGCGGTGGATTTGATCACTGTGCTACAATCTAATTGGGATGGGGGTTCCCCCCGCCAGGGAATTTTTTTTTTGTCATTAGACCTTCACAAGGCCTTTGATTCTTTGTCCTGATCTTTTCTTTTTCGAGTCCTCTCAAGGTGGAATTGTGGCCCGACTTTTCTTAATATTTTGGGGGCATTGTACTCAAACCCGTCGGCCAATATTGTTGGGCATGGTGGTGTCTCGGATTCGTTGAAGATTGCGAGAGGAACTAGACAGGGTTGCCTTCCATCGCCGCTTCTCTTTGTTATTGCTATAGAGACGTTGGCAATAGCCATAAGATTGATCCTAACATACATGGTGTGGAGAGCTCTGGTCGGAGTCATAAATGTGGCCTGTTTGCCGATGATTTGTTGCTCTTTGTTACGGATCCTATCGCCACCTTGCCCAACCTGTTTGCATTGTTATCAAGATTTGAAGGGGTCTCTGGTCTGAAGGTCAATCAGCTCAAATCGGAAGCATTGAATATAAACCTAAATGCAGCGACAGCGGCGGCTCTGCAGGCTTCCTTCCCTTTTAAATGGTGCTCGCAGGCACTTCACTACCTGGGGGTTAGGCTGACACCTGCTATCACCTCTTTATTTGGTGCAAATTATGCACCCCTCTTCCATTCCACGGAACAAGATTTAAAGCAGTGGCAAGCGCATGATCTCTCCTTGATGGGCAGAATAACGGCTGTCAAGATGACGGTCCTTTCACGGGTGCTCTATTTGTTTTGGACTCTCCCGATTACACTACCGATGGTTTTCTTGCGGCAGCTCCAAACTCTTATCTATAAATTTATCTGGCATAGGGGTGGAGCCCGGCTGGCCTGATCCACTATGTACAGTGGAAGGGGGGGCTGGGAGTCCCCCACTTCTTGCGATATTACAGAGCGGCCCAGTTAGCACAACTATATCATGTTTTTTCCAACTTTAATAGGCCGCACTGGGTGGATCTGGAGGCGCAGGCTTGCCAGCCCGTGCCCTTGGATCTTCTGATGTGGCTCCCCGCTAGGGAACGGAGGGCAATGTTGTGCCCTACTCTGTCCCACTCCTTGAGACTGTGGGATGTAGCATGTAAAATATACCCTCTTAGGTCCCCCCACACGCCGGTAGTCCCCCTCTTCAATAATCCCCACTTTCCACCAGGGCTTCAAGTTTCTCAATTTCGGTGGTGGAGTGACAAAGGCCTTTATAGAATAGATCATTTTCTAGATCATAAAGGGGTACGACAGCTCGCCTACTTTAGGGAAACACTGAAGATGCCCCCTGGGGAATCCTATCGCCTCCTCAAAATTATCCATTTCCTTCGGATCCTTAAGGCTGACCAAACTGACATTACGACTAGAACTCTGTACGAAAATAGATGTATGGGGAGGTCTGGGCTAAGGTGGGGAATCACGGAATTATATGGGCTATTTACTAATCCGGCTACCAAACCTTCATATCAGCTGGCATGGGAGACTGATTTGGGGGAATCTATGGACGAAGAGGAGTGGGACAGGTGGTCGACTATGGTGCACAGGGGTATACTTAACACCACTTTGGTGGAAGCGAACTATAAGGTGCTGTCCCGGTGGTACTTGGTGCCGACGAGACTAGCTAAATTGTTTCCAGGCACTTCCCCCCAGTGTTTTAGACAATGTGGGCAGAACGGGGATATGTATCACGTGTGGTGGAGCTGTCCGAAGGTCCGGCGCTACTGGATCAGGGTGATCAACCTGATACACTCGGCAACGGGTCAGAGAATCGGTAGGGATGCCAAGACAGTGCTATTTTCAGACTTGCCAGCTGAGATGCCGAAACATACACGCTCCCTTATATTTTTTATTCTCCTGGCGGCAAAAAGCAGAGCTGTGCTATATTCTATTCATCTATTTGCACATAGTATTCTCAGCTATTCTTGTGATATTTTCACTATTGTGATGCACATGATCACTGTGTAGTATGCGATTTATTGTGAATCAGAGTTTCTCTTTGTTTTAATACTCAACACCTTTATTGCTAGTAAGGTCTACTCACTGAGAAATCAGCGCTGATTTATTTTTTATTTGTTTATATGGTATTGTGGTGACATTATAAAATTGGCAGCTCTTTTCTCCCCATAGATTATTATTATTCATCTACACATACTTTCAACATCTTCACCTCATTTACTTTAGTGGTAGTGCATTGTTTTTTACATTCTGGGACACCAATGTGATCACAAATACCGGTTTTAAATATTAAGCCCTGTAACAAATGTAAATGGTGGGACAGAGAGACTCAATCAGTCTATCCAAGGGGTCAGTAAAAGCCGGGGATTCTTCCACAGGAACTAGCGTAGATTTGTTTAGTATGGAAACTAAATGGTCCACCTAGTGGAAACAGCATCCGCGAAGGGGTAACGCCATTTAAAGCGCTTTGGCACCACTAACATTTGTTTGATGCGTCCTCACTGTTCATAGACAATGTTGTCAAAAAGTTCCGGACAGGGAAACACCTTGCCGACTTCTGGGATTTGCGGGTGCCAAAAGACACCTGCATCCTTGACGCTGTAGGCTCATCTGCCATTTTTTATGTTTCCCCGCACTGATAATATAAGTGCTTCCACCAGCGCGCTTTCCCGCACGGTGGCTGACGAGGACGTGCCTTCTCGCCATCAGAATGAGATGACACAGATCCACCAAGGTGGGGTGCGTCCGCGGCGGCCATATCTGCCTCAGAATCTGAGGATACCACAGAGGGAGGTGAAGGCAAAGGGAGCTTTCAGCTAGCGGCACTTTTTAAAACTAAATCCAGGCTTTCCAAAACTGCTGTTAAAGCAGACAGGGGCTGCGACCCAGAGGGTCCCGCAGCTGCACTAAGGGGGTCCGTAGGTGACATTTTGTCCTGGGACTCCATTAGCACTGAATATTAAAAAAATGCAATGTCACTTTAAAAAAAAAAAGACGCAAAAACGCAATCCGCAACGCTGCACCCACGGTACTACAAGTCCCAGCCTAACACAACCTGCAGCAGTGTGACTGAGCAATACCTACAGGGGCCCCAAAAACATTACCACGGGTCTGGAAGCTACAGGAACAGTCCCGTGCAGAAGATAGAAACGATCTGGCACAGGAAATAAAAAAGCACCTGGGTCATGCCTAGACCCTTTAGTGCAGGGGTAGGGAACCTGTGGCTCTTTTGATGGCTGCATCTGGCTCGCAGACAAATCTTTAATAAAGGGGGGCGTGTCCGGGCATGAGCCGCGCTGGACGTGTAGTCCCAGAGCTCCGCCGCGTCTACCACTCAATCCAGTGCCATCCACATAGCTGTGCCCGATGCCAAGAAGATTTCTGCAGCCTAGTGCTGGACTATAATCTGCGCAAGCTTGCTGGCCAGGCTGGGAGACCTTAAGTATCTAGAATATCCAGTCTGAAACCCAGCTGGCTGTTGCTTGTAGTTCTCCAGAAACTTACTAAAAGAAATTAATCACAACAAAAAGGTTCCCAAAAATAGCCAAGACCGAAGTCCCGGCAGGGAACTAGGTCCTACTCCTAAACTAGGCAGAAACAAACTGAGGGCTATAGCAGAGTGTGTGGGGTTATGCCTGCCGGGACAGCCCAATTAGGCATGGTAAAGCTTCTTCCTGTCCAGTGTTCTACTCCACTTCCGTAGGTGGCAAAATAACCCAATGGTCAAGATAATATGAAGGTGCGTCTGTCAATAAACGATAGAGAAATACATTTATTTATTTTTTACACAAAAAATTGTCATAAGCTATTTCTCACACACAGCAAATGCATACTTGCAGGTACACCCCAAAATACATTCTGCTACTCCTCCTGAGTATAATACCACTTTTTTTTTTTTACACACCTTTACACAGCCTGACCACATAAAGAGGCCCAACAAGAAAAGAGCACCGTCCGGTGTTCTAAGGAGCATAAATTACACATATAAATTTCCTAGAGACCTAACACACTTTTGAAGGCCCTGGAGCACCAGGACAATAGAATTACCCACAAAATAACCCCATTTTGGAAAGCAAACGCCCCAACACAATCTATGTGGCACAGGCTGCAGATAGGTACTCGGGTACCCCGATGGGCTGGTGACAGGTCCTCTTTATTGGTGGGCACTCAGTGTTTCACTGTACACTGTAAGTGGAAACTAGCTGTTACCGCAATCTCCTACTCACACAGGATCGGTGTGTGTGGAGAGCCTGGTAACCCCTAGTTACATAGTTACATAGTAGGTGAGGTTGAATAAAGACAATAGTCCATCCAGTTCAACCTGTGTAGGTGTGTGTGGCTGTAATCATCTCACATAGCCCTTAATGTCCTGATCCTTGAGATGCAAGTCTAAGAGTCTTTTGAAAGCCACCATACTACCCGCAGAAACCACCTCTTGTGGTAGAGAATTCCACAATCTTGTAGCCCTAACAGTAAAGAACCCACCTTGTTGCCTGAGGTTAAAACGCTTCTCCTCTAATCGCATTGTATGCCCTCTTGTCCTCATGCAATCCCTTCGAATGAACAGCTTTTTTTATAAGCTGAGATCCCCATTGAGATATTTATAAATTGCTATCATGTCCCCCCTCGGGCGTCTCTTCTCCAGGGAGAATAAATCGAGCGATTGCAGCCGCTCTTCATAGTTAAGGTCCTCCAATCCCCTAATCAGTTTAGTTGCCCTTCTCTGGACTCTCTCCAGCTCCAACACATCCCTCCTGAGGACTGGCGACCAGAATTGAACAGAATACTCCAGATGCGGTCGGACCAGAGTTTTATAAAGTGGAAGGATTCTAGTCTTATCTCTGGAATACATCCCTTTCTTTATGCATGCTAATATTCTGCTGGCTTTGGCAGCTGCCGCTTGACATTGCATGCTGTTGCCTAATCTATCATCAACCAAGACTCCCAGATCCTTCTCCATTTTTGATTCCCCCAAGGGTTCCCCTCCTAACGTGTATTGTGTTTTTATGTTTTTAGTCCCCAAGTGCAAAACCTTACACTTCTCCACATTAAACCTCATTTGCCATGTCGTTGCCCACTCCGTTATTATGTCCAGGTCATTCTGTACGATATCAGCTTCATGCTGTGCAGTTATTGCCCTGCCCAATTTTGTGTCATCTGCAAAAACTGATAACGAACTACTGATCCCGTCCTCAATGCTGTTTATGAATAAATTGAACAAGGTTGGTCCCAGGACTGAGCCCTGGGGCACCCCGCTTACTACCTCAGACCAGTCTGAGTATGCGCTGTTTATTACCACCCTTTGGACACGCCCTTTTAGCCAGTTCCGCATCCAAGAGCAAACCCTGCTGTCGATACCTACAGACCTTATTTTATAAATTAAGCGCTTGTGGGGAACTGTATCAAACGCCTTAGCGAAATCCAAGTACGCCACATCTACTGGTCTGCCCCTATCTAGCTCACAGCTCACCTCCTCGTAGAATGTTAAGAGATTGGTTTGACAAGAACGCCTATTTGTAAACCCGTGCTGATTATTGCTGTTATTGTTGTCTTTAGCATACCCTACGATATAGTCCCTTATCACCCCCTCCAGAAGTTTACATACTATTGATGTCAAACTGACAGGCCTATAATTTCCCGGGATATGCCTCTGGCCCTTTTTGAATATCGGAATCACGTTAGCCTTCCTCCAATCCCCTGGTACATCTCCTGTCCTAATACTGTCATGCAAAGATCAGGAACAGTGGTCTAGATATAACCTTACTGAGTTCCTTGAGTACTCTCGGATGTACGCCATCCGGGCCTGGTGATTTGTTTGTTTTAAGTTTATCCAGCCTTTCCCTGATTTCCCCCTCTGTTAGCCATAGTGGCAAGTCCTGTGTATTACTACTAACCATACAGTCGTGGTCAGTGTACCCCTCCTTTTCCTGTGTAAAGACTGACGTGAAAAAAGCATTCAGCACGGTTGCTTTTTCAGTGTCCTCTGTAACCATCCTCCCATCATTGTTAATTATGTGTGCAATATGCTCTGCCCTAGTTTTTTTGCTGTTGATAGATTTAAAGAATTTCTTTGGGTTTTTTTTACTATCCTCAGCTATTTGTCTCTCAAAGTTTATTTTAGCCATCTTGATTTCTTGTTTACTTTTCTTATTTGCCTCCTTGTATTGCTCGAAAGCCGATACTGTGCCCTCGGATTTATATTTCTTGAAGGCCAATTTTTTTCCCCTAATAAGTTTTAACGCTACGGTTTAGCCAGCCAGGTTTGGCTTTGTCTCTTCTAAATTTATTTCCCATAGGAATGCACTGCAAGATGCATTTGCTTAATATGTTCCTAAAGCATTCCCATTTTTCCTCTGTGGTCAGTGATCCCAAGGTTTGGTCCCAGTTTACCCTTTCCATCAATGAGTACAATTTTGGAAAGTTTGCCCTTCTGAAGTTTAGGGTTCTTATGTTCCCCACTTGCCTTGTTATATTGTTATTTATACTAAATGTGATCATCCTGTGATCGCTAGAGCCCAGGTAGTCCTGGACTCCTACCTCCGAGATTATGTCTGGGTCATTAGTGATCAATAAATCCACCAACTGTGACATGTAATTATCCAGTAAGGTTTCTGTGAATAGACGGGCCTTCTGTGAGTGTGCAGTTCCCTCATCCCAGTCAATGTCGGGATAATTGAATTACCCTAATATGATGACTGATCCCAATTTTTCCACTTTACCCATTAGTGCTAAAAATTCCAGCTCTACCTCCTCCCCTTGGTTAGGTGGCCTATAGCAAACCCCCACAATTACATTTCCCTTTTCTCCTTCCCTATGGAGTTCTACCCACACAGATTCTAAATCCATGCTCATCCCATCCGTAATGTCACTCCTCTCTATCACCTTTATATTGTTCTTGACATAGAGACATACCCCTCCCCCTCTTTTTTCTACCCTGTCCTTCCAGTACACCGAATACCCTTGGATATTGTCCAGCCAGTCATGTGAGGGGTCGAACCGAGTCTCTGTTATTCCCACAAGGTCTATGTCATCCTCATGTACTAACATTTCCAATTCATCCATTTTATTAGCTAGGCTCCTCGCATTAGCATATACCCCTCTTAGTTTTACGGAAGTTAAACGTGATTGGCAGTTATGTTTATTCCCGTTTGGTCTGAGGTTTTCCCGCACAGACCTGCCAATTGACGTTGTGGACCTACTGTCGCTGCTGACCCTACAACTGCCTTCAGTCCTTTGCTCCCTCCTGACTGACTCTACTTCTGAGCCCTCCCCCCGTCTCCTAGTTTAAAAGCCCATCCAACTTGGTGGCCATCTTTCTCCCCAAAAGAGCTGTACCGTCCCCATTAAGGTGCAGCCCATCCTTACTAAAGAGCCGGTAGCCGACTGAGAAGTCAGCCCAGTTCTCCAGGAACCCAAACCCCTCTTTCCTACACCAACTCCTCAGCCACTTGGTAAGTTCCCTAATCTCCTTCTGCCTCTCTTGTGTGGCTCGAGGTACAGGCAGTATTTCAGAGAAAACCACCTTGGAGGTCCTATTCCTCAATCTATTACCCAAGTCCCTGAAATCGTTCCTTAGGATCCTCCACCTTCCTTTTACTTTGTCATTAGTGCCCACATGCACCATGACCGCTGGGTCATCCCCAGCCCCACACAATAATCTGTCTGCCAGATCTGCGATGTGCCAAACTCGGGCGCCCGGTAAACAACATACTGTTCGGCTAACGAGATCTTTTTTACAGATTGCCCTCTCTGTCCTCTTGATAATTGAGTCCCCAACTACCACAACCTGTCTAACCTTTCCTGAGTCACGGCCCCCTTTCTTCCTGGAGCCACCCCTCCCCTGGCAGCTGGGGGAGGGCGCCTGCTCCAGCACTGCCACCCCTGAGTTGATATCCCCCTCAACCTGCAACGTGGCAAATTCGTTAGGGTGTACCAACTCAAGACTGGCCTCCCTGACACTCATCCCTCTACCCTTCCAAACGGTCACCCAACTGCATACCTCTGCTACTTGCGTCTCCTCTATTCCTCCCTCCTCTATGCTGGCCTCTGCCAGCGCCTGATGGTAATGTCCAAGCTCCTTTCCAGGTTGTTGATGCTACGCAGTGTTGTCACTGTGTTCTCTAGGTCCAGGATCTGGTCTACCAGAGCAACAAGTCGCTCACATCTTGCACAGCAGTATTCGCCCTCGATTGGTTCATCAAGGAACGCATACATGGCCCAAGAAGTGAACTGAGTGGCATCCGCAATTGTCGGACATTATTACCCACTACTCTATGGGGATAATATTAACGACCTGCTATTCCTTACCTACACTACCTCTATCTCCCCTGGTACTAAACCTGGGGTACTCACCAGTCGCAAGGATACTCACCAGTCGCAAAAGATCCTCACCAGTCGCAAAAGATACTCCCAGTCGCGCAAGGATACTCACCAGTCCAAAGATCTTCACCAGTCGGTCGGTCACAGTGCACAGTCAGACAGTCGCAGAGCACAGTCAGACAGTCACAGAGCAGTCAGTCGCAGAGCAGTCAGTCAGTCGAAGCGCAGTTTTAAGCAGATAGATCAGCAGGGTGCAGATCGCACCACAGCTACCCCTCTCAGTCTATAGTAGCTCCTTAGTAACCTGTATTGCTTGTAGTTTTGTACTTTTAGTCCCCCCACCAGCCGATCAGTTGTTTCCTACTTACGTCCCCCGGTCACGGTGAGGTCCTGTCAGGTCCTTGTCCCCGCTGCTCCGTCTCCCTGTCGCGCGCTCTCGGCCACCCCCGTCGCCGCTGCTCTGTCCCCGCTCTGTCTCCCTGTCACACGCTCTCGGTCACCCTCCGAGGCTCCTTCACCCGGCCCCCTAGTGCGGCTTCCCCCGCACGTGCGGCTCGCGGTTCCTCCTCCACTCACACACACAGCTCCCTCGCTGTGCACCGATCACTGTTACCGTGGCTCGTTTACATTCTGTGACTAGCTGTGATTGGACACAGCCAGTCACGTGGTAAAGAGCCAATTTCAGACTCCTTACCCTGATGAGGGATGGACTGTGTCAGAGCGACACTCCATCCCCGATCGCTACTCTGCACGCTCCTGGGGGTGCGCACAAGGACAGTTCATGTTGCATGGCTGTGATTGGACACAGCCAGTCACATGGTAAAGCGCCATTTTTATTGGTTCCTTACAGTGATCGGGGATGGGCTGTGTCCCAAGGGACGCGCCTTATCCCCAATCACCCCTAGGGGCACGGGAGGGCAGCGAGAACTATGACGTCCACCCGGAGGGACAAAGCATTCCTGCCGGCGTCAATTTACAATGTGGCGGGAGGGAAGTGGTTAATTTTATTAACACCAAAAGCAGCTTAAACCGATTAACAACCCCCTCTGTTAACTGACCAGATCAATATCCCAGGAGTTTAACCACTTAACCCCCGGAAGATTTTACCCCCTTTCTGACCAGGGGGTATTTTGCGATTTGGCACTGCGTGACTTTAACGGACAATTGCACGGTCGTGCGACGCTGTACCTAAACTAATTTGACGTCCTTTTTTTCCCCCACAAATAGAGCTTTCTTTTAGTGGTATTTGATTGATCATGCGCTATAATCAAAAAAAGGGCGACAATTTTGCAAAAATAACAATATTTTTCAAATTTTTTTCAATGAAATACCCAAAAAAAAAATGTAAAAAAAATCACAAAATTTTTTTTAAATTTTCGGCCAATTATTTTTCTGCTACCTATGTTTGGTAAAAAAAAAAAAAAAAAAAAAAAAAAAAAATCACAATAAGCGTATTTTGATTGGTTTGCGCAAAAGTTATTGCGTTTACTAAGGGAAAGATTTGTCATTTTTGTGTTTTGTTTTATTTTAACGAGTAATGGCGGCGATCTGCGTTTTTTTTGCGGGACTGCGACATTGCGGCGGACAGATCGGACCCTTGACTGACATTTTTGACACTTTTGGGGGTACCAGTGACATTACTACAGTAATCAGTGCTATACATATGCACTGTTACTGTAAAAATTACACTGGCAGGGAAGAGGTTAACTTTATTGGAGAGGGAGGGGTTAAGTGTGTCCCTAGGGGCGTGCTTCTAACTGTGCAGGGATGTGGCTGAGTGTGTAACAGCACAGATCAACGGTCCTACATAGCAGGACCGTTAGATCAGTGCTTTTACACAGGGGAGAATGACAGGCGGCTTTGTTTACATTAGCCGCCTGCCTTTCTCCCTTCACAGCGGACGATCGCGAGTGACCGGCGGACATCGGGTCGTACGGAGGTGTCCGTGAACGAGCCAGGGCGGGAGCGCACCTCCAGCGGTGCACGCTCGCCCGCTATTGGCTCCCAGGCTAGTGACGTACCGGTACGTCACTCTGCCTGGCCGGGGCTGACCGTCGCAGTATACGTACTTGCGGCGGTCGGCAGCCGGTTAAATGGCTTGATGCTGCGCTGATTAAAAAGTGTTCCTTTAATTTTTTTTTTGAGTAGTGTAGATGTCCAATATCAATAAAGTTTGGGGCAGAGCCATAACATGTGAATAAGTCACCCTCCAAGAGTGTAGTTTCTGCAGAGTATATTGCACTCTGAACAATAAACAATTGGGTCAATTTTAGCAAGGGGGAAAGGGATACTCAGGTTCTGATTTCCAAAGCCTGAGTCCATTCATTATATCTACTTAGTCAAAGTCCTGCCACCAAAGATGGAAGCTATTTACTTGTGTTTAAACAGCTACCTGTGGTGCAACGTAAGGGTCCCCGATTAAACTTTTTGGGGTTAGAAGTTGTGACAGCCATAGTAATGAAGCCGGATTACATTTTAGCTAGAAAGCCGCAGCCCTATACTGCAAAACATAGTGCAACTGTAAATATAGCTTATTAAAAAGGAGCTGGTAACACCGTGCCAATGCATAAAAAGGGAAAAACATCCTTATACAACTGGCAAAGGAAATATTCACTTTTTAGTAGCGCTGTGATAAATAAGTGTTCAAAAAGAACATTAATTGTCCCTTGTAAATAAGTCCACCATGATATAGTGCAAAAAAAAAAATTGTGATCACAAGTGAACCCTCTACCTTACAGAAAAGGCACTCACCAGAAACCCATGCTTCCCACTCTCATGGTTGGCATGGCTCACTTTTGTAATAGAGTATGGGCTGCCGGATCTTTTGAGAATCACCATAAAGCTCATAAATGGTCACATGAGAAAAGAAGAAAAGATGCCTCCAATGGTACAGTAACCATTCAAATAGACATTTAAAAGTAGAAAGCCACTCACACATTTAAAAACTACTATCAACGAAATGGCATCAGACATCACCCAGTTTTGTGATAGACTGAAGAGTCTCTCCACCTCAGGACACCATGAACGACACTCCACATCACTTCTGGTCCTGACGTCACCTCAGGTCACCACGTACCAATGCATTTAGTAACTTTAGAATTCGTGACGAAGCAATTCCATCCAACCATACCTGTCTACAGGAAAAATCTACGCTGCTAGCTAGATACAATTCTGGGAGTATGAGATATACGTAGAATAGTATAGGGAACTAAATGGAGTACGCTTCAAAATAATACAAAGTGGTGGAATGAAGAGGAGTCTCCTACAGACAGACAGACAGATCGATCACAGAGGGAGAAAACAGCTAAAGGGTAGTGAACGCCGCTAACCTACACTGCTCAAATAAATTAAAAGGAACACTTTAGAAAGACATCAGATCTCAATGGGGAAAAATATCATGCTGGAGATCTACAGGTCCCTCTAAAAAAATTAGCATATTGTGATAAAGTTCATTATTTTCTGTAATGTACTGATAAACATTAGACTTTCATATATTTTAGATTCATTACACACAACTGAAGTAGTGCAAGCCTTTTATTGTTTTAACATTGATGATTTTGGCATACAGCTCATGAAAACCCAAAATTCCTATCAAAAAAAATTTGCATATTTCATCCGACCAATAAAAGAAAAGTTTTTAATACAAAAAAAGTCAACCTTCAAAAAATTATGTTCAGTTATGCACTTAATAATACTTGGTCGGGAATCCTTTTGCAGAAATGACTGCTTCAATGCAGCGTGGCATGGAGGCAGCCTGTGGCACTGCTGAGGTGTTATGGAGGCCCAGGATGCTTTGATAGAGGCCTTGAGCTCATCCAGAGTGTTGGGTCTTGCGTCTCTCAACTTTCTCTTCACAACATCCCACAGATTCTCTATGGGGTTCAGGTCAGGAGAGTTGGCAGGCCAATTGAGCACAGTAATACCATGGTCCGTAAACCATTTACCAGTCGTTTTGGCACTGTGAGCAGGTGCCAGGTCATGCTGAAAAATGAAATCATCTCATCTCCATAAAGCTTTTCAGCAGATGGAAGCATTAAGTGCTCCAAAATCTGATAGCTAGCTGCATTGACCCTGCCCTTGATAAAACAGTGGACCAACACCAGCAGCTGACATGGCATCCCAGACCATCACTGACTGTGGGTACTTGACACTAGACTTCAGGCATTTTGGCATTTCCTTCTCCCCAGTCTTCCTCAGGGTCCGGTCACCTCTTCTCATTGTGCAGCGTTATCTGCCACACTTTTTCCTTCCCACTGAGGTGCCTTGATACAGCACTCTGGGAACAGCCTATTCGTTCAGAAATTTCTGTGTCTTACCCTCTTGCTAGAGGGTGTCAATGACGGCCTTCTGGACAGCAGTCAGGTTGGCAGTCTTACCCATGATTGCAGTTTTGAGTAATGAACCAGGCTGGGAGTTATTAAAAGCCTCAGGAATCTTTTGCAGGTGTTTAGAGTTAACAATTAGTTGATTCAGATGATTAGGTTAATAGCTCGTTTAGAGAACCTTTTCATGATATGCTAATTTTTTGAGATAGGAATTTGGGGTTTTCATGAGCTGTATGCCAAAATCATCAATATTAAAACAATAAAAGGCTTGCACTACTTCAGTTGTGTGTAATGAATCTAAAATATATGAAAGTCTAATGTTTATCAGTACATTACAGAAAATAATGAACTTTATCACAATTTTTTGAGAGGGACCTGTATACTGATATGGACTGGGTAATGCGTTAAGGAAAGGATGCCACATCATTTGATGGAAATTAAATCAACCTACAGGGGGCTGAAATCAAAGACACAAAGAAAATCAAAGTGAAAAAATTATGCAGTAGGCTAGTCGATTTTGATGAAATTTCATTGCTGCAACTCAGCAAAATGGTACTCGGGTTTGTATGGCCCCCACGTGCTTGTATGCATGCCTGACAACGTTGGAGCATGCTCCATGAGACAACTGATAGTGTCCTGGGGTATTTCCTCCCAGAACTGGACCAGGGCATCACTGAGCTCCTGTACAGTCTGAGGTGCAACCTGCAGGGACAGATGGACAATGTCCCAGAGGTGTTTCATATGATTTAGGTCAGGCGAGCGTGGGGGCCGTTCAATGGTATCAATATCTTCATCCTCCAAAAACTGGCAGCATATGCTGGCCACGAGGCCGGGCATGGTCATGCACCAGGAAGACCCCAGGACCCACTGCACCAGCATAGGGTCTGACAATGGGTCCAAGGAATTCATCTCGATACCTAATGGCAGTCAGGGTGCCATTGTTTAGCCTGTAGAGGTCTATGTGTCCCTCTATGGATATGCCTCCCCAGACCATCACTGACCCACCACCAAAAAAAAAAAGTTATGCTGAACGATGTTACAGGCAGAACATCATTCTCCATGGCTTCTCCACACCCTTTCACATCTGTCACTTGCTCAGGGTGAACCTACTGTCATCTGTGAAAAGCACAGGGGGCCAGTGGCAGACCTGCCAATTCTGGTGTTCAATGGCAAATGCCAAATCGAGCTCCACGGTGCCAGGCAGTGAGCACAATGCCCACTAGAGATTGTTGGGCCCTCAGGACACCCTCATGAAGTCCGTTTCTGATTGGTCAGAGACATTCACACAATTGGCCTACTTTAGGTCATTTTGTAGGGCTCTGGCAGCGCTCATCCGGTTCCTCCTGGCACAAAGGAGCAGATACCGGTCTTGCTGATGGGTAATGACCTTCTACGGCCCTGTACAGCTCTCCTAGAGTAACTGCGTGTCTCCTGGAATCTCCTGTATGCTCTTGAGACTGTTGGGAGACACAGCAAACCTTCTGGCAATGGCACATATTGATGTGCCTTCCTGGAGGAGATGGACTGCCTGTGCAACCTCTATAGGGTCCAGGTATCGCCACATGCTACCAGTAGTGACACTGACCCTAGCTAAATGCAAAACGAGTGGAAAACCATCAGAAAAGAGGAGCGGGGGGGGGGAAAGAAAAAAAAGTGCCCCCCCTTCTTGTGAAACCATTCCTGTTTTGTTAGTCATCTCCCTGTTGCCCATCTAGTGCACCTGTTAATTTCATTAACACCAAAGCAGCTGAAACCGATTCACAACCCCCTCAGCTATTTAACTGACCAGATCAATGCCCCAGGAGTTATAACGACTTAATGCTATACTTTGATTAAAAAGTGTTTATTTTTTTCTGAGCAGCATATTAATTCTAGCAGTAACATGGTAGCAGGGACCAAACCCTGCTAGCATGCAGAACTGATAAAAGAAAGTATTTGCAGCAATTTACCAGATAGACCACACAGAACGTGTCCCCACATGACAACTCATATAGCCCAACCAGTTGAAGGAGCAAATGCTGAAACACAGCAACAATCTGGAATTTTCCCAGTATCGCAGAGCTTCACATAACATTATGTAACGATTATAAACTGGAACGGGCCAATAAGGATATCACAAAGATGAAAAGGTCAAGCTGGAGTAGGAGAATGGCCTGGTCGTTTGCAGATATCCAGCCATTGGGAAGCCAACGTAGGGGTTAAAAAAATGAGCAGTGCCCTGGGCAACCACACTCAATCTGGCAGGATAAAGAGTAGAGTAGGTGAGATCCAGTTGACGCGGCCTCCTCTTCACATCAGAATATTTTACACGTAAGCGCACTTCAGCCAAGAAATCTGGGAAGACAACGACCAGAGCCATCCACTGATGTCAGGACATGGTCTAAGCCTCTTGGAGAATTATATCTCGGTCTTTAGAACGACGCAGTCAAAAAAGAATAGGTCTAGGGGCCGCCCCAACGGGTGGTGGTCTAGCTGGGACCCTATGCTCCCGTTCATAAGCAAAGAGGGGAGTAAAACTCACGGCCCCAAAAAACATTGAGCCAGGCCTCGATTTCTACAGTGGATTTTTCCCCCGCACGCTCTGGCAACCCCCTAATGTGCGCAGGCTTTTGGTGTAGCCGATATTCTAAACCTTCTAAACAGGCATCGTGGGCAGTAATCTTTTGAGACAATCAGTACGCTGGAAGATTCAGTTCATCCTTTAGTGCAATCTTTTAGGACTGTGTCCTTTACAGCCATGACCCTTCCCTTAAAACTATGAAGTACCTGCCTGATAAGGAAGAGGTCTCCTCTCATGCCGTTAAAAGCCCTGATTTGGGAGTAGTCAGAGAGCTCTTACATGAATTAATCACCAGCTTTAGGTCTTACAGTGTGGGTTCAGCGCCCTGAGCAGAAGAGATTTTAGGGCAGAACTCAGCTTTTGGCACAGGCACGGTAATTACAGCACCATCAGGGAGGCTCTGTGGCAACATCTTCCACCCAGACCAGGGATCCAGCTGTAGGCATGTCCATCACAATGGCTGGAGGCCCCGGGTCTTAAGAAGTGCTGGCTTCACTTGAGTCTTGCCGGTGTTCAGGTGAAATACTACAGGCGGGCTGCTGTGCCCCAAAGCCTCTCTTTAACCAAGTACTGTGGGAGGGCGCCAGGGCTATCTTGTTGGGAGCAACTGATCACCAACCAATCCTTGTTTTTAGTCCTGTCACCATTGTAAAAACGGCAGAGAAGTAGCTAAGGCGATGAAACAGGGAAGAAGCTTGCCACTTAGTCCGTAATATCAGGATGTTGCCAGAATCAGTATAAGAAAAAAACAGGATGGGATGAGAGAGCTCCTGCCTTAGCATCCGCTCACATTGCCATCCAAACCACGCCCCATTAGTAGACTTTATAAAGTGAAGTTTCAACATTCACTAAGCTCTGTGGAAAAGGAGTTGAACTGTACTTGGAAAGTACAGGTCTAATTTGTTTTTAGTAAATCAACCCCACGGCTTCTAGAATAGATAATCCCTGTGATCAAGCAAAACATGTACACTTTGCATTTGATTTGAGATATACAAGAAAGTACACTCACTCCTTAATACAGCTTCACTTTAACATGAACACAGTAAACACTTTTTTGTTAAAGAATGTTTATTTTCACCGAACCCAGGTAATATTTAGACAAGCATCTTTTTCTTTTAAATGTACATCTTTGAATTGAATTTTAAAGTGATATTCAAACCAATCGGAAAGCAACAGCCCTAACAAAAGAACAATTAATTTATTCTCAAACCTGCTGCATGAGAGGTTTTACCCAAGATGGAAAAAAGGTTTTTTAACATGGAGATGCATAAGAAAACAGTTCAATAAAACAATTGTGTGAAGAAGAATAAGAAAATACAAGCCGATAAATTACAAAATTCACTACTTAATCCGGATCTGCGCCAACACCAGAAGCATTTCTTTTAATGCATTAAAACAAACAGGATGAAAAACAGCTTATTTAAAGAAAAAAAAAAAAAAAAAAAACACTTTTTTTTATCTAAAACTAAACAGTTGCAGACAGGCACATGTGCCAAAGCAGAAAAATGGGAAGAGTGGCTTTAAAATAAGAGTTAGGGGGTTTTATGTCAACATTTTTCAAAGCCTCAAAGAATATTGTAATTTTTCTCCCGTTTTAAAATGTTTTTCAAATATTTTAAATGACTAGAGTGATACCAAATATAATAAAGCTGGCCTTGCACAATGGAAATAGTTACTGACTGATTGGGCCTATTTTTTTTTTTTTTTTTTTGCCAACATGCAAATGCACATCCTTGCAAATAGTGAGTGTCCCCCATTGCGTGGCACCAACATCTCTCTGTTCAATTAGAATCAACAATCTAAATTGTGCCCTATATAAAAGCAACATTCTGCATGAATGTGCCACAATTTGAATCATACAGCTACTGGCCTTAATGTATGACCATCTCAAGTTAGCAGGCTCCCCAGTTTTTATTAGTATTTTTTTTTTTTATTCAATACCTAAAAAACATGCGATAACAGTTCAAGCGGTATTTTCACAGGTATAACATACCAAACAAATCAACTTTCAAATTTCAAAGAGAATATTTTTTTCTCCTTTTTGTGTGTGTGTGTGTGTGTATTATGCAAGAAAGGATCACCAACCGTTGAATTCTCCTCTGGGAAATGTCATGTGTGGCTTTAAAGGGATTCCTGATTTGTGATGCCTTAACTGATTTCCGACTTGTGCTGCATACTAGCTCTATTGCAGTTAAGGTGGAGCTATTTGGATTGTCACTACACAGGAATAGGTGTGACGTCTTTATGTCAGAGTATGGCTGTTTAAACCACAGATTTTTTTTTTTTTTTTAAAGTCCTTGTGATGGTTGGAATTTTAACTCCTTTGTAAAACTAAAAACCTGACAGTAGTCATTACAGCCAGAAGTTGCAAAGTTTTGGCTGCAGCATATCTCCCTAAACTATGGTGGCAATTTTTATTTTTAAATACAGTATACAGTTCTCACCACTCAGTGCACTATCATGGTTACTGAAGACAGCCAAGCACGATCATGATGCAGAGAAGCACCGAATGTTCAGTACTGCTTTACAATGTTATTTGCATAGCAGATGGACACAGGGCAACAAGATGACACAGCTATTACAATAATAACCCCATCCTCATCATAAAAGCGCAGACATGCCCTGACAAAAAGGATCAACAGTTAACTGGTTAAAAAACAGCAAAGTTGCGTCTTTCCTCCATTTCTAGAAACCAAGTTCTTTCAACACATTTTGAACAGGTCATTTTTCATAGAAGCACAAAGACTTTCCTGTAGGCAGAACGTATTAGGTAATGAATTAGAAAAGACAAGACAATGCAATGCACAGGAGGCGGCAAATTTATCGTAAAGATCAAAGAGGATTTCATTTGCTGGATACAACTATTGCAGGTAAAACCTGTGTGGCTTATTCACAGCCATCTTAATAATGAACCACTTTGGTTCGCAGTCTTCATAAAAACAAGACATCATCATTGCAAAAGTAAAGTGTAAAGAAACACAAATGTAACTAGATGTACTTCCAATCCGGACGGTACCACAACACAGAGTGCTCTGGGATCTTTCCAAAAATGTTATTTTGCTTTTGATTTCTTGGGGACCTTTCCTGAAGGTAACATATGCAGCATGGTGTCTTATTTGTGCTACAATGAGCATTTCCATAGCAAACATAGCAAAACTAATTTCTGAAGTTGTTCTGACCAAGATGACAGGAAGGGAAAACAAAAATAAAACAAAAGTTTGGTATTATCAGTTAGGACAAAGTTTGGGATCAAAAATAAAAATGTTTGGGATCATCAGCTAGGACAAAAAATTTCCCACAAAATAGCTGCTTAAACCACTCGCCGGACTTCAAAAAATCTCTTCAGGTAATAGATCTGTCCAAGTGTCATAGCTACCAGTACAAGGGCTTCAAAAAATGACCAGAGCACCACTCTGCTGTTCGTGTTGTCATTAACTGTTGGGGGAAAAGAAAAGAGAAAAAAAGTGAAAGGTTAAGTTAATTATGTCTGCATGAAGGACTACTGTATAAAATTAACAACTCTACATTAGGACTCTAGTAAAATGTGAATGCTGGGAATGATAAGGTCCTATCAATGTTCAGTACCATTTCTTTCACCCTAAAGTGGTTCTAAACTTAAAAAAAAAAAAAAAAAAAAAAAAAAATGTTGCTTACCTTAAAAATCCTTTTTGCTCATGTTCATTGACGGACACAACCCCTAGAATCTTCTTCACCACTGGTTATGCTGCTCCCTACAGGAGTAGGGCACTAGGCAGGAAAAAGCTTTACCATGCCTATGGGGCAGTGCCAGGGGGTATACTCCTCTACTTCCTGCTATAGGCATTTAGTTGTGTTGCATGCAGTGTCAGAAGAAAAAAAAATAACCCAACTCAATAGAGGGGTGGGTGCTGTGTCCATCAATGAACATCAGAGAAAAGGATTTTACGGTAAGACAAAAAATCCAATTTTCTCTTTTGTTCATCAACGGACCGCTCCAGAATCTTGACAATTGGGACATCCCAAAGCAGTGTCAAACATGAGGGGTGGGGAAAAAACGCAGCAGTAAAAAGCAGCATCCGTAGATGCCAACACATCTACTTTTGTAAAATTTTGTGAAAGTGTGCACAGACGACCAGGTGGCCGCCTTGCAAACAATGCATCACTGACGCCTGATGGCGTAAGGCCTAAGAGGCACCGAGCTCCCACGTAGAATGCACCTTAACAGGGAAAGGAGGAACCTGACCCTTGATTGAATATGCCTCCACTACCGTCTGTCTGATCCATCTGGAAATGGTCGCAGTAGACGCTGCCAACCCTTTGAGAGGTCCATCCGTAAGGATAAAAAGTGAGAGTCCGATTTCCCAAATGAGTCGGTTGCCGCCAGGTACACTCTAATCGCCCAAACCACATCCAGAGAATGCAAAGCAATCTCCTTAGAATGTTTAGGCTTAAGACAGGGAAGGCAACACAATGTCTTCATTCAGATGGAGACCAGAGACAACACTAGGAAGGAACGACTGACAAGGGCGAAACATCACTTTATCTCTGTGGACCACCAAATAAAGTTGGACAAGACAAAGCTGACAGCTCGGACACCTTGCGTGCAGAAGTAATCGCCACCAAGAAGGCTACCTTCCGGGACAATTTAAGCAGAGGAATCTCGTGAATATTCTCAAAAGGCGGTTTCTGAACTGACAATACCAAACTGAGGTCCCACGGAGGCAACGGAGACCGCACAGGCGGAGCCAAGTGGCCAACCACTTGAACAAAGGTGCGAACCAAGAAGTGCGTAGCCAAAGGAAGTTGAAAGAAAATTGCCAAGGCTGAAACCTGGTCCTTGATGGTACCCAAGGCCAGGCCCTGCTCCACAGCTCTTTGGAGGAAAGCAAAAACCTGAGCCAACGAAAAGGAACGGGGAGAAACCCCCAGAGACTCCACGCAATGTACGACTTCCAGACGTGATGGTAAATCTTACCAGAGGTGGATTTTTAACAGCGTGGGAATCACTGAGTCAGACAACCCCCTATCCTTCAGCACCTGGCTTTAAACAGCAAAGCCATTAGAGCCAGCGACTGTAAAAGCAGGATGGAAGATTGGCCCTTGGGCCAACAAATCTTCCCTGAGAGAGAGTCGCCAAGGGACATCGTACCAGGTCAGCGTACCAAGACCGGTGAGGCCAGTCTGGGGCCACAAGGATGACCGGAATTCCTTCTGCCTTGATCCTTCACAGAAGTCTTCGGCAGAAGTAGAGAGAGAGGGAAAGGAGTATATCAGACAGTATTGCCCCCAAGGAGCCACCAGTCCACCTTGCCACGAATCCCTGCACCTTCCCTTTGATACGAGAGGCCAACAGATCCACCTCCGTAGTTACCCACCGGAGACACAGCTGATGAACACCCCTGGATGAAGAGACTATTATCCTTAGTCCAAGGCCTGTCCACTGAGATAATCCGCTTGCCAATTTTCCACCCCTGGAATATGCGCAGCAAAGAGAGCTGGAACAATCGTTCCGCCCACCTTAGAATACCTGCTACTTCCCGAACCGCTAGGACACTTTTTGTGCCCCCCTTGATGATTGACATATGCCACAGCCTTGGCATTGTCTGATTGAATCCGGACACCCTTGAAGGCGAACCGTCCAATGGGCCAAAGTCTATTCGCCCGAAGTTCCAGTACATTGATCGGTAGCCTGAGCTCCTCCAGAGTTCAAACCCCCTGAGCACAGTTCATGCCCAAAACACCTCCCCACCCATACAGACTGGCATCCGTGGTGATCACCTTCCAGTACAGGGGAAGGAAGGACTTTCCCTGTCGAAGTTCCGGAGAGCTAAGCCACCAAATCAGGGACACTTGTACCCTGGCTCAACAGGATTAGATCGTCCAGAGACTGGATTCTTGCCCCACTTGGCAAGAATCTCTCTGCAGAGGTCTCGTGTGGAACTGTGCAAATAGAACTACCTCAAAAAGTTAGACACCATCAGGCCCAGCACCCGCATGCAAGTCCAGGGGGATGACCGACTGCTGGACAACAGAAGTCGAACATCATCCTGCAGCTTCTGGAACTTGTCCAGCGGAAGAAACACCCTGGCTGAGGCTGAGTCCAGAGTCAGACCAAGATAGTCCAACTTGGTGGATGGAACCAGAGCAGACTTCTGAAAATTCAGAATTCACCCGAACTTCAGAGTCCGCACAGTGATGTACAGGTTCTCCTATAGAGCAGTCAGAGGCTGCTTGTAGAAGATCGTCGAGGTACCTCAGCACCCCAAATCCTGGCAGTCGCAACAATGCTAACACTGGGGTCACTTTTGTGAACACCCGAGGAGACGAGGCAAGACCAAAAGGTAATACCACGAATTGATAATGCTCCTTCACCCATGGCAAAGCAAAGGAAAAAAAAAAAAAAATGGATGCCCAACATTTATTGGGATATGAAGGAAGGTAAGCGTTCTTGATATCGATAGAGGCCAGAGGATCCCCTTGACGAAGGGATGCCACTACCGTGCAAATTGATTCCATCTGGAATTTTTGTAGCCATGCAAAGCGGTTCAAGGACTTGGGGTCCAGGACTGGGCAAACTTTGCCTTCCTTCCTGGAAACAGTAAATGGGTTTGAATAAAACCCTTGAAGGCGTTCCGATTCTGGAACCGGTACAATGACTCCTTTTAAGAGCAGATTTTGCACCACCCCAATGAGACCTCACAGGCGATCTGGGGACAAACGCAGTTTGGAAGGAAAGAAACTTGATCTTGTAACCAGACTGAATTATCCCGTGGACCCATTCCTCTTGAATCAAGGAGTTCCACGGGTCCAGAAAAAAAGCAAAGACATCCCCCCAACCCAGATGCGGGTGAGGGCGACCCCTTCAGGCCGAAGAGGGCTTGTCTGTGGGTCTGGAGGGACCCCCCCCCCTCCGCTTACCAGGCCACGGCCTCTTAGAACCTTCTGAGGGGGTTCAAAATGGTTTGATGATCACATGCCCTGAGATCCGGAAAACGAAGGGGCTCCTTTGAGCCAAGAAGAAAGGGCCACGTTTGCGACGAGACTCCTTGCTCTTGGTAGTCTGTGGGAGTAGAGCACTCCTCCCCCCTGTAGGACCCTTAATGATCTCATCCATGGAAGTTCCGAACAGGCGATCTCCTAAAAGGGAGATTAGGCAGGACCTTCTTGGAAGCCTGGTCCGCAGACCAGTATTTTAGCCATATCATGCTCCATAGGATCACCGCTGTTACAAATACCCTGCAGACTAAGGGAGCCGCATCCTCACAGATGAACTGCAACCCCTGGACCAACTGGTTCACCATCTCTGCGAAATTAGGGGGAATCCGTTTCCCTTCCAAATCCTGGCGCAAAAGCTTTGCCCATTCCGTTAAGGTCTGGGAAACCAAATTTATGGTAAACACCGGTCTAAGGATAGAACAGGCCATGGTAAAAAAGGTGTTAGACCAGGGATTCAGCTTTGTCAAAAGGGTCTTTAAAAAAGACCTCCACTTGGGAATCGGTGGCTTTATTTAACCTGGAAACCTGAGAATCCACCACAGGCAGTACAGTTAGTTTTTTTTTTTTTTTTTTTTTTTAACAGGGACTCTTCAAAAGATACCTTAAGCTTAGGCACCCCGACAGAGCGTTTAGGGAAACTCCACTGACTCATGACAATTTTGTCAAAATAGGCGGGAAAGGGGAAAACCTTTGCCACCTTTGAGGATCTGTAGGTACTAAAATGTACCGGCGTCTCTGAAGCAGCAGCAGCTGCGCCCTCCAGTTTTAAAGTTTCCCGCACTGACACAATCAGTGCATCCACTAGCGCCTTTTCATGCGTGGTCGTAGTGGAAGAGGAATTATCCTCACTTTCAGAGCACTCAGGGTGTATGGACGCAGACCCAGTAGGGAGACTCGCATTGGCGGCAGCCACATAGACCTCGGAATCTGAGGAGACAGAGCAAGGCAGGGGACACTTTTTGTCCGTCCTGTTTTTTAGGACCATATCTACCTTGGACACTAATGACTCCAGGACCGGCGTCATAGCAGACAAAGTGGACAGGGACCCAGAGGGCCCCGCAGCCTCTGAGAGGGGGGGTCAGGTGGTGAAACATGCTCCAGGGACTCCATGGGTTAACCCGGGGACCAGTAACAAAAGGAAAAAATACTGCTAAAAACCCCACTGGTGCACAAACAGCATCACAAGTCCCAGCTCACCAAGTTGCTGCTATAGCAGAAAGAGGGAGGCCGTTTTGCACCCACAGGAACTCACCACCAACCGACTCAGATACAGAGCAGAACACCAAGCTGAACACACTGCAGCAATCATAGAGAAAGTTCAGGAAAGAACACTATAAATTCACAACCGAATCACTGCCCCTTAGGCTACAAAAACATGGCCGCCGCTTAGCTCAATAGGAAAGAAAATGGCTGCCGGACTACACAAACATGGCGGCCGATAGACAGCGGTGGTCCACGACAAAATGGCGGCTACACACGGCTCCTGGGACACCCAGAAATGAATGGGCAGTAAGGAGGGGCCCTGGCAGGAGCCCTCACCAGGACCATACCCCCCAAAAACCACAGCCGGCGGCACCCCCTCTGCCTGCCCTCATTGCCCGCTCAACAGCCCCACACAGACATTACATGCATTGCCACCCCTGGGGGGGGGGGGGAAGCTAGGTGTGGGGAATAGGGGAGTGTCCACAGGGGGACCCCAAAAAAGAGGGGGGATGCTATGTGGAAAGGAAGGGTACCTGTGGGTCCAACCATCCCAGGGAGGGGCCCACGTCCACCCAAAAAGGCCACCAGTGGAGGGGGGGGGGGGACACTTACCATACCATGACCACCGCACCATCGGCATGGGGGTTCTGCATGCCAGAGACACGCTGCGACTCAGGTCATGACAAGGTCTATGCGTCCTCACGAGACGTTTAACTCGCCGGCCAATCCCTGGCCAGTGGGGCTATGTCGCGACCAACTTAGCTCAGAGCGGAGGTCGGGCACGCTCGCTCGCTGGACTGGGGAGACCATAAAGATCTAGAATATCCAGTCCGTCACCCAGTCCAGCAGTCGATTGTAGTTCTCAGAGAGAAAAAAAAAAAAAACCATGCTAAAAATGCTAGGACCCGAGATCCCAGCAAGGAACTAGGTCCTTACTTCTGACTAGGCAGGAAAAAAAAAAAACTGAATGCCTATAGTACCCCCTGGGACTGCCCCATAGGTGTAGTAAAGCTTTTTCCTGCCTAGTGTCCTACTTCTGTAGGGGGCAGTATAAACAAATGGTCAATAAGATTCTGGAGCCATGTCCATCAATGAACAAAAGAGAAAAACACACATATTTTTGCATTTATTTAGTTTTAACTCTGCAACCTGTAAGGCATTGCACCAGGGATTAGCAGATTGCAATGCCTGGATCCTTTAGACCCTCAGTGCACTGTCTGCCCATACCTCGGATACAGGCAGGCAGATCAGATCAATAGACAACAAGAGCACTCACCAGTGCCTTTACAATTCATTGAGAACTACAAGCTGTTGGCCATGGAGGCAGACGATAGATGTAGTTCAATTATTCACGGAAATCTGAATGAAGTGGCAGTGTGAGCGGACAATGGTACTTTTAGTTCATTCATTCACAGAACGTACGCTTTTAAAATTCTGACAGTGGATGTGGGGCGAAGATCCCCCTCCCATTGTCACAGGGAGATGGGATCAGGGGATGACAGGACACAGGAGCTGGAACATGTTACACCCTAAATACAGGCAGAACAAAGGTGAACATATCCTTTAATAAATTCTCAGCTTTACTTGATTCAAAAGAGATCATTAACTCAGATATGGTTAAATAGAAGGCAGAAATAAGCACTTTGCAATGAAAAGGTCCTAAGAACACTATAATCTAGTAAAATCAACAGCTCTAAATATATCACTGGTGCAGTATCTTACAAAAAATGGATTTTTGTAAAATCTTACCGTAAAATCCTTTTCTCTTAGCTCATTGACAGACGTAGTCCTCGGTGATACACCACCTTCGGGTTATGTTGCCTCCACAGGAGCAGGACTAGACAGGAAATTAAAAAGCTCTGGCCACACCCTAGGGGCAGTCCCAGAGGGTATATCCTCTCTCTCTCTGCCTCAGCAAATCAGTTATGTGAAAAAGCAGTCTTTAGAGATTTTAACCCAACCCAACTCAAAAAAACAGAGGGGCGGGGACTACGTCTGTCAATGAGCTAAGAGAAAAGGATTTTATGGTAAGATTTTACAAAAATCCATTTTTCTCTAGCGCTCATTGACAGACGTAGTCCTCGGTGATACACCACCTTCGGGACGTCCCAGAGCAGTATCACAACTGAGGGGTGGGAAAATGAAATTAAATCCCAATCTAGAAGGCCCAACCGGTGCCAACTAGAAGTTTACAATGCTCATCCTTAATGATGAGACTCAACAAAAGAGAAAAAAAATTTTTCTTTTTTTTTATTTTTTTTTTTACAAACAGAAAAAAACCCTCGAGGTAGACCACCGGTCTCCTCAAATTGCGGCCTGCAAAACCTTGCGGCCAAATGAGGCATCCGCCGATGCCGTCACATCAATTTTATAGAATTTTGTAAAGGTATGTACCGACGACCAAGTGGCCGCCTTACATACCTGGACCACTGACGCCTGATGGCGAAAGGCCCAGGAAGTACTGAGCGCTCGAGTGGAGTGCGCCCTAACAGGGAACGGAGGACTGACCCTTAATAGAATAAGCCTGTACCACCGTTTGTCTAATCCATTTGGCAATGGTCGCGGCAGATGCAGGCAAACCCTTTCTGGGGCCATCCGTGATCACAAAAAGTGAATCCGTCTTACGGAATGATTCCGTAGCTTTCAGGTATACCCTGATTGCCCGAACCACATCTAAGGAATGCAACGCATGTTCCCGATGATGCTTGGGCTGAGGACACAAGGAAGGTAGTACAATATCTTCATTCAGATGAAAATCTGAAACCACCTTAGGAAGAAAAGATGGCTTAGGATGAAGTACTACCTTATCCCTATGAATCACTAGGTATGGGGACTGGCATGATAATGCAGCCAGTTCTGACACCCTGCGAGCAGAAGTAATAGCCACCAAGAAGACCACCTTCTGGGATAAAGTAAGCAAGGGAATCTCCCTGATGTTTTCAAAGGGAGGTTTCTGTAGAACCGACAAAACCAAATTAAGATCCCAGGGCGGTAAAGGCGCGCGGACTGGAGGAGCCAGGTGCCGCACCCCCTGGATGAAATTCCGCACCAAGGATTTGGTAGCTAAAGGTTTCTGAAAGAAGATTGCTAATGCTGAAACTTGACCCTTGATGGTGCTCAAGGCTAGCTTCTGCTCAACCCCTTGTTGCAAAAAGGCCAATATTCGAGACACCGAATAGGTACGTGGAGGAAATCCTAAAGATTCGCACCACGCAATATAAGTCTTCCATGTGTGATAATAGACTTTGCTGGAAGTCGCTTTCCTTGCTTTAATAAGGGTAGGAATGACTGAAGTAGACAAACCTCTGTCCTTCAGTACTTGGGTCTCAATGGCCAGGCCATTAAAACCAGCGACTGTAAAGCACGAAGGTAAATTGGTCCTTGAGACCACAGACACTCCCTGAGACGAAGTTCCCACGGAACGTCTGCGACTAACATGTCCAAGTCGGCCAGGCCGGCTTGAGGAGGCCAGCCTAGAATTTCTAGGACCACTGGCGCTGATTGGATCTGAACCAGGCGTCCCTAGAGCTATCTGGCCCCGACCATCCGAGAAAGTCTGGTCGTTTTCTGTTTCCACACATTTATCAGATACCTGATAGTTATCAGGAAAGGTGATCTTTTCTGGTTGAACCTCAGGGACCGAAGTCACCCGACTAGAGGCTACTTGGCCTATCTGGTCAATCAGATCCGATTCCTGTGAGGTATCGGGACTAATCTTAGGAAAAGGTAAAGGAAAAGATCTATTCAGGGAACGGTAACTACCGCTTCCTGTGGTACTTAAATGTTGGAAGGGAAGAATCGCACCGGTAGTAGTGGTTGATGCTCGATCTAATGTCCTGAATACCGGTGAAAACGTCCCCCCACCCTGAAACCGGGTGGGGGCGCACCTTCAGGCTGTGTACTCCTTTACTTCGGGTTTGGCTGGGTTGGTCCTCTGCTTGTCCGACCAGCCCTTCTTGAACCCTCCTGGAGGAGTCTTGCCTTTCCCGGGAGTACCAGCCGGGCGCCCTTTATGGGCGGTAAAGAAAGGTCCTCGCTTGTTGCGAGGTCCCTTAGCTTTTGCAGCCTGTGGCAAAAAAGTGCTCTTGCCCCCAGTGGCATCCTTAACGATTTCATCTAGGGTGGCCCCAAATAGACAATTCCCCTGAAAGGGGAGATTTGTCAAGGTCTTTTTGGAACCTAGGTCAGCTGACCAGCATTTTAACCACAGCACACGTCTGAGGATCACTGCTAACTTAGATGCATGCCCTAACAAGGGAGTAGTGTCCAAGGCTGCGTCACAGATAAACCGTAGCCCTTGTATGATCTGTTCCATCAAATCAGATGTCTCCTGGGGAATATCTTTTCCCCTAAGATCTTGGCGTACCATTTTCGCCCATTCCGTAAGTGTCTGGGAAACTAGACCAATAACAATTACTGGTCTAAATGCTGACCCTATCAGAGAAAAGATAGTGCGGGACTCTGCTTCTATCTTTCGATCCACCGGATCCTTAAAGGACGAAGTGTCCTCCACTGGAATAACCGTGGCTTTATTCAGCCTGGAAATAGGCGGATCCACGACTGGTGGTACCGTCCATTTCTTAATGATGGATTCCTCAAACGGATAGCGTCTAGCAATACGCTTGGAAATAGTAAAGGTACCTTTAGAATGCTCCCATTCTCCTTTAATCTGATTACCAAAACATTTAGGTACAGGAAAAGCCTTCGCCGTCTTGATGGGCTTATTAGTCCCAAAAGGCCTCTCTGTTTCAGTTGCCTCTGCCGGTAAAGCCTCAAGTTTTAAGGTTTCTTGTACTGCCACAACTAGTGCGTCCACCAATGCTTCTTCCTGAATTATAGCAAGAGAAGAAGCGTCCTCCTCACTGTCTGAGGGGGCTTTACCTGGGATAACAGCCCTTGCAGAGGAACCTGCAACTGCCGTGACCATCTCTGAATCTGAGTCAGAGGTGTCAGATAGTATAGGGGTAGGCGGGGGTCGCTTCCTTGACCCCCGTCCCTGACAGGCCGCCTCCACCTGAGCCACCATAGACTCCAAAATTGCTGTAAATGACTCTATACTCTGTGCACCGGCGGGTCCCGAGGCCCCCTCGAGGGAAACAGGTGGGGGAATATGTGTGGCAGGGTCCATAATAACTCCAGTTACTTCCTGGATAATATAATTCAAAAGTAAAGAAAAAAAAACTTTTTTTTTTTTTTTTTTTTTTTTCTGACCCCCAGCGCCACAAAAAACCCCTTAGTGTTACCTGCTAGGGATCCCTATCGATCGAGAGAGAGAGAGAGATAGACCCCCAGGCTCACCACTTGATGCTCAGAGTTAAACTGCAACAGCTTACAGCGCTGTCTTGACAAACAGGAAGTCTTTTGGCTGGCTGCCCAGGAAGAAAGGAGGCGGCTCCGCCCCTCTGCACGCCTTCCGGCGCCTCCCCCAAGCTCCACGAGGTGTAGGATCACCTCAAACATGGCCGCCCCCATGCTGGAGACACGAGGCTACGCCAAAATGGCGGCTCGTGCGATCCAGCAAAAAAAATGGCGGCGGCCTATACTGAATAGCGGTGTGCTGCAGGGCACACAACACTCTCTCTGCATGGGGATCTGGCGTGGTTGGCGGTACCGGCCCTGGCGGACCGCATGGCCGTTCGGGAGGCCTGCTAATAGCTGGAGATCTGATTTGGAAGGCAGTCTACATGTCCGTGGCTTCTGACTGGTAGGTAGCTTATACTTAACCCATAAGATTCCCAGAATGCCACAGATTACATCTTTTAAACATGTATACAATAGATTGTTAGCTCCCAAACCAAGCCTCCTGGCTTTTGCACACATAAAATCACACTCAAAGTAGGAGGATTTGTGACATGTTATAGGATAGAAAGGACTCTTTCTTACCATACAGAGAGGGGCCCGCGTTCACCACAAAACCCGTCAGGGAAAAAGGGGGAACATACTACTCACCATACCGGAACCAGGCGGGCACCAACTCCTGACAGTACCCCTCTCCACCGGGGCGGGAGGGCTGTCGACCGATACGGACGCCGTGACTCATGGTCTTTGGCGTTTCAGCGAGACGTTTAACTCGCGGGTTCAGTCCTTTTAATGGGACTTTGTCGCGGCCGACCCAGCGCGGAGCTATGGCCTGCACGCGCTCGTAGGCTGAACTGGGGTGACCACCGGATCTCAACATCCAGCCCGTCGCCCAGTTCAGCTTTCTTGCTTGAAGATCTCACAGGAACACTGGAGAAAAAAAGCTGTCTAAAAAATCCTTTAAGAAAAAAATTCTTGCCAGGACCTTAAGATCCCAGCAAGGTATCTAGGTCCTTACTCCTAACTAGACAGAAAATAACTGATTTGCTGAGGCAGAGAGAGAGAGGATATACCCTCTGGGACTGCCCCTAGGGTGTGGCCAGAGCTTTTTAATTTCCTGTCTAGTCCTGCTCCTGTGGAGGCAACATAACCCGAAGGTGGTGTATCACCGAGGACTACGTCTGTCAATGAGCGCTAGAGAAATTTAGATTAGACAGTTTTCCCAAACGCTTCAACATTTTTTATTTTAGGTCTGCAAGCAAAATCTCAGACCAACTGCCCCCTCCTCTATGAGTCTTGAGGCTGGTGTTTAAATTCCTTATAAAAATGGAAAGAAAAAAAAAACCTATACTACTAAAACCTCGACACTATTGCCTCTTGCACACAAGCGTATGGGAAAAAAAGAAAACCTTTTTGGTTGTAGGATTGGTTGATCTGAATATAGATGCATTGCCTATGGAACAATGCACACATCTGCGTAACGATCAGTAAAACCGCAAAAATACAGAGCCATAAACAAAAATTAATTTATTTTAGTCACTAATTTAGTGAAACGTACCAGAAAAACTAAGGAAGTTGTGTACTTAAAAAACGTTAAAGCTAGTTCATTCTTTGACAAAAATGTGTATACTGCGATTTAGTTCCAAATCTATTGGAAATCTAAATCTGAAATGTAGTCCCTTTTCTACAAATGGGCGTTTGGTTGTTCTGATTTCTAGTTTTAGCTAAGCAGCAACAATAAAAACAATGCATTAAAATGGTTCTGAATGAGGTAAAGACCTTGCGTAAAAGTGCATGTGTGTGTACACACGTAAAATTCTTCTTCGTTATCTGTGCGTAAACATGCATTTAAACGCGCATGCGTGTAAATTATTGCACTCCAACATAAAATATTTTATTTTTTTATTCATTTTTAAATGATTAGTAATGTTATATGTATTTTATTAGCTTAATCTACAAAGATGTTCTAACTCTAATCCTCAACATCCATGTTTGAGTCATTTCAAAAATCAGTATTCTTAATTACTTGTGTATGTATGAATTTTGTGAAATGTGTATGTATTTATTCTAAAGACCGCATAATCTTTAATATAACTCACTCGCTCTGTGTATTCTTTCCCGCACTTCCATGTACTCTTGCTCATGCTTTACAGCTGTCATGGCCACTGCAAGTTCATTGATCATCTCTTCCAGCTTGTTCTGATGGGCTGTATGAAAATGATTAAACATTGATTTCACAGTGAAAAGTCAGACAAAAAACGTATATATTTCAATCTTTCCAAACAACATCAAAATGTCCCAGTACAGTAAATAGATCCATATTTTATGCAATAATTCATAGCTGTAGTTAGAATCCACCTCACAGGAAAAAATAAATATAGAGGGAACGTAGCACATTTTTTCACAAAACCCACAAGCCAAACTTCAAAAATCTATTTTTACAAAGTGTAAAAGATGTAGGCAATACTGGTCAAGTTTACAGTACATTTAGGGGTAAATAATCTGTGCGAATGTCCCAGCATTTGCTAAATGTCGCACAAAATCCCTGTAATATTTGTGAAATTTCATTTTCTATGCATTTCCTAGTAGGACTGTCAGCTTCATTTAGCAGCCATAATGTGGTACGTGTATTTCCTGGACAGTGGTGTTTTAGGGAAATACCACATTATGGCCACTAGATGGTGCCAAAGATCAGAAGAAATACATAGAAAAAGCATTTCACACAACTTACAAACATTATGGGAATTGTTTGCAACCTCTTTGCAAATGCTGAGAAATTCACACAGCAACATATTTTGATAACTAGACCCCATGTGTACCACTAAGCAGTATAAATTGGAGGGGCATAAGCTTACAGGTTTAGTATCCTGCCAGCTCTTGGGGGTTCTAGAAAGTAGATCATCACTGTTCTACACTAGCTGTGCAGCTTTAACCTTTCACCATCCCACTTCCCCCAGTGGAATTTTCCATAACAATATGTGGAGTACAAGGTGGACTTAGCTTACAAAGCTAAAATTTCAATTTCACTTTTGTTGCTTTCAGTATGAACCCTCTACCGGAAGTAGAAATTTCTGTAGTGTGAACACTTGATGTTTTCAAGCCAGCACTCTACAGAAAGTAATACCCCCGATAGAAAATACATGCAAAGACAATCAACTCAGCTGTAAATTTTGAGTATTATTTTTCAATTAAAATCTGAGAACACACAACTTGCATGCCATCATTTTGTAACACTGCAGCACTTCACAGGCTTTAGGGTTAGTAAGTAACCAAACTGCATCATCCAATGTTGCATTAATCCATATCATTGCCATGCCAAAACAGGTAGATGTTAGAAAACCTGACAGAACGCTACGTTTTACACAATGCAGCAGAAAACCTTTACCCTGCAAAAAAAAAAAAAAACCTACCGTCCCAAGTATCTCGACCACCTAAGAGGATTGTAAAGAGAACAAATTAAAGTTACTAATAAATGCAGAATATAAGAGACAGACTAATGTGTCTGTTAAGAAATGCCTTGTGGATCACGAATAGTGTTTCACTTGCCACTAAAGTGAATAAAATTTGAATTGTGTATGTTCTAAAATCCAAGTGTAGCTAAAATTAAAAGAAAAATCAGCACAAGAGACATAACTTACAGTCAATAGGATGTGTCCCTTGTGCCAATTCCTCCTCTTTAGTAAAAATACTCCCTCTGATAATGGGCAGAGAAAAAGGATTTCAACTAAAAGGAGGAATAAGCACAAGGGACTCATTCTATTGAGTTAAGTTAAGTTCCTTGTGCCGATTTGATTTAGCAACACTTGTGCTTTAAAGCGGTGTTAAACCCAAAAATGTAATTTTGCAGCTTACCAATTTTTTTGTTCTTTTATACTTTTTTCCCCCTCGGTTTCCACCTGTCGATCTGGAAAGTAACATACCTCCTGTAGTAGGATGCCTACACTGTGGCTAAAGGTGCAGTCACCTTTGAACAGCAGGACTGATAATGTAGAGGCAGGCAGGGGGAGTGTTAGATCTGCTAGCAGATTTAGATACACTAACAAATGGAAACCAAACTCACAAGTTTTATAGGCTGTTGGAGCAAATTTTTTTTCCTCTTTTGGGATAAAAGGTCTCACAAAAAGAAATATAAGCTGATCATTGTAAGTAGTGTTGCACTGATACCGATATCGGTGCGGATACCAAGCAATTACACAAATACTTGTACTCCTGCAAAAGCTTCAATATTAAAACAGATACCTTCAAGTCTGCAGACTAACTAGGTTCACATATTAATGCAAATTGGATGCGTTTTGAACCACCGATTCATATGACATGTGACCCTGCAGCCTTTTCAATGAAGCCGGATCACATATGCACAGTGCGTTTTTTTTTCCTCTTTCCAAAGAGTCTGGTACATTTCTCAGCGCGGTTTAGGTGCGATTTTCATTTTAACACAGTTTGACAATTTGCACCTGAACAGCTGAACAAAGTCACACCGCACAATTGTTAACCCAGTCCAACTACCACCTTTATGGAGAAAGACGCAAAATAGGTATTGGTATCGGCAAGTACTTGAGAAAAGTATCGTTACTCATTCCTAAAAAGCTGGTATCGGTGCACGAATTGTAAGCACCCCTGTCAGTGTTAAATAGTTGGTCCAATCCCTTTAACTTATACAATTTGCAAGAGAGCTAGTTCTGTTGAAAAAACAGACTTACTAGCCACCAGGTAAAATAAGGCAAAGAAAGCCAAAAAAAAAAAAAAAAAAAACGAAAACTATTGCAGCCATCACATCCAAGAATTGGTAGGATGCAATATAATAAAATGTTTGCTTTTAGGTTTAGGACCGCTTTATGTTAAACTACTTCAGCTACTACGTATAAAATAAGATGTTAACCAGACTTTGCACACAGCTTCATATTTCATTCATTGGATTATATACACTCACCGGACACATTATTATTATTATTATTATTATGTACACCTTGCTAGTACCGGATTGGACCCCTTTTGTCTTCAGAACTGCCTTAATTCTTCCTAGTATAGATTCAACAAGGTGTTGGAAACATTCCTCAGAGATTTTGGTCCATATTGACATGATAGCATCACGCAGTTGAAAATTTTCTTTGGCTGCACATCCATGATGCAAATCTCCTGTTTCACCACATCCCAAGGCTGTTCTATTGGATTGAGATCTGGTGAGTGTGGAGGCCATTGGAGTACAGTGAGCTCATTGTCATGTTCAAGAAACCAGTAGTGCGATGATTCGAGCTTTGTGACATGGTGCATTATCCTGCTGGAACTAGACAACAGAAGATGGGAACACTGTAGTCCTAAAGGGATGGACATGGTCAGCAACAATACTCGGGTAGCGTGGCGTTTAAACGATGCTCAATTGGTACTAAGGGGCCCAAAGTGTGCCAAGAAAATATCCACATCATTACACCACCACTAGCTTGAACCAGTGGTACAAGGCATGTACAAGGTACAAGGATGGATCCATGCTTTCATGTTTACGCCAAATTCTGATCCTACCATCTGAATGTCGCAGCTGAAAATCGAGACTCATCCAAGCAGGCAACGTTTTTCCAATCTATTGTCCAATTTTGGTGAGCCTGTGCAAATTGTAGCCTCAGTTTCCTGTTCTTAGCTGACAGGAGTGGTACCCGGTGTGGTCTTCTGCTGCTGTAGTCCACCTGCATCAAGGTTCGATGTGTTGTGTGTTCAGATTTTATTCTGCATACCTTGGTTGTATCAAGTGGTTATTTGAGTTACTGTTTATCATCTCAAATCAGTCTGCCCATTCGTCTCTGACCTCAACAAGGAATTTTCATCCACACAACTGCAGCTCACTGGATTTTTTCTCTTTTTTTCGGACCATTTGTTTACATATGATCTACTAAGATTTTCACACACAACCAGCAGTTTTTGAAGCAAGCCGTCAGGCACCAACAACCATGCCACATTCAAAGTCACCTAAATTCCTTTCTTACTCTTTCTGGTGCTGGTCTTGAATTTCAGCCAGTCTCCTTTATTGCATCTAGATGCCAAAATGCATTAAGTTGCTGCCATGATTGGCCGATTAGCAATTTGTGTTAACAATTGAACAGGTATACCTAATAGTGACCGGTGAGTGTATACTGTGTGTAAATATTGGTTTAGGACTGTCCAAAAAAACTTTAGGGTCAAGGAGTAAATTAGTTTGAAACAAGTGTGCACATCACGTCCCCAAACCCTAATGAAGCCTGAAGGTAAAAAAGGATGGAGCTGAGACAGGTTTTTCTATGAATTATGTATTGTAGCAATGCACTGGTTGGTGAGTTGAGCTGGGAATTTTCTCTGGTTTTGTCTTTCATGCATTTGTCCTTCCATGTGCTCCTTCTGTGAAGGCCGGTTATTGATAGGAGCAGGAGCCATTTCTTGGTTACTGGTGTAAATATTTGGGGGGAGACATTAGACACCTTTGCTGCCATTGTGCTATGTGCTGGGTGTCCACAGTGCCCTTGCCCCTTTGAGGTTTGGGCTACCTCCAAGCCCACCTGCCCCTTATCTAGCCAATAGAATGCATGTGCTCCCACTGTGACTCTCAGAAATGTAGAAGGGTTAGGACTGCAAGTAATACAGGGTGCCTTGAAGGGGCCTTGTAGCTTACACACGTTTGCAAATGTTGGCTAACTAAACCCCTGTTTTTAATGCACTGTTGGACAGTTTAATTCAGTTGGTGAGTGGAGCTGGGAATTATCTCTGGTTTGGCCTTTCATGCGTT